>NW_004524770.1:3658086-3662247 GCF_000260255.1 Octodon degus | reverse complement strand
GGAGGATGGAGAAGAGAGAGAGGGAAGGAGGGAGAGAGGGAGGGTGGGGAAGGGAGGAAGGGAGGGAAGAAGGGAGAGAGAGGGAATGAGAGAGGGAGGGAGAAAGAAACAGGGAGACAGAGAAATGGAGAGAGAGAGGCAGAGAGACAGGGAGAGACAAAGAGAGGAGGTAGACATGAGTCATTGCTGCAGTGACTCAGTGCTCCCAACTGCATCCCACCTCCTCAGCACATTCTGAGGCCACATGATCCACTGCCTGTCTGGGCTGCAGCTCTGAACGCTGCTGCACTGGGATCAACGTGTTGCGGTCCGGATCTAGAACGTCCCCCAAGGCTTCATGTGCTCAGAGGTGACTGGACGTGGTTGCCCTACCGCTGCTCGCCCTTAGGAGGTGGGGTCTGCCTGGGCAGGGTCACTAGGGGCCTGGCTGGAGGGCACACCTACCTCTGCGACCCCTTTCTTTCCCTGCAGCCCTTCTCTTCCCCAGCAGCCCCTCTTCCTCCATGGCCCCTTTCCCTCCGCGGCCCCTCTCTTCCCCCGCAGCCCCTCTCTCCCTTCGCTGCCCCCCACTTCTGTGCTGTGAAGAGCTTTCCTCTGCCCTCCCGCCTCTCCCTTGCAGCCAGCTGGCTGTAGACTGAATCCCCCAGAACCGTAAGCCAGAATAACCACCTCCTGCCCTAAGAGGTGGCCATCGTGTTTCTTTCCAGTGTCACGAAAGTCAATAAGATACAAGTCCTCCCTACACGTCTGTGGGAGACACTTCCTATTTAAACCAAAACACTCAGTAGCTATTTGCTGAGTAATTCTTGAAAAAAAATATGAGTAAGACAGTGGTGGGGCCTGGCCTGTAAGGACGGTGAAGACAACAGCATAACTCGTCACCTCCTTGCCTGGCCTGCCGGCTCCCTGGGTTGCAGAATTTCAGTGCTAAACCTTGAAAGCCCAAGTGTAACAAGGCGAGTTGGCTCTTATGGTCACAATCCCTCAAATGTCCTCAGGGAGTAGAGGTATCTTAGCTTGAGGCCAGGAGGTGGAGAGATGACTCAGAGGACAGTTGTCCCACCCTGCCCTCAGTCAGGGTGGATCCTGAGCTTCGCTCCCCTGGCCGCCTGCTGCAGGTGCCAAGGCTGAGCAGGCAGCATGGGCTGACGGCAGGGGAAGCCTCAGGTTGTTGTCTCAATGAAGGAAGAACGCGGCTTCCCATTCACCCGACCTCCTTGGAGTCCGTGCTGCCTACGGCAGTGTTCAGGTGCACCAGTGGAGTGTCTGTGACTCCTTCCCTCTCCTCCTGCATACCCTGCAGTGGTAACTGCAAACCCCCGGCTGTGCCGAGACCATGCGCGTGACAGGCTCCTGGTGAGATGCCGGTGGCGGCAGCAAGCGCTGCGACAGCCCAGTCCAACCCGAGGTGTGTGCTTCCTCGCAGGACTCAGTGGGGCAGGGAGCTCAGAGCTCTGCGCCCAGTGGGCACCCAGCGAGCTAGCAAGCTGTCCTGGCCCCCCGATTCAGAGCTGCAGGGATCTCGTTCTGATGGCAAGTGGCACAAGGAGTGAGGCCTAGTCCTAGGGAGCGCAGTGAGCACCCCAAGAGCCGCGGTGAAAGCCAGCCTCTCGCAGGCTTCCGGGCGAGCACACCTGGCGCCCCTTGCTGCTGTTTGGCTTCCGAGGGTTTGCTCTGGCTCCATCTTGTGAGAGTGGTCCACCTGCGCCCGCTGCCCACATCCATCCCGGTCTGTGCGATCAGTCTGTTTGCACGACTCCGAGGCAGATCTTCAGATTGTGCGGTGAAATAAATCTCAGTGCCACCCCGAACCTGCCCTGGTCCGTGGAAACACCTCAGCGGAGCGAGCTGGCGCTTGCTGCTCCGCAGCACCTCCGTCTGCTGTCACTGCGGGCTTGGGGTGACAAGCAGTCACACTCTGATGACTTCCTTCCATGTCCCCCCAAATATTTTCAGAGTGAAAAGGAGTCTCCAATTATGTGTCCTGTCTCTTTATTTCCCTTCCAAACCGAGACAATGTTCCGTAATTAATGGCATATTTTAAATATGCCAGGGAGATTTGCATTTTTCTCTAAGCAAGAATGCAATGACAGCATATGCATAAATATGAACCAGACTCAGGGCTCCTTCCATGCCAGTAATCGCTGGACTTGGAGGAAAGAAGAAGAGAAGATTTTGTCCTGCTGTGAAAAATCCCTTTTGTTCAAGGGGGAAGAAAGTTTTTGACAGAGTGCAGAGCTGCACAAGAATCTCAGCAAGTCCTTTTCTTAAAATTTATTTCTCGTCTTTTATTAATGAGATTCCGTTCAGGAAGACGATCCTTGTGGATGACTGAAAGCCTTGCCTTTGGAGCTGGGTTTCAAGGGCAAGCTGGGATTTGGCGACGAGAGATCCAGCCTTCGGCGTGGAGGTGCTCTGGCTGCGGCGAGGGCTGCGACCCATCTGGAGCAGCCGGGCTGGGGGCGCTGGCAGGGACCGGAAATGGGCGAGGATGCACACTGCGCATGCACCACGGTCCCCCGGGGGGACTGGACAGTGGCCCTGCGGGGAGTGCGGTCTTTGGGATCAGACAAGCACGGGCTTGAGTTTGATTTTCAGCCTTGCCTAGCGCGTGGCCTCAGAGAAGCCTCAGTTTCTCCATCTGCACAATGTGGGATCAAACAGGGGTGCCTGCCGCAGCCTGCGTGCAATCATTCCTGGCGCTTTCCTCCTTCTCGCTCACCGTAGCCTGTTGGTCGGGGCTCCCCTGATCCCCACATCCGAGGTCCTCTTCCAAAGGCCCGGCTTGTGTGTGCAGCCACCTGCCCTGGTAGGCAGCTTTCCCCGAGGCGTCACATCTTCCTCATCTTTGATAGAGTTTATCTCACGGGACACTCAGCATCATCACTGATAACAGCTCCAAAGTACAACAGCCTGTGTGTCTGCCCCTTGGTGGTGGCTGTCTCGGCCGCTCTTCTCTCGTTGCTGGGACAAATACCCGACACTCAAAATGAAGGAAGGAAAGGTTTATTTAGCTCACAGTTATTGGAGGTTTCCCAGTCCATACTCAGCTGGCTCCAAGGTAGAGTGGCACAAGTGGAGGGCAGCCTTTCACGGCAGTGGAAGGCAGCAAAACACAAAGAGCAAAAGGGAGGAGTAGAAGCAACAATGGTCAGAGAGCAAGTCTGTCTACCTTAAGTTACTTTAGGGTATCTGGTCCAGGCTGGGTGTAGCACTCACACCCATAATCCCAGCATTGGATTATGAATTAATCTCAAAGTCTAGAAGTCAGCTCCATGACGGCATGAGGGCTTGGGGGGACAACTAGGCACAGACCATAACAGTCGGTAAATGAAATGTGGTGTGTCCATGCAAAGGGGTATCATATGGTCACACACACACACACACACACACACGCGCGCGCGCGCACACACACACTCGCATGTGAACACCAGCTCGGGTTATTGTGCTGTAATTTCTTTCAGTTCGTTGGAAGCCAAAGTTGATGCTTACACTGTTAGATCCACTGCACATGCCTACATCCTATAATCTGAGCCGCTACCTTGAAGATAACAGTATGAGATATAATAACCACTGTTGATTTCCTATCATTTCGTTTTGAAATTCCGAATCATTTTTGTTGTTTTTTAGCTTCTCTTTAAAATAAATGAAAGAAAAAAGTGGGTTAAGCCCTGATTCACGGTGTAACATGGATGGCTCTCCAGCCCGTGCCAGGGAGGGAGAGAAGCAGGCAGGAAAACTTACATACTTTCCAGAGCTATGACATGTGCAGAAAAAGCCAATCTGGAGAGAGGAAGAGCGGCCGAGCGGTCAGGAAAGGCAGAGCTGGCCACCCCTGGTGACAGCTGTGAAGATCTGGGGGGTGATGTGGATTCCTACGCTTCAGTTCCGCGATGCTCACGCCACTCGGCCAACCTGGAGGGCGCGTTTTGACCTGGTGAGCTTCGCCGTGGTGTACAAGTTACAGACACACGTCTTGTCCCCTCCCAATTTTGGTGAAGTTGTGACTATTGTGGGTGCTGAGTGAAGGGCCTTCCTGAACCCTTTACAATTTTTCTGACAACATGACATTTTCCGGAGTATAAAGAATTTATTTGTACAATCTTCTTTCTCAGAAAAAAAATCAAAACAAAATAAAACAAAAGCCTTAAAAACAATAAC
>NW_004524770.1:3652655-3653696 GCF_000260255.1 Octodon degus | reverse complement strand
GCTAGCTGGTGAGTTACACGGAGACGACTGGCTTTAAGTGGAGAAGGATTCTCCGAGCGCACAGGTAAGGCTGGCCTGGCCAGGAGGTGATGAAAGCCCAGGCCCAGGGGGAGGTGGAGGGCGCTATCCAGACGGCATCAGCAGGTGCTCACCACCGGTGAGGCTCTGTCCTGGTGTGCCATGCAGGGCGTGCCAAGGCCTCCGGTGACACCGAAGGGGCGAGCGAGAGGGGCAGGGAAGAAGAAGAGGAAGAGGAAGAAGATGAAGATCTGAGAAGCGGTTTTCTCTCCCATCAGAGCCCGAGGATCCCACTGCGGCTCCTTCCTGTCAGCCCCTTCTCGCCCCCTTTTCTCTCTGGAACCTCCCTGAGCTTTCTTCCTGCACCTGCTGCTTCCTGGCTCACTGAGGTCCACGCGTGCCACTGAAAACCTCATCAGTGGTCTCACCCAGCACAAAGCACCCTCAGCGTTAGTCTTCCAGTGGAAATGGCCGGGTAGCTGGGAGGCTGCCCTCGCTGGTGAGATGGCCAGATGCCCTGCGTCCAGGGTGTCGAGATCGCTGGCCCTGGAGAGACAATGGAATCGCTGAGGGAGCCCCATCCTGGGGGTGTGCCCGGCAGCACTCGGTGCACGGGGTGCGGGACTCGCGGCCCTCTGGAAACATTAGATAGGAAATTACTTTGCATCCTGCAGCTCAAACAGTGAAAGCCCAATGCTTGGGACTGCATGATTCAGTGAGAAAATATAAATGGAAAATTACTGGAGCTGAAATTTTATTGCAAAGTTATTTATCTTTGTTATTACTTTCTGAATCCTTTTGTGCTTTTCGTTCCTAGCAATGGAAAGAGGCACTCTTACTTACTCTTTAAGTAGAGATTAGGAGGGGAAAATATTCCTCCTTGCACCACAAAATACCAGATTAAGTCCCAGCCAGGCCTGTGATTTCTGTCATTACTATGAAATGTCTAGAAATTGAAATAATAACAATAAAAAGTTGCTCAGTCCTTTCCAGACAGCCCACGTGGCTTCCTACTGATGCCAC
>NW_004524770.1:3591558-3651685 GCF_000260255.1 Octodon degus | reverse complement strand
GTCCTTACGAAAGCTGAAAGGTACATTATGAAAGTAGGAAAAACAGCAATTTACTGGAGGCAGAGAATTGGTGTAGGACCCCACAGAATGTGACACTGCAGTAACGTGACCCTTGCAACAGCACACAGTGGCCGTCAGCAGCAGACCTCAAAGAAGAGGCTGCGTTGACAGATGCCTGGTAACAAATGTAAAGAATGGTTATTAAGGAACTGAGCAAAATTCAAGAGAACATGGACAATCTAATGAAATTAGGAAAACAGCTCATGACACGAATGAGAAATGTCGCAAAGAGCTAGAGATATGCAAAAAGAGCCCAACATAAGTTTTGGAAATCAACAATTCCATAAATGCAAAAATTTACCTAAGATTGAAAAGCAATCTTCTGAAATATCCCAGTCAGACAAAATGTAAATAAAAAAACAGACAAACAGAAAGAAACCAAAAGAGAGGAAAAATGGAAAAAGAAAAGAAAAAAAAGAAAGAAGATGAGCTTCAGGGAATTTGGGGTAGAATTAATTCAATAATATTTGCAGTTTGTGGGTACTTGGAGGTAAGGAAAAGGCGACAGGCAACTGTCATAGAAATGGCTACATGAAATGGCTGCAAACCTTCTTCACATTGGAAAGCACGGGTAGCCCGCTGCGGGCCCTGTGAGTCCCTGAGCAGGCGGCCAGGAAAGGTCTTCTTGGCCTCATGGTGTGGACAGTCTGTCCAAAGTGCAAGATAGAGAGAGAGAACACTACAACTGGGAGAGAAGCCACCAGGTCGCTCTCGTGACGCCCCACCTCACTAACAGCAGATTTCTCCGCAGCAGCCTGACAGGCCAGCGGAGAACAGAATGGCGCGCTGAAAGCACCCAAGTGGTGACTGTGAGCTGAGACTGCGCCTGGCAAAGCCGCCCTTGAGCCCTGAAGAGGAACCAACGCCTGAGACAAGTGCAAGCTGGCAGTTCACCTCCGCAGAGTGGGCACTAGTGAGGAAGTCTCGCTTCCGGACGTGAGAGACAGAGAGCTACCATCGTGCAATGCGTGAAGCCAAAAATCCCCCAGAAAGGCAAAACCTGCAAAAGAAGTAGAAATCATAGAAGTTAAAAAAAATAAAAATAAAAGTCTTATTGATACAAGAAAACAACTGAGCCACAAAGAGGAACAGGACAGGAGGAAAACAACAAAGACCGTTCAAAACAGAAGAAAGCAACAGAATTGCAAGAGCAAGCCTTTTCCTATTCATAAACAGTGCTGAATGTAAATAGACTAAATTCCCCAACTAAAAACTACAGATTGGGGGAACGGACAAAAATCAAGACTCAACAATATGGTTCCGACAAGTAACTTGCTTGAGACGTAAACACACATAGAATAAAAGTCGAAGGATGGGAAAAATTATTTTATGAAAATGAAAATAAAACGAGTAGAGAAGCTGTATTTTTTATCTGACACAATAGACTTTAGGAATAACACCGTAGAAAATAATGAGTCATTCGCAGAGATCAATTCATGGTAGAACTGCAAAGATAAATGCATCTAATGCCAGAACACTCAATTTCGTTTTAAAAAATGACTATTACAGCTCAAGCGGCAGACAGACTTGTCCAATCATATTCTGGGATTCAATAAAAATAATTCAGATGAAAATTAAGAGAGAAACATCAGAGTTCAACTGTACTACAGACAAAAGGATGCGAAGCATGTAGGATATTTTCCCCGACAGCTGCAGGACATGTACCTTTTCCTTGTCACCTGGAACTTTGGCTATAAAAGGCTGTATGTTAGGTCACAAAACAAATCTTCATGAATTGAAAAGTTCAGATCTGTCCAGTATCACTTCTGAATACAATGGAATAAAGCTAGAAATAAACAATGAAAGAAACTTTAGAAATTAAAAAGCATGTGAAGACGAACAATATGCGTTGAGCCAATTATTGGTCATTGAAGATTTCAAAAGGGAAATCTATGAATTTCTCCCAACAAATGAAAATGGACAGATAATATACCAAACATGGAATGCAGTAGAAACTATGCTAAGAAGTAACTTTATAGCAATAAACAACTACTTTTTTAATGATTTCACATAAATCACCAGGAAGTGAATCTCAAGGACACAGGAAACAAAAACATATCAAACGTAAAATTAGTAGAACAAAGGAAATAACAGAAATCAGAGCAGAAACAAGTAAGATGGAGAGTTTAAAAAAAAAAACTATCAAAGAAATGGAGTCGGTGTTTTGAAAGATAATGATGAGTTTTTAGCTGTGGTTACAATGAAAAAGAGAGAAGACCTGAGGCCAGAGATGGAAAAGCAGACACCACAAGCACCACCAGAGAAGCGCAGGGCACTGCGCGAGCCAGTGTGTTGTGGTCAAGTGAAAAACCATGAAGAAATGGATGATTTTGGGATGAAGAGACCTAGCAAAACTGCACCTCAAAGATAAAAATATGAGTAGACCAGCAACCAGCAGGGAGATTGAATCTGTCCTACAGTCTCTGGGCAACGCGCGGCGCGCACACACACACACACACACACACACACACAAATAAAGCACGTATTTTCTACTAAATTTTACCAAAATTTTAAAGAACAGCTATCATGAATTCTTCACCGACCATTCCAGAGAATAAAGTTGGTCTCTCTACCAAAGCTAAAGGGAAACAAAAACAAAACAAGACCCCACAAAATGAAAAAAAAAACCAGAAAATTAAAACTACAGAAAAATATTTCTAATGAACACACCCCTAAGTTTCTCAACAAAATAACAGCCCGTTTAACCTACCAACACAACAGCAAGATCGTTCACGATAGCCTTGGATTTATGCCTAGAGTCCCACTGATGTAAATGGATACCTATAACCTGCTACACCCATAGCATGATCTGCTCAATAGATGCAGAGAAATCATTTCATCAAATTCAAAATCTTTTCAAGATAAAAATCTTGAACAAGCAAAATGCAGCAGGAGAGCACCTCAAAATAGTCAAGGGTGTTTATGAAAACCTCTCTGACATGGAGCGCTGGGGAAAGCTGCAAGCTTTCCCTGTAGGGTCTGGAACAAGAGCAGGATGCTGACTCACAGGCCCGGAAGTTCTACTTGGTAAGAGAAGCAAAGACAATACGTGAAAGCAAAAGGAAGAATGTAAACTTAACCCTACTTGTGAGTTATATGGTTCTCCATACAGGAAAAAGCTAAAGGTTCTACCGAAGGAATATTTGCACTGAGAAATTCAGTGTAGCCTCAGGATGGAGAATTACACAGAAGTTAGCGACATGTTTTACGCACAAATAAGAAACTTTCCCAATACACAGAAGAGAGAATAAGATACTTAGGAATAAATATAGCCCAGGAAGTGGAAGGCCTCTGCAGTGAAAGTCACAGAGCCTGATGAAAGAACCTGAAGAAGACTACACACACGCACACATGCACACACACGTGCACACACACATGCACACACACACATGCACACACACACACATGCACACACACACACACACACAAAATAGCTCCCATGTTGATAAATTGGGAGAATAAATATTGCTACGATATATTTGTTGCCTTAAGTGATTTATAGACTCAAAGCAATCTCCCTTAAAATACCAGTGACGTTCTGTCTACCTGGAACTAGAACAAGGTCTGTAATTCACAAGCAGCATAAAAGACTAGGAGTCTTCCAGAGAAAGAATGAAGCTGAAGCCAGCACAATACAGGCGGCAGGACAAAGGACAGAGTTGTAGCAACCAACACAACGTGGTCGGTTCACCTAAAAATGGACACACACCCTAGAGGAGGGAGTAGAGCTCCCAGCAGCAAACCCCTACACTTACAGTCACCCAGTTCTCTGTAACAGTGCCAGAAGCGGACACTGCAGAAGGTGAGCCTTTGGAAAGCTGGGCTCGTATACAGAAAGCCGGAACCTGACCTCCGTCTCTCAACTTGTGTAAAAATTACCTTGAAGTGGACCAAAGATCTTCCTATAAGATCGGAAGCTTCGAAACTGCTAGAAGAAACACATAAGAGGTAATGTTAAGACACTAGTGAGGCAACATTTTAAAGAAGATCTCAGAAGCACACGAAACAAAAGCAAAAGCAGTATCACAGGGTTAAGAGAAATTCAGAGCTTTCTTCATAGCAAAGGAAAAAATCAGCACAATGAAAAGACGACCTATAGAATGGGCAAAACATTTGTAAACCATTTATCCAACAAAGGATTAATGCGCAGAACATGTAAGCAATTTTGAAAACTTAGCCACAACAACAAAACCCAAACAATCTGGTTAAAAATTGACAACTGATCTAAAGAGATGTTTTGCAAAAGAAGAGACACAAATGGCCAACAAATGCATTAAAAATACTCAGCATCACAATCTTCCAGGGAAGTGCCAACCAAAACTACAAAGATGTAATCTTGACTCATTTAGATGATTATTATAAAAATAATAAATGCTGGTCAGGTTGGGAAGGAAAAGGAATTCTCACGTACTGTTAGTGAGAAGACAAGTTAGTACAGCTGTCATGGAGAACGCTGCATGTGGAAGTTATTCAAAAAACCAAACATGAGTTTACTATGTGATCTACTAATCCTACTTCTGTGTTTGTACTCAAAGGAAATACAGTCAGTGTTACAGAGAGATAGCTGTATGCGCATGTTTATTGTGATTGTAGCCACAATAGCTGAGACGTGGAACCAGCCCATGATCCTGTCAAGATCGGGTGTTATGCTTTGTGCCTGGATGTCCCCCCAAGCCTCATGCAGTCATGGGGTAGCTTCTCGAATGTGTGATTGGCTCATGGCCCAGTGCTGGGATTACGGGTGTGAGGGCTACACCGCCTGGGCAGGCAGCCTGCACGCAGTGTAAGGGAGGGCGGGAGGCCGGCTCTCTGCTGCTCCCCGCTTTCTGCTCTTGCTGCTGTAGATGCTTTTCTTTGCCATGAACAGCAGCCGTCTGCCCTGGGCCATCCTGCCTTGGAGCCAGCCGAGTATGGAATAAAACCTCCAAACTGTGAACTCAGTAAACCTTTCCTTCTTAAATTTTGGGCATCAGGTATTTTGTCTCAGCAATGAGAGAAAATTAACCAAGACAAGGGGTAAGGAGAATGTGGTGTGTATACACAAAGGAATATTATTCTGCCACAGAGAAGAAAGAAATCCTGTTGTTTGCAGTAGAATGAACGGACATGGAGGAAATTGTGTTAAGTGAAATAAAACAGATGCAGAAGAACAAGGCCACGTTTTCTTGCTTCTGTGAGAGATTTAAACAAAGCCAACCTGATTGCAGAAAGGTGATTTCTAGGCTTTGAGAAGGGTGTGTAGGAGATGAATAGAGGGAAACTGGGTTTGATCAGTGTATTTGTGTGTTGAAGTAGCACACTGCACCCTGTTAATAGATATAATTAATATATGTTAGTAAAAAATAAGCGATACAAATATCCATCTTTTCTTTTTCAATAGAGCTCTGTAATTTTCATGATTACAGCCTATACCCTTTTATTTGATTTTTAGACAATGCACCTATTTTTATGGAAAGGAAAACAAAATATTTGTAAAATGAAAAGGCATCTATAATGTATGCACACATAAACACTCAGAAACTTAGAAGTTTTATTTATGCTCCATTCATTTGGTTTTCACCCAAGAACTTGTAAGTATACTCAGAGAGAAGAAGAAGCGGGCGTCTCCTTGTCAGCTTTCACAGTAGGCCCATGAGAACGCTGACGCCATGTCACTGTCTAGGTGAGAGAGGACACCGCCACTGAACGCAGGGTCTGTGCACCGGGACTCCAGAGATCGCCAAAGCATCCACAGGCAAGTCCCCAGCACGCCCCAAGCCCTGAGGTGGGCGCAGGAATCTCTTCAACAGCCTGTTCACGCCAACGACTTTTCCCGCCTCACGGCCTGATTCTATGCTCTGTCCCTCCCTCCCCTCCAGCGCATGCTTCTGCGTAACTTCTCTGGACTTAGAACTCACCCTGAAGCACTCATCCCCGTCTCTCTGATTTTACTTAGACTAGCGAAAGACGTGTGGTGGTGTTCTCAGATGTCTCAGATCTTTCTGGCCAGGCTGGGGGTGCGGAGGGAGCCCTCTGGGCCCGGGGAGCAGGGAGCCTGGGCGCCAGGGAGCGCTCGGCCATGCCTGCACGCGTGCTCTCCTTGTAAGGCGGACACGTGCAGAAGAGTCTTTCTTGGTAGCGCAGAGTTAAGGGGCGGAGCGTGGAGCCGGAGCCTGGACCCAGCTGACCCGACTGCCAGCGCAACTTCTCAGTCCCGCTCCACTGTGATTTCGCAGTGAAAATGGTCTCTGTGTCCCAGCAGCCGGCATGAAGCAGGCTGGTGAAGCATGCATTCCCGAGGCAAGGGACCTTCTGTCCATATTGCAGGTTCCCTCGCTGGCCACAGCAGTCGTCTTACCACCATATTTAGCTGTATGCTCTCCCTCCTTGGCCGCGGGTGGGCTTTCCCCACAGTCTTGATGAGTGGAGTGTGCTGCCAGTGACCCTGCTGGGCTGTGGGGTTCACTACGGGGGACTTGGGTTCCTCTCACCTCTGCCCGCCTCCGAGCAGCTCTCCTTTGGAAGCGCAGAGCTGCTATGCTAGGGTTCAGCCTCCTGGACCGCACCATGCCACAGACTCTGGGTGGAGAGACCCACGGAGACAGAGAGGCTGAGGAGCTGCAGCTGCGGGAGTCTCCCCTGTGCAGCCCCGGCTGGCATGAGGGAAGGGCTGTCAGGTGACCTCTGTGCCAGGTGCCCTTTGCCCACTGTCTCATGGGGTCCCTGCCCGCGGAATGCCTCCTAAAGTTTGGGCCCAGACAAATGTGAGAGATAAGACGTGTTTGCTCTTTGAATTCGGGGCTGCTGGGTATGCAGAAGAAGCAACTGCAGCCGCGTCCGAGCCCTCTGCTCTGCGTGAGTGGCTCTGAGCTGCGGTCAGGAGGTGACCCACTGGCCGTCCATCCAGAGCGGCGCTGTTCCCTGCCCAGGCCTCGGTGCAGCCCCGAGGGGACCCCAGTGAGCATGCAGCATACCAAGGGCCAGTGGCTGTAAGGAACAAGATGCCGTTTCTAAGCGCAGCCAGGCGGCTCCTTAGTTCCCTGTGCGTGGGGAACACAGAAGCCCCAGCCTGCGTGAGTTCCACTCTGCGGGCCGCATATCGAGCGCGGAGGCTCAGGGCCTGCAGCCGCTCACCACCGCTGTTCAGAAACCCGGCTGCGCTCTCTCCCGAGCCTACAGCTGACAGCTTCTAGGTCGCGACGGGAACTGCTTTAGAGAAGGCAGCCTGAACTGCAACTCAAGCCCATTTATTTATAGCCAAGGGCCAGCACAGCAAAGAAACCTGAATATTGAAGTTTGAGTTTGGAAACGAAACAACTCATACATGAACATCTTGTTTTAAAAGAGAAAGAGGACATGAGAGCTTCCAATGACATGAATGGTTTTGTACCGAAAGGTAAAGGCTGGCGTTTGGCTGGCTTCCTGTGCCATTTATCCTTGAGGGGCGGCGGCTGCTGCTGCTGCTGCGTGGTCCCGGGGCCGCTGGGCCCGTGCAGACCCTGAGCACTGCCACAGCACAGCCCTGGGTTTGCCGCCAGGGCTCTGAGCCATCAGCTGCTCTGAGGAGCCAGGAACTCCTGAAAGATAGGAACGCTGGCGATGACCATGATGCCAGTGGTGGAGGTGGAGTGGCACAGACGGCAGAGATGCTTCCTGGGCCCATGGGATGAGCCAGTTCTCAGAGGGCCACAGCGTGTGCTGCTCACAGCAGCTCTATGAGGCGGGTCCTATCCCCAGTTCGAGGGTGTGGGGGTTATGAGAGGCAGGAGTGCTATGCAACTGGTCCCACAGTCACTGCGGGGCTGTGGGGTTCTCAGGGTTAACGTGCGTAATGGCTGCTTATTCCGAGATCTGCACTACACAGAGAAAGCCTTAGAAATGTGCAGAGGAGGTGGATTCTCTCAAGCTTCACTAATCTGAAAACTATAATTAAGGAAAGTTAACTAGGGAGCCCAGAACGTTAGGAAATGAGTTGGGAAGGTGCAGTGTGTGTGTGTGTTTGTGTGTGTGTGTGTGTGTGTATGTGTGTGTGTGTGTGTGTGTGTACTTGGGGGGGGCGCACTTGGGACGGAGGTCCAGGATCGGGAAGGAGACGGGTGAGGGAGCGTGAAGTTAGGGCTGCAGCCACGGACGTGGCTCTCATATGGAATGAGTAGGGGGCCGCAGAGCGCTTTGGTGAGGGCGAGCGGTGGCAGTGTAGCCGGGAGGAGAAAGCAGGCCCAAGCGCGCGTTTCCAGCTCAGGCCGCGCGCCACTTGGCCAGCACAGGGGCTGGGATGCGGTAGGCGGTTCTGGCCAAGACGGGGTCAGGCAGACATGAGTGCAGCCCCGACCGGCCGGGCCTCTGCTGCTTGATGGAGTGAGCGGTGCGCGGATGGGGCCACAATCAGGCACCTCCTTGGTCGCCTTGCCTTCATCTCCACTTGCTCTGAGGTCACCCATGGAAAGACCAGCAAGCAAGGGACACTGTTTCCGATTCCTTGGGAAGAGACCAACAGATTTCCCGTTATTTCTTCAAATAAGACCACAGAAGTTGCAAAGGTAGTTAATGGCTCTAGGCCCAATTGTCAATGCCCCTGGGGGACTCTGGCACAGAACAGGTTGGCTGTGGCGGTGGCCAGGCCATAGGATGGGATGCTAGGAGAGGCGAGGAGCAAGACTGCGGACCCCCGGGCACCCACAGCAGGCAGGAGTGTCACGCACTCTGAAGAGGCCTCCTGGTTCCCCAGCCAGGGCCTCCGGCACTGGGGAGACCAGGACATGGGCGGAGCCAGTCCTGCTCCCTGACCGGGTGGTCTGGTAACTCTACTGCCAGATGGAGTGCGTGGTGCGTGGACGGGGCACCAGCTGGGGTTGAAACTGGCACCAGCTGGGGGTGATTCTAATTGTTGATACATTGTGCCAACTGGAGAAATCTACAAGCTTAACCAAGCAACTCCACAGGGGGCCAGGGACCTTGCATAGGCTGTGCAAGAGCAGGCACAGAGATGGCCCAGGTGTAAAGGGATCACCTGTGGTGGCAGCCGGCATACAATAAAGGGGAGAAAAGAGGCTCGCCCCCATTTTTCTCTCGTTGCTTTTGCTGCCTTCCGCCACCTTGGGCTGGTGCCTCTGCACGCCCCCTGCCTTGGAGCTGCTGATTCTGAACCGAAACCTCCACACACTATGCGCTAAATACACCTTTCCATCCTTGGCTTTGGGCGTGGGGTATTTTGTCTCAGCAATGAGAGAAAAGTAAGCAAGACAGTGGTGCCTGCTGCAGACGTGGAAATCAAGAGCCAGCCTGTCCCCCCCGCCTTTTCGGAGTCTTGCTTCTGGTGCGCATGAACCAGAGGCTGTGAGGACCCCGACTAAGCACGGGTGCGCGAGGGCTGCGGAAGCCCGCTCGGGATCTGCGCAGTTCAGTGGTTGTCAGGGTGGCTGAGCATGTGGTTCAGAAGTGTTCCGGAAGTACTCTAAAGGAGCAAGCCCTTGAAGACAATGTCTGAGTGGGAAGAGTCTAGTCAGGAGTTCCCACATGTCCATGTCACGCTGGGTACCAAAACAGCCCATACCCCACCATAATGTCTGACAAGAGACACTGTTGAGCCTTCTGCGAAGTTAAACACATAAGAAAGTTAATATTGAATATGGTATGAGTTTGGAACAAATTAACTAATTTTCTTAAAACCCCCACTGCCTTCAATAAGCTTGGAGTTACATCTAAATGGAGACGCTGAACCATAAAATATTAGTTTTTGATACTAATTTCCCCAGACCACCTTTTTTTGTTTTAGAGATACAATAATCTCAATTGAAGCTATATTGAAGACTGAATGGTTTTCCTATTAAAGCTCACTATCCAGGCCTGGAACATAAAAGTTCTGATTCATGAAATTTAAAAGTGACATCTGGAACAAAAGGCCTTGTTTTGGGGCTATCAAAAGTAATCGGTGTGGACATACACAGAGGCGAACACGCGCCCCAGCGCTTACTCGCACCACTCCCATCTTTCAGGAGGAGAATGGAAGGAAAGGAAGCTCCTCCACTGGCCAAGTCCTTTGCTACTGCACTGGCATTTGTTGAGTTATACAATTCCTAAACACTTAGGTAGCCTTCGTGCTGTCTTCTGTTGTAGGTTGAACCACCACCCATAATCCCTTGGAGATAATCTCCTAGATGCCGTGAACTTTGTCTTGGAAAAACTATTGTCCTTTCTGAGTTTCTATAAATTTCTTTAGCCATGAGCTCTACCGATTGGCACATCTTTAGGAATGACTTCTCCACCCAGCCCTGCCAGCGAAGACAGCCCCTCCCACAGGAACGCCCCTGTACCTCTGGTTGCATTTTCCTGCTTGGGGTGTAGGCTGAGGGTATCTCCCAAGGCTGCTGTGTTGGCAGCTCAGTGCTTAGCGAGGCCTCAAGGCCCTCACCGTGACCATGCTTGGAAGTCGGCACCTTGCTGGGATCATGGTACTGCTGATTTCTGCTGGCCTATTGAAAGGAGCACTTAATGCTTAATGTTTACCTTTTCTCCTTTTTAATTTTTTAATAATTTTTGACCGATTTCATGTGCTTACATCTGGTAATCTGAACTACTACTTTAAAGACAGCAATATGTAATGTAACAACCGTGGTCGAATTCCTATCACTGTGTTTGATGACATTCTGAATTTTTTAAAAATTCTTTTAAGATGTAATTTAATTTTGAAGAGTGAAAACAGAAGCATAAACAAATAGAAAAAAAAATGACAAAAACAGGGTAACATACAACAATACATATGTTACAGGTTTTCAAAACAGAAATAGCTAATTAACAATGGTTGTTATATCGTCTATTTTTAACATCAAATCTGTTGCTCAGATTAACAGGTATAGTTATTCAAGATTGGACAGATAATTGAATATTAATGCTTGCTTCCAAGAAATCCTATGTTTTTCTTTGTCTTTTATGAATTTGTTTTAAACAGTATAATAATTGATACATTAGGAACAGTCCACATTTAGAAGACCAAGATGAGAGATATTCAACCATGGGTTTTGTATTATTCATTACTGTCCTCGATGTAGTTGTTCAGGTCGCAGGTATCAGCCTACAGAGCTGGTCAAAGTGAAAATTTTAGACATTAGCTGCTGTTTTTGGAAAGCTGATAGAAATTATGAGTATGGTCACCTCAGCCGTCTGGATATACACTTGCATGATTTTTCATCCTTCATTTTCCCCTATCTTTTCTACTTTCTCTCATTCATTATTTAATCCTTAAATTCAGTTTCTTTCAATTTTAATGCATTTATTATACCTTTCAGGTTTTTCTGAATTGTTTCTAAATGTTGTTTTAGTATTATTATTATTTTTTTTAATTTTCTTTACAAAAAAAGAATGAGGACCTGGTGGGAAGTCCATAGACCGATCTGGGGTGTTCTTTGGGAAGAGACTGTTGGACCAGTTTATCTAGCTTCCTATGTCCGGATGCAATCACTTTGTCCCAGTGCAGTCCCACCACTGTGACGTCATTGGCCTTCGTTGTCACCACTACTCGGCTGACTCTGCTGCCTACACTTAAATGTCCAGAACTGGGAACTGCATAAACCTCTTTTCTTCATAAACGTCTTACCTCAAGTGCTTTGTCATAGTAACAAGAAATAGCCTAATGAACATTTGGCAGCGATAGTAAGACTAGCAGTGAGAACAGCGGAGCAGTGGTAGTGATGGATCCGTGTGTTGAGACATCTGTCATATGTTATCATGTTTTAATGGCAAAATCTCCTTAATTCCTTCAGAAAGTCATTTAATAGGTTTGTGTGAGGTGAACTGCCTTTAGCCCTGCCACGTGGGAAGTATGTCCCAGACCCGTTCAAATAGAATGTGGCCTCCTCTGACCTCAAGCAGTCTCATACAGTTGGACTGAGCGCTATCTCTAAGGCTGTGGTGGAGGGGGCGCACTAGACCTGTTCCTCTGAGACCAGACTTGTGAAGTGCATGTCCGCAAGGACTTGGAGCAAATGATCCTGGCCTCAGGGAAGACTGCGTGGACAGGAGGTTCTGCAGGGCAGTGGGTCGGCATGACAGGAACAACACAGACGCAGCCTCTCTCGCACCCCGAGCATCTCAGGAAGTCAGTGGCTCCTTGCTTGTTCCTTTCACTCAGACTGAGATTCACTCACCTGCAGCCACGGCTGGGCAACCTATGACTCATGGTGCTGGCACTGGTTCCCCAAGGCCCTGCGGCTGCCAGAGGGCAGAGTCATGACTCATAGTCAGGGTCCAGAACCTGAAGACTCATGTTCTGCTCCTCCAGGGTGTGCTTCTCCGAGCTTGTGTGGAACCCCCCGGGGGACTCCCTAAAACACAGACTGGAGGACCACTCTGGAGTCTCTGTGCCAGCAGGCCGTGTGGAGCCAGAACTGGCCCTTCCACCAGGTTCCTGGGCTGGTTGCTGCTGCCGATCCTGGGGGGTGCGTTCTGAACTCACGGCTCCCTGTTCCACCTCTTCCCTGCATGGATGCTGAGGGCTGAGGTCCAGCAGGGGACTGTGGGTACCGGAGTGCATTTGTTCAAGGCAGTGTGCTAATGTCTTAGGAGGATGGGGGATGGAGAGGCTGTTTTTCTCTTTTACTGAAAGAAACGTGAAGTCCTCGATTTTTCTCAACTGAAACCTAAATGAAATAAGCCTGTCAGTCAATAGACCAATGAATCAACTAACCAAGCAGCCAGTCATTGAAGTAATCGATCCAAATATCAGTCCAGTGCTTAGGAAGATCTGAAAGATGCCCTGCTGATCCCTGCCTCCCTCCCTCCCTCCTTCCCTCCTTCCCTCCTTCCCTCCTTTCCTCCCTCCCAGCTTCTCTCCTTCCTCTTCTACTTCGTGCCCTCTTCATCTCTGTTGAGTACTTGGGTTCTGAAATCAGCAGTGCTAGGCGCAAAGAGTGGTGTCTGAAGGACTTGAGCAGGACACACAGCTATGTGCTTTGGGGAGGGAGTGGCCCAGGAGGCTGTGACCTTGTGAAGAGCCCTTCAGGAAGCACATGGGAAGCAGCACAGAGGCCCACAGGAAGACCGCTTTCACTGCCAGTGGGCTGTGGTTTCTTTCACTTGATTCAGATGGAAATCATGAGTGGGCTAAGCGCAGCCCAGCTGGGGCCCAGTAACGCCAATGATGCCAGAATGGTGGGGGTCTTTACTGCTGCTCTTGGGTGCCATCGCCTGGCGTTGACTTTTGACAGGGTCTGCTGTTTGCTACTGGTTTAGGGAGCTCTTCAGAGCTAATGTGAGTATCCGGAGTGTGTTCACAGGACCTTCTGAGCCCGTACTACCAGAGACACAGGTCCCTGAACAGGCTTACAGGAACACCAAAGCAGTTCATTCCAATAGGACGCGTGCTACACGGAGACGGGGTCAGCACACAGAAGAGAAGGCCCCTAGACTAACCGAAGGAGTGTGCAGGGAGTTCTGCTTATATAGTAGCTGCCGACCAACGGCCAGCCCAGGTGCAGGCTTGGGATTGGTCCAGCCCATGGGCTGTGACTGATTCAAGTGGGCAAGGATACAGGCACCTGCGCAGGAATTCCAGGAAGGGCCTCTTGGATGGACGCCTGCTGTGCTCTGAGGAGCACAACGTGGCTGAAAGCGGGGTGTGTCCAGGGCAGCCAGCTGTGTTCACCACAGGTGCTGGAGCTCAGGGAGGGTTGGGAGAGTCACATCGGGGCCACATGCCTCGCTTCCTGACTTTAGCCAGCACATTGGGTGTGGCCATCTCAGAGGTGATGGGGATGGGGGGACAACTGCCAGCTGAGCCGCACTCACGTCTGAGGGCCTGGAGGAGAGTGACTGCTGAGCCATGGAGAGGTCACTGAGGCAAGCAGTCCCAGTCCATTGTGCAGACAAAGAGGAGCAAAGGGGAGTGAGGGGGAGGGGCAGGACGGGCAGCAGAGTGATGTGGGGTAGAAACAGAAGGAGGAAGAGAGCAGAACGCAGCAGGAACCCATCAGCCACCCCCGCTGGGCCGGAAAACGCAGAGAAGCCACAAGCAAGGGTCACAGGCAGCCTGTGAGGTCTGGGAAGGGCTATCAGCCCTGCTGACCAGCAAGGCACTAAGGCTGCTGTCCTGGTACAGCAGAGGCCGCACTGCAGGCGGGCGGGGAGAGTGGGCAGCGGATGCCCCAGCCCCCAGGAAGTCACGCAGCCCTGACTACCTTGCTTTTAGGCTTGGAGGGCCCCAGAAGCACAGGCAGCAGTAGTAGCTATGCATACTGGCGCTAGAAACCAGGAACCAAGGGTCACCTTGTGTCAGATCAGGAGAGGGAGCTGCGCAGCAGATGCTGTCTCGTTGTCTCAAGAAGGGGTCAGTCATCCCTGCCGAGGCCTAGACTCCTGCTTGAACTAGGAGCCACCCCACTGTGCCCAGGACACCTGCACCGCCGCCCCCGTGCGACCCTGCCTTTGCTCCAGCTGACCACCCTGCCTCTCCCCCAGCCTCCCCTCCCTGGTCATCACGGCCTCTTGTGTTCTATGAGTTTGACAAGTTCAACTCCTGCAGGCTCCACAGAGACATAAGGTCACACAGACTCTGTCTTTCTGTGCCTGGCTCCTGTCACCTAGCACTGTGTCCCTCAGGTTCATCCGTACTGACATCAATGGCAGATTTTGTCCTTTGTGTGGCTGAGTGGCATTCCATCAACTATGGAAACAAGCACGTATTATGTGCATGCAAATAGCTGGAAGAGAGGGCTTTGAATTTTCTCACCACTAAAGAAGTGATAAATGTGTATTTAAGGTAACGGATAAGTTTCTCGCCCTACTTCAATCACTCTGTATGCCTGTGTCAGAACTTAACATTGTATCCCATAAATAGCTACAATGACTCTAGGTCAATCAAAAATAAAAATGAAACAAGAATAAAATAAAATAAATAAAGTAGAAATAAGAATACAACCAACCTCTTGGCGTTGGTTAATTGAATCAGATCATCCCTGACAGGCACCCAGCCTGACATCTAGAACATGCTAAATGTCACAAGTTGTTGAGTTATATAGAAGAACAGAGAAAAATGAGAGGGAGGGAATTCCTTTGACAGTTTTTGGATTTTTTAAAATAGATAAACTGGGTCAAAAAGAAATATAGCTTGAATATATGCTGCGAGCTAATTCAGTTGTGAAGTCTTTTGAGAGCCTTTATGTTTTCATCTCTGAACCTGCGGCATGCTGGAAACCCTCCCAAACACACTGCATTTTCATTAGAAGGCAACGCAAAAGGCCACACCTTATTTTTCCTGAGAGAAAAGGGATGTGAGAGGAAGCAAACACAAGACACATCATCTTACAGTTCCGCTTCCAAACGCTTGCACTTCGTGACTCCAAGCTAGCAGCCAGACCCACAGCTGAGCTGCGGAATCACAGAAACCTGAAAACCAAGCGTGCGAGCCCCAGCTTCTTTCTGTCTTAAAAGGTTAATCTTGTAGGTGTCCCAGGGAGCGTGTTTCCTGTCTCGTGTCTCCTGTGGCTAGACATGTGGCTTTTCTTTGGCGCCACTTTTCTCTTTTACATAAAGAGCCTTTGCCATCCCTTTTCTAATTGCCTTCTCCCTGACTTTAGGACAGGCATAAAGGCTTGGGGTGCAAGTTTTAGCTTCGCTACTTGCCAGGCTGGACCTCGGACTCGTGGTTCCTCCTCGGAGTGTCACAGTGCCCGCCGCTGCATGATGGATGGCACAGGGGAGCTGGCTGACCAAGGAAGCTGCTGGAGGTGAAGTGAGAGGACCCTTGGGTGCTCTTAGGGTCGCGGCCCCCATTCTCTTTGTACATGCAGTGGTCATTCTTCATAACTTGCCCCCCTCAGCAGCCAAGTGTGTGATGTCCTACCAAGGAGGATGGTGTTTCTTCAGTCCCAGCGTCTCCTGTGCAGGTGAAGGGCCAGGTCTTCTGACCTTATCAGCCTGTCCTTTATCTGCCCATGGACTTATTGCTGCTTTTGTAGAAGTGCAGTTTAAAATATTTACCACACCCGCCCTTCTATGCCCCGAATACCCAGGGTTAAGTGCTGGCTCTCAAATCACCCAGCCAGGCCAGAAACACACACGCGGTTCTAGAATTGTACTTTACTCATTGCTTTATTAACATAAAATCATTTTCTAACTCACTATTACAATAACAATGATTATGGCAATTGAATTGCAATTCAAGGCATCTCTCCGTGCTTCAACGAGTATTTTTATCTCACCATTACCGATGTTGTTAATAACTCATAAAGGCACATTCATCAGCTACCGCTGTAGCTTTATGTTATCTGCAGCGGAGCAGGGGTGGGAGTTCGTGGGGAACTAAAGGGGCCTTAGAGACCCCTGGTGTGAGCCTTTGCAGTGGATCAGTGTCCTTGGGGGCACCCTTGCCAGCTTCTGGTTCACAGCACTGTCTTGCTGTGACCTCCACGTGTCCGAGGGTGTCTGAGCAGTTGTGCAGCGTAGGCACCTCACAGCTGCTGGAAGTTCCATCTCCTTGACGCTGACGCTGACCCTCGACGGGCAAGTCAGCCTGCTGGGGCAGCACTGTGGCTCCGCGGGTCATCACAGGAAGTCAGGCCCACCTCACTGGCCTCCCTCTGGGGCCTGGACCATTTATAACACACTTGCGGGGACCCGCAAGCACATTTGGTGGAGGATGCAGCACCTCTGAGTTCGGGATTCCTACTGAGGCAGGACCTGAGTGAGTGAGATTAGTACCAGGAGCAGAGCAGGGATGTGAGGCAGGGAGTACAGGAGGCTGCTGAAGTGGGCTGTCCCAACAGTGTCTCGAATGCTTGGACCCTCCGAGGCACCTGGGGGACAGGTAGAAAAGGACTCAGCTGTACCCTGAGGCGGCACAGGAAGGAGGGTGAGACCTCGCTGTCAAGGCTGAGGCGGTGGCCCTCACTGGTCTGTCGCAGGCGCCCTCCAGGAAGCAGCCTTTGCTGATTGCAGTGAGGCTGAGGGTGGGTCTCTTCTCCTCCGCTATGGCGTGGTGGTTGATACATTGTGTCAACTTGGCTGAATCCGTAGGGCAGTTCAGAGCATGGGGCCTCCCCTGCCCTGCAGGCAGGCAAGGACCAACCTGGGGTGCCACTGGTTCCAAGCTAGGGCCATGGGCCACCCCAGAGTGACTCAGCACAAAAAGTGAATATAAAAGAGTTGAGGAAGGCTTCCTGGTTGCCCTGCCCCACTTCCGTGGAGAAGTCCCAGTCTTCGGAGGAGCTTGATCTTCACTGTGCAGCGCTGGTCTTCCCAGTCAGTGTAGAAGGAAGAGAGAGGCTTGATGGACGCCGCTGCAGCTGCTGCTCCTCCTCTGCTCTGCATTGTTTTCTGCCACCATGAACTGCTACTGCTGTCATTTGCCTTGGAGCCAGCAGAATATGGACTGAACCCTCCAGTAGCTGTGAGCTAAAGAAACCTTTAATTCCTTCATTTTGAGTGTTGGGCATTTGTTCCAGCAACAAGTACAAAGTAACTAAGATGTATGGGCTCTTCCAGCCTTATCTGGAATTCCCAAGACATGTGAGCTGGAGAGAGTTTTCCTGGACCCTCCGGTACATGGACTTTTGGTCCATTGTCTTTCTCACCTATAAAGGACACTGGAGCGGCCAAGGGAGGGCACTGTCTGTAGAGGAGCTAGCACCCTGAGGGGAAAGCGGACCTGAACAGAGAGAGGCTGAGGTCTCTGGGACCCGATATCTGGGGAGAGATGCCCTCCCCATCCCTGAGAGGAGCACCCTGCAGAGGGCCTGGGCTGGCACAGTGGCAACGTAGCTGTTTCCTTCTCCAGGTGGCTTCTTGGGACCTAAGATAGCCTGGTGGGATGGGCGAGGCAGGTGGATGGCAGGTCCAGGCTGTAGCCTTGGTGGACAAGCCCCTGAGCAGCTCCACTCACAGCTGCTGGGGCTGACTCGAGGCTCACCTTGTCAGACCCAGGGTGGGGGGCAGTGGGGGACATCTACTCTCCCTAGAGTGGTCATTAAGAAATGCAACCCTTAGAAAACAACAGAGAGACCCAAATGAGTAGGCAGGCTGTTACACAGCAAGCTGAGGTCAAGAGGGGACTCATGAGCCAGAAGGCCCAAGCGGAAGCAGTGTTGGCCGGAGTCCTGTGGGGAAGGGAGGAGCTCCACAGGGTGGATGGCAGCACCGACACGAGGGAATGCAATCCGTAGCTCAGATGAAAGCACCGGATTAATGCTGGGTATCCTGTAGCTGATGACTCTGAAGATGTGTGAGGTGAAAACTCCGCGTGTGGTAGGGAGCGGGTGCCGCGTTTGCAGCTGTGGGGAAATGATTGAGCAGCACACTTGCACACGTGCACATGGGGACACACACACACACACACACACACACACACACACACGGGCATGTGCTCACACAGAGCAGCTGGGAGGTGCACAGTGTCAGTGATCTAGTCAAGAGACATTCGGGAGAACTTCGTGCCACTCTCGCAAGCTCTTACATTTTTAAAAATAACTCTAAAAGAACATGCATTTAGGAGGGCCAGCCAGATAGCTCAGCGGACTAAAGTGCCTGCTTAGGCAAGCGCATGGGCTGGGGTCCAATCCCTGGCTTGCCGTGCCAGCCCCACCCCTGGGTCGCTCAGAGGTGGTGATTGAGCCTGGGTGTGGTGGTGCACGCCTGTAAGCCCAGCACTTGGGAGGCTGAAAACAGGAAGGATTACTATAAGTCCAATCTACATAGCGAGACCCTGTAGACCCTTAGCTAAATACATTTAAAAAATACATTTAGGGATATATTTTGAATTATATGTTACTCACAACTTAGTTGTGGAATAGGACACACATGCAAGCATACACACACACACACACACACACATGCACGCACACATAGGCACACACACGAATGCAGGAGACCAGTTCCCCAAAGCTCCAGAGCCCACCCTGGCCTGCTGCCCCTGCCCTGCCAGAATGGCTGATGGATCACCCAGAGCCTGGAAAGACTTCCTGGGTATCCAGTCTGGGTCTCTGATGGAGGAATCATTCTTGGAAAATCCAATCGTTCTTTACTTCTGTCCATGTCTTCTTTATCCATGTGACATCAGTGGCTGTTGGCTGTTGTAAATCTGGTCTTTGATGAGTTCTCATGGATCCCCTAAGTGACTCATGAGTGTGCTACATCCTGAATTTAAAAACATTGATTTATTAATTTGTTATAAGATCTCTAGGTACAGTTCAGATTCATAATTATTCTCCTGTCTCAGCCTCCCCAGAACTGCGATTACAGGCATGCACTACCAGGCCCAGTTTCAGGGCCCACACAATATGCCTGGAATTCCAGGGGACACCACACGTGGTACCCAGGATCAAACCCAGGTCCTTGCACTTCCTGGGCAGGTGCTTAAACTGCCAAGCTACCTCTTCAGCCCACATCCCTGTACCTTGAGCCAGATTGTCCCAAACATACTCTTTACCTACTTCCCCGGTCCTCTCAGGCACCCAGAGGGCCAGCTAGGGCATCACAGCCCTAGGGCATCACAGACAGTCTTCCAGGTCATGAGGGCTACAAGGTTGCAGGGGAGTGACGGGGGAGGGGCATGGCTTGCTCCCAGACCCTCCTTCAGGAAAGCAAATATCTCAGGTGTTGGGGGAGCGCCCACTGGCCACCTTCATTGGACAGGTGAGCGAGTGTGGGGTGGGGGCTCTCCCACTGGCCCCACAATGCTGCCCTAAAAGCACCTTTATATTAGAAAATGGAAGGAAATGGAACTTTGGGGGAAGCTGAGAGTTTGGCTGCTCTAATGAGATCAGGTGCTAAGAGTGAGAGACGGGCACCCCTGCAGGCCATGGAGGTCTTCCTTTCTCAGTGTCTCCTTGTGGCTGAGGCAGTCACAAAAGTATCGGGTGCCTAGGAAGGTGGGTGAGCCTGAGGTGGGGCGCCCAGCCCCAGTAGGGAAGGGCATTTTTGTGGGTGCGAGGGGCAGCCATAGGAGTGGAGCTGGGCAGTGGGGGCTACTGCAGACATGGGCTGAGGCAAGAGGACAGGCCCAGGACATCAGCATACTCGGACATGGTCAATCCGCAGCCAGCAGGAAGCCCTCCTGCCTGCCAGGAGCAGCTCCTCGGAGGCCAGGGCAGTGTGACGGAGATTAATGCACAGTTATCTAGAAGCGCGTCGAGGGAGCAGGTTACTGGACACCATATATTAGCTTTTAAAATTTTAATAATGTTCCTTTTAATTTGTGGAGTCAATATTTTCTTTCCTCCGTGCTGGGAAGAGGTTGTACTTTGGGCACCCAGAGGGCCAGTCCACAATGGCGCAGCCGCGGCGTCTACATCTGACTGGCTATCTCCCTGCAGACGTCTACTGAGCCCCAGCCCTCTGCAGAAAAGTCCATGCTGCAAGCGACTGGGCAGCCCAGGGCCTGCTCCGGGCTCTCCGAGGCAGCACTGACCCATCGGGTATTGTGAAGAGTCTCTCGCTTGCCAGGCACTAGGGCTGAGATCGGAGCTAGGGTCAAAGTCCTGGTCCTTCCCTCCTGTCCCAGAAGCACCGAGGTGGCAACAGCGGGGTGTCACCAGGTCCCGGGTGAGTTCTTCTGCTGCACCAGGCCAGCACCTGGGCTCGTGATAAATGCTTCTGTCCTTGGCTTTATGAGGCCTGAGCAGACCCATGTTAAGAGTGTGACTCTCACTGCGGTCAGGGGAGCTGGGGAACAGCGCCTTGGGCTGCTGTCCCAAGTGTCACCACTGGCTACTAGTGGAGCCTGGATTTGAACCTCGGTCCTTTCGACTCTACCCCTTCAACTCCGCACCTCAGTGTACTGTGAGCGCTCTCAGGCAGGCTCCTGCCGCACACTAGGTGTCTGGGGAAAGAGTGAATAAAGAAATCTACTTTGAAAAGCACGTCCTTTGGGACCTGGCAATGCTCCTCCTGTCTTCCCGCTGTGTCAGGAACTCCCTGGGCTGCGACTCCCCAGAGTCAAGAGGAAGCCACCAGGTGCAGGCAGGCACTGCAGCATGAGTGTGGAGGAGCTGCGGCAGCGCTGGGCGTGGAGGAGTGGAGCTCTAGGGTGAGTGCCCTCCTCCGCAAGTCTGCCCCCAGGAAGGTCAGCAGGCCCTGTGGGCCTCACTAAGCAGCTGCAGATGGGGACTCTGGGGCTGGACTATGCGGCAGGAGGGCCCAGCTTCCCCTGGTGTCCCGGTGCGCTTGCTCATGCAGCGCCTTCACAGCCAGCCCGGGGTAACTGTGCAGGAAGACAGGCTCCCATGCGGAGACCCGTAGGTGTGCCCACTCATCATGAGGACCCCAGGAAACACTCTCTGAGGGGTGCAGGTGTGTGCAGTGGTGATTCAGGAGATGTTGGGGGGCCCGGGGCTCATTCTGCATCCAGCAGTCTTCCCTGGTAGAGAGACTGGTTCTGTGCATTTGCACAGCAATTTCTCCGGTAGCTGAAGGGTCTGGGGCCAGAGACCTGTCACCATGGATGTCTTAATAGATGTCTGTATCTTAAGCCTCATGAGCCACTGAATGGGAAGTGGATGTGGATTTTATTCACGCCCACAAGACTGTTGCGCCGATCCCCCACAATGTGGAAATGAAGGCCACTGCTGTCTACACTTAAAGCCACTAAGGAACATGCTCCTTCCTGCTATGGACCAGTCCCCAGAACCTCTCTCCTGCCATCGTGACCTTCTAGAACCTGTGCAGAATGTGGTCAAATAGGGCATGGGGGCTTTGTACAGCAACAGAGATAAACCCAGCATGAACCTACACGCAACCCTTCCAGCTTGGCTCGCTGAGCCTTAGTTGCTGCGTCCCTCGGGCTCCGCCTAACCTGCCACCTGCTGGTTTGGTTTGGGAGATAAATAAACTCCGGCATTATTTGGAGACAACCAGCAGGAAGGCCAGGTGTGCAAGTTATGGCTGGCCTGGTCTGGGCACTTGCTAGGGCGGAGCACATGGCCTCATCTTGGGACAAGGCCTCTGCTGTGTGTGAGCATGTGTGTGTGCATGTGTGTGTGCATGGTGTGAGTGTATTTGAGCTTCTGAAGCCGGGCTTGAGCTGCGGCCCTTGTGCCTCAGCCTTCCGGGGTGCTGGCATGGCAGGTACCAGCCTCCACGCCTGACGTGCACATCTTTCTACCTGGAGTCTGCTCTATACCTCAGTTCTTCCCTCGAGTAAGTCTAACAGACAATGTGGGCACAGGGCTGGCCAGGCTCTGAGTTCCCTCCTCTTCCCATGTCCTGCTTCATAAAGGAGGTGCCTACTCCCATCTAAGCCGCCATGGTTGGAGGTGCCCATCAGTGAGGCCATCTAGGTCTCTCGGCTTGCAGGCGGGGTGAAGGGGAAGAGGCCCTCCCATGAGCACTCTGGGTATGTGGTGACTCTTGGTTCCAACAGATCATGTCTGTGAAGTCCAGGCAATCAGCAAAGCACCTGGAGATCTGTTACATGATGTGGGGGTCACAGCCCACCTTGAAGGTGCCACCAAGTCCAAAGCCCAGCTATGCTGGGTTCTCTGTGAGCCCTTCACGCTGAGCACAACTCAGTGGGAAGGAAAAAAAAACCTGTCGGCTGCTGATAGTAAGAATTCCTGTTCTTAGCTAATATAAACGTCTGGATTTCTAGAGGGCAAAAATCACAATTAATCCTGAGTACTGGCTTTTTATGAAAAGTTCTGGCTTTTTAATGAAAGCAAGATTGTGCCTAAGAAAGAGAGGATGCTTCCGCGAAGGACACCGGTGTCAGGGGAGGGTGCTGGGGGAGCTCTGTGGTCAGCCACCGGGGCAATTCTGTCTTTTTTCTCTGTCTCTCAGAATTTGTCTTCATCACTGTCTTCTGTTTCTCCCTCTCCTCTCCCTGCCTCCACTTGTGTCTCTCCGTCTCCGCCTCTGAATTTGTGTGTCCGTCTCCACTCCTTTGGATACCAGTGCAGCTCCCTCTTCCTTCTGGTGCGCCGTCCCTCTGCTGACCCTGCCTGGGTCTTGGTCTTGGTGCAGGGCCAGAGCCCTGGCTCCGCCGCCTCTGGGGACCGCGAGCTGGGACAGCCTAGCTCCTGGGCTTTCTCATCCCTGAATTCAGACTGAGGAAGAGTCAGTTTTGCGGGCTCAGAGGCAATGCACACCAAGGGCTTTGCACAAGGCCTGGACCTCAGAGAAAGTGTAGCTCTTAGACCAGACTCGCCACAGGCGCTAGTCATCTTTAGGTTCCTGAGACGAAATATCTGATGTGTACAACTTAAGGCAAAGCATTCACTGAGGCTCTTGCTGCCAGGCTTCAGCTGGCCGGCCCCAAGGCAGAAGTGACAGTAGGAGGCAGAAGTGACATGGTAGAAGGTGGAAGTGATGTATAGAAGGCAGAAGTGACCGTAGGAGACAGAGGTGATGTATAGAAGGTCTTGGTGGAGGAAAGCTGCTCCCCTCCCAGCAGCCAGGCCACATGGAGCAGGGAGCTGGCAGAGCAGGAGGCAGACCCTCCAAAGACACCATCCCGGTGCTGCCCGCCTCCTGCAAGGGGATCCCCACCCACCGGCAGAGCATGAGGAGTGCCCCCTAAGCCCTTCGCCTTCCAAAACCACTCTGCTGATCACAGGAGAGTCTTGGGGGACGTTTGGAAGTGAACCCCGCCACCGCGCTTAGCACCGTTGCTGCAGGTAGGCCGCACCACCACGCCAAGCAGCATGCAGTAGGGGTGCCCAGACTGGTCCTCGGGCTTCGTAACTCAAGGCACAGCAGAGGGGAGCTCCGCAAGGGCCTCTGCTCTAGTCTATTTTCAGGCACCTCAGCTTTCTTCAGGACTCACTGAAGCACTGTTCGCCAAGTGGCTGTTCGAGGCGCATCTCACAGAGTACTCATCTAACCCTCAGCTGTCCGTGAGCCCTGCCTTTGTGCAGGAGGGTCAGTGTCAGGCTTGAAGGGGTTCTTCACTGTGGCTCTCCGCTGAGTGGCGCAGCTGGGATCTGAGCCAAAGCCTCTGGGCTCCGACTCCTCCTCGGGCCGTGTGGGCTGACTGGGTGTCCCTGAGGAGGGTCCGTGGTGCAACCTGGCTCTCCATCTGTCCTCTGGCTTGACCCTGCACAGGACAGGCGTCCCTGCCAGGGTGCAGCTTGTTTCCCTGCAAAGGGACTCCATGAGGTCCTGATTTGTTCCCAATGCCCCTGGGAAAACCACAGGTGCACACCTACAGCACCCCCTGTGCGCCACCGCCCTGCCACTCTCTGGCTGCCCCTGAAGGTAGGTAGGGGGCTCAGTGGCATCCACAGTACGAGCCCCCCACGCCGCCGCTGCTTCCTGGGGGAGGGCGCAGGTGTGCTCCGTCTCTGCCAGCATCTTCTTGGAAGCAGCACCAGAGAAGCAAATTCCAGGCAAGTGCAGCAGCCACCGAAAGCAGAGAGCTCCTTTCAGGGTTGTCAAAAACCACCCACCCAATCCATTTTTATTTGCATCCTATTCACTTTTGATTTCCTTCTCCTATCTCCGCAATCTCTTTTTCCTCCATGTGACAAGATTTTCATCTAATTTTCTATTTAGGAAGCCCATGCTTCTTGGAGAAACCGCTATCTATTGTCACTTACAGTGTAGGTTCATTAGCCTTGCCAGAGACGGGCTCTGCACTGTCTGCCTCTGCTGCCTTTGTAGGTTTTAGATTAATTCTCACTGCGGTCATGTTCATTGGGATAATTTTATCAAGATTTCCTTTCTCTTGCTTTATTACTTGGTTTCTTGGTTACTTTATTAAATTGGAAAATATCTTATTAAAGCCACTTTTTTTTTTTGCAACAAAAGTACAACTTTTCCAACTTTGTTTGAAAAACCAGTGGAACAAACTCTTTCCAGGGGTTTCCTGGGGGACTGGGCAGGGTTGTGATGGTGATATGACTAGGGGTGCTTGTGTGCTTCTTTAGAATGTCTCGCCATTACAAGCATTTTAACAAAGCAATTCATTTTAACCAATACAAGAAGACTGCTGTAACAGCCTTGAGTTTGTCTTTCTTTATGGCTCAGTACTACTCCACTGTATAAAAAGACCACATCTTTTCTTATCCATTCTTTGGACAACGAGAATTTGGGTTGTTTCCAAACTTAGCTATTACAGAGTGTGTTGCTGTAAACGTGAGCGCATGCATATTGTTGTGGTATGAAGTTTTTAATTCTTCTGGGAAAACACTCAGGAGGGAATAGTTGGGTTGAAGGGGACCTCTAATCCTAGTTTTGTGAGGAGTCTCCACACTGATTTCTGCAGTGGTTGCACCAGTCTTCATTCCCACCCACAGCGGAGAAGGGTTTCTTTTCCCCACAGCCCCTCCAGCATTTGTTATTCATTGATTTCTTGATGCTAGCCGTTCTTTCTGGGGTGAGATGGAATCACAGTGTTGCTTTAATTTGCATTTCTCAATGACCAGTGGTATGGAACGTTGTTCACACAATCAGACTCACGTGTGCAAACATGATATTGTCTCCCTAGTATAAGAAATCGAAAGAGTAAATAAGATCCAATATGTACAATACAGTGAAAGGGAAAAGAAGTGTTCAAAGGGAAAGAACAAGTAGTATGGGGGAAAGGAGAAAAGAAGGAAAGGAAAAATTATATATATATATATATATAAAATTATGTATGCTATGATAATTATACTATTAATTTCTGTCAGTTCGTTGAAAGGAACCATTCCTGCTTATATTGTTTGATCAATTTCACATGCCTCTATCTTGTAATCTGAGCAACTGCTTTGAAGACAATATGCAATGAAATAACCATTGCTAACTGCCTATTATCTTGTTTTAAAATTATAAAGCATTGTCTTTTATTGTTTCTTTTCCTCTCTCTTAAAAATAAAAAGAAACAAGAGATGCTTTATCTGGTAATTTTTTTTATAAACCTTTTCTTCCAAATCAAGAATACTGCACATTCAGAGATGCGGAGATGCAACGATCACTTTGTGAAATCAGTGTTAAGCCCTGCAGTGCTAAATTCAGAAGCCTAGTGGCAAGCCCTCTTGTGCACACTGAGTCTTCTTGAAACGAAAAGATGGGGCTCGATGTATTTTTAGGCCCACTTGGCCTGACTCTCAGGTTTCCTGGGTTCAGTTGGGCCATCCAGGCTTGCTCAGGTGGATCTGCCAGCTCCCACGGGATGCCAGAGCCTGCTGCTTCACCCAGCCCTTCCCGTCCCTGGGAACTATTTAGGACAGTTCACAAGAGCCCAGGAGACTTTTGCTCACTTTGATGACATGCAGAGTGGGCCTTTAAAAAAAGGGCTGGTCCCAGGACCTTCACTGATTCTGTGCCCGCCTGGGCAGCTGTCTCTCCCCTGAAGTCAACCAGGTAAGCTTGCTAGCTGGCCATGGAGGCAGGGGACATCCAGAAGGAAGGGGAGCCAGGCCTGGAGAGCAGTCCCGGGTGGGCGGGAGACAGCCTCACTGCCCAGACGTTCCTGGGGCATCTCCACCCCAACCCTCTCTCTGCTTTTCCGTCTTCTCTCTGTTCCTCTTCCTCCTCTAAGTAGAAATAGGTCCCGGAAGCTACCACAGCCCAAGCACTGCACGTCTCCCTCACTCTATCCCGCCCCTCACCCTCCCTCACACATCACACTTGGGTCTCTTAGGTTCCAATCTAAAATTAATGCATTCAAGCGTGGCTCCTCAGGGAAGAAGCAGAAATGTCAAACAGCAAATGTCAAAATGTTTCCTCCCAATTTCTAAATGAATGAAAACTAGCACAATGTAAGCCCCCAGGGAATCACCTGGCCACTGTTTTCCAGGAGGTGTGATGTTTCTATTTGCTGTTCCCTAGAGTGCATCCACCTGGGACCATTTTTCTGCTGAGGATCCTGGAAGCTCAGAAGGAAACGCCATTAGTATAACCAGAAAAAGTCCCAACTCCCCAGTTCCCAGCGCGGCCCCCACAGGCTGTAGGCAAATTACTTAACCACGGTCCTGGGTCCTGTGACGATCTCGGCTCTCTGTAGAGCTGCCACGGGCCCGGCAACACGCCCAGACACAGGCTCCTTCTCTGGGTAGCACCAGTTAACCTCCAGAATCTAGTATAACCAGAAATCTTTATTGGAATTATCCAAGCCATTACCCTGCTCACTGCATTAGCTGTGCCCTCGAGCGCTCTTGACTGTGTGTCGTGGGAATGGAGTGCTTTGTCAATTGGAACCCTCGCCTCCGGATCTTAATTAGAGATGTGCCAGAGCCCCTGAATTTAATGGAGGAGGTTGGCAGACAGCTCTCTCTCCACCCCTCTTGCATTTAATGACTTCATTACTGATTACTGTCCACAGCAATGCAGAAATTAAATATGCTCTGCAGAGAAGCAAAGAGGTGAAGTGCAGCTGCTCTGAACGACAAGTTCTCCATGGAACTTTGCATCTTGTACAAAATCGGGAGAGCCAAGTTGTGAGCCCACCCTCCTGCTCCCAGCCCCCAGCACCAGCCCCAGCCCCAGCCCCAGCCCGGCTGCGCAGGCCAGGGAGGGCCCGGCCTGAGGTGGGCAGAAGGAATTATTCATGTGCAAGCTTCCATCCACAGATAATTCCATATTCTGCTTTCAATAATCTTTTCTAACGTTATCTGTATTCATCCTCTTGTTCTGTGAAGAAGGCTGCTAAGTAATTGTTAAATATCTCTCCTGCTCCCTGAATAAATTGGAGATAGAGAAAAATAATAGGGATATGATTGCGACATACTCACGTGGCTGTGTCTGTGCTGATCTAGGCCTGCAATCACGGCACGCAGCCCCGAATGCTGTTCCCCAAGTCACACCTCTATTTCCGATAGATTTCCTCCAACATTAAGCACCCTAATGCTCCCTAGTAATTCATCACCCTGCCTTGGGGACACCAACTCATGACACTGGGGCTGTCTTTTGCAGGGCGGAACCAGGCACCCGTGTGTTCACATGGAAATTCTGACGGCTTTCTCTTATTTAAGCTAACCGTTCTGATTTGAGATAGGAGTATTCTAATAACTGCATCTATGCTTTGCAGGGAATGTGCAGGCCAGAGCGCACGGCGCATGTGGCTGGAGGAAGCAGCCTTTGTCAGACTCACTTGGAGAGAATCAGGAGGTCTGGGGACTGAGAGGAAAGGTACAAAGTTCCCAGAGCCCCCGCGGAGGACAGGGAAGGACCTGAACAAAGCGATGCCGTAGCTGGGGAAGCTCACCTGGAAAATGAGCAGCTGCAGCTATGGCTTTCATACCTCCAATAGCTGCTGCGATTTGGTCGCCAGCCTGCAGCGGTCTAGGGAAGGGTAGAAGATTTAGGAGGTGAGGCCTGGGGGGCAAAGTCAGGTCCTGGAAAGCGTGCTGCTGCAAGCGATAGGGCCACACCAGCCCCTTGCTCTCCTTTGCTTTCTGGTCACCATGAGGCAAGCAGTTTCCAGCACCACCCCTGCCCTGCGATGGTGCGCTGCCTCCCAGTGGTCCAGGAAGAAGTGGACCAAGCGACCCTGGGTGGGAAGCTCTAGAACTGTGAGCCAAAAACAAGCTATTCCGCCTTGTAAATTGGTATTTCTCAGTTGTTTTTGATGCAGGAATGGGCGTCTGCCTTACGGATACATTAGCTCTTTCACAGGCAGGACATGTTCCAAGACCAGCATGGGGTGTGATGGATGCACTTTGGACCTGGTTCTTACAGGAGCAGAGCCCTGGCTGACCTTCGGGGCTGCCTGGAGGACGAGGGGCGCTGCGAGTCCTTCCCTCCCCACCTCTGCGGCTCCCTCTGGGGAAGAAGGTGGGTGTTTCAGAGCAGCACTCCCTGGTGAGGGGCTGTAGCTTCCACAGGTGGACAGGGAAGGAGGGTCGGGGGTCACCTGGGGGAGCCACCTCTGAGCAGGGCTGTCCTAGCATCTGCTCCAGGCACTTCGGCCGCTGCTGTCCCCAGGGCTGTCAGTGGAGCGAGCTCTCTCTCCTCTTGGTCATCACCAGCGAGCTCCGACACCCGACACTGCTCTTCCAGCGGGCTTACTTCAGGACAGCCCTGCGCAGATACCTCTGAGCACGCTCACCTATTGAATAAACTCCCGTGGAGAGTCATTGGCTCCTGCCGGCAGGTCCTCCGAGGTCTCTGCTCTCGCTGCTCTCGGGCCCTGGGCATCGTGCCGTGTGTGTGCTCCCTCACTCCACAAGCTGGCGTCACTGTGCTTGTCTGCTTTTTGGCCCTGGGACTCTCCTGGGACTGAAATACGCAGACCATTGATTTAGACAGTTGTACTCACCAGAGCTGATTGTGCGCCTGTGTCCCCACCACACCGCCCATGGGACATTTGTCAACGTCTGGGGACATTTCAGCCATCACACTACTGGTACCCGGTGAGAAGAGGCTGGAGGTGCTGCCAGGCACCCTCAGTGCCCCGTACTGCCCTCCTGCCCAAAGGCTCCTCTAACCCCGGAACTGGAGCAGCAGCAAGGTCCAGGATCCCGTGTTTATGGCAGAGCTGTGGGCACCTGGCTAGGCTGGGCTTCAGAGCCGCCGGCCACCAGCAGCCGCACGAACTCGCCTCCTGCATTGGTCCTTACTTCATCTAAGACAGACACCTGAAGCTCCTCCACAGGGCTGTGTAGGGGTAAGAGAGACAGCACTCAGGACGCTGGGCAGCCCTCGGCCTAGGTACACATGCCTGGCTGCCTGCCACCATGGTTCTCCTGCAGTGCTTAGAGCCCCAAGCTGTGGCACTTCAGTTTGAGCCTCCCTGTTTGTCTCACCTCCCTGTCAGCTCAGCACCCTTGCTACCTGCCTCCTCTACCTCGCTTTGAGTGCAGCAGGAGCTGCTTTCTGTCCACCTTGGGAGACACTGCCCTGTAGCAGGTGCTTGGTCCCACCGCCTGCAGCTGATGCTTCTGAGCCAGCCTATGGGGATGGGCGAGCTTTCTTGTCTGCAAAGGAGACTTCGGGTAGTGGTGGGCTGCTGCAGGGAGATACCTGGGCATGCAGAGCCTGCTTGGCTGTGCTCGCCCCGGAGGCCGTCTGCCTTTCTCCCTTCTGTGCAAAGCCGAATCTTGACATCCCAGTGTGGCTTGTCTTTCCTCAGCTCTGCAACCTGGGAGCAGGATGGTCTGTGGACCAAGAGGCCGCTCCTTCCTGAGACCTTCCCTCACAGAGAATAGTGTGCTGCAGGAAGGCCAGCAGCCCTCAGGGGAAGCTTGCCACCTGCTCAGGAGCAGAGCAAATGGCCTCCGTGATGCGGCACTCAGCACGCATGCAGAGGCTGGGCATTTGGGAAGGCTTTCCCGCAGGTGGGGAGGGCTTGCTCTTGCCCAGCTCGCAGGTCTGTGGCATGGCTGTGGCTTTCTGCTGATTGTAGAAGGTGGCTGTAGGTGCAGTGGGGCCACCCTCAGCTCTGCCAGAGGCCTGCTCATCCCCTGGTGAATGACAGCAGGTCCTCTGGCCTTGGGTCACCAGTCACTGTCCTCAGAAGGCCTGGCCTGGAAACCTTACCCAGGGTGCCTTAGCCTGGTTACTCTGTATTATGTTACCTAGCTCTGGCCTCTCCACAGTGTTGTCACGTCTGATCTGTCCCTTGTGTCATCTGTGAGTTTTCCATCAGAGTGGGGCTATTGTCCAACCTACTTATTCAAAGACCTAGCTGTTCAGTAACTACAACTGGACCCAGGCAATGGGGTCACTGAATGCATCAAAGGCTCTGATTCCATGGGTAGGGAAGGATGCTGGGATGGGAGACGGAATGGGGGAGGGCTCAAGGGCACTGCAGTGTTCAGGACTCAGCCTGTGTTGCACTGGGGGCCAGAGTGGTTCTGTGGTGTATACTGACATCCACGAGGTCAGTGGGTTCTCCTTAGCCCACGGTACCAAACCTTCTCCGAGGGACCCCGGCCTGGGGGCTGTACTTAACTCAACAGGAGCAGCTTTCAGCCCGAGGCTCTGGGTCAGCACTGGGGGTGTGCAAGGCCCGGCCATGCGGCTCCAAGGAGCAGGGACACCTGCTGTCAGACCCGTGGGCTGATGGGGGACAGGAGTGGAAAAGAGCAGCCCCATGGGACAGTCTGGGGCCTGGCAAGGGACGTGGACAGGGGCTGTAGGTACAGCCCAGCTCCGAGCTCCTCCATGCCCTGTGGGAAGGACTCCTGTCCTTTCTACCACAGGGTGGGTCGCCAGTCCATGGCCTGAGGAGCCCTGTCACTGGTGAGACTGTCCGATGGCTCCATCCCTGGCCTGAGGTTTCCTGGCACGACTCAGCCTGGCTTCACGCTCTGTGCCTTCCCATGCTACTCTACCGTGGTGGAACCGATCGCCCTTCCTGCACGCTGATGAGCAGATCCACGCCTTGGTGGGCGCCTGGCCACTGCCATAGCCATGGCCTCCAAAGGCAGTGCTACACCTGGATGGCACAGCGTTGTTCTAAAGCGGGGTTGTACACGGTTCCTGACCACATCACGGCATTCCTACCATACTTGGTATGGCACTTTGGAGGCACTGGTAGGATTTAAGTGCAAAAGTGGCAGGGAGAAATGTGGGGCCAGACTGAAGAAAAGCCGTGGGACTTGGACCTGGGCCTGATGTTTACCACCTCCAGGACCGCCGGCAACATTTGTAATCTCTTTGAGCCTAAGCTTTTCACATATAAAATGCAGATAATACAGCTATTTCAGAGGATTTTATTTTATTTTTGAAACAGGATCTCAATCCAGGCTGGACTTGAAATCACTATGCAGTCCAGTCTGGCCTCAGGCTCATGGCAAGCTTCCTGTCTCAGCCTCCCTGGGTGCCGGAATGCAGGCATGTACCACCACACCCAGCAAGAGGAGCCTTCATGGAAATTATGTGAAGAGTGACTCTTCCGGCTGTTCAGAATTTCTTTCTAAGGGTCCTCTTCACTGTAGGGCCTGAGTTGCATTTTGTTCACTCTCTCTCCATTTCCCCAGGAACAGGCTGTGACCCATGGGCGTGACCTGGCGAAGTCAGTCAGCTCACCAAGTGACTAGAAGAAACCAATCAGCAAGATTTGCTCAAGGATAAGCCAGTTGGGGCAGGAAAGCACACGTGACCAGGATAAGCCAATCACACTGGGCAGGCGCCTGGCTCTGCACGTGGGGGTGGCCGTGGCCTTCTGGGATTGGGTCCTGGCTGCTCTCCTGCTTAGCTACCAAGGGGGGTACCCCAGGGCATATTAGCATGGATGGACCGAGATATGCCAAGATCTGCAGTCGTCACTTGCTGATGCCAGCTTTCTGTTCTGCGTCCCTTCCTGTTGCCAGTTCGAATGGGGAATCTGTGATTCTAGTAGACAGTGTGTTTCAAAGTGCTGTGCACATCAGGCACTGTGGGCATCCCGTGAGACCAGGAATAGGACACAAAGTGTTGGGGAGAGAAATGTCGCCTTGTTCACTGTAAGGCACCAGCTGGCTCTAGCAGGGCGGAATGACTTATACAATCACTCTTAAAGGACACCAACTCCCAAAACGCCTAGGAGAAGCAGAGGACACCCACACGAGGCTCAGCTCCTAGCCTCTCAGCGGGACACAGAACTCCCGGCCTGGGAGCAGGCACCAAGCAGAATGTGTTTCTATAAGGTGGCTCCCAGGGAGATTTGTTCCTACCTGGTAATTCCCCAGCATCCAATTAAGGTTAATAAAAATGCTCTTTCATTCCCAATTCCACCTGTGATTCATTCCTTCTTAGCCTCCTTGAGCTCCGTGTTTTATCCATGGATTGCAGGAAAGAACAGCTTTGCCTTTCCTGAAAAGAAAGCTTGGCACTCACTCACGTGTAAGAGCTTGCTGGAGCTTGAGCCAGCGTGTTAGGTCCAGAGGCCCACGGCCCTGGAACCGAGGCCCTGATCTCGGGGCAGCAGCTGTCTTTCTGATGACCTACATAAGAGTTGAGCCACTCGAGGTCCTTGCCGAGTAAGCGGCAACTGGTAGACTCGCAGAATTCCAGGAGCCCCGAGTAAATGGAGGGTGGCACGTGTGCCCTCCCATGGTCCTGTCCACAGAGTTGACAGCTGAGCATCACATACATAGGATGGACAGCACCAAGCCAAGGATCATTCCTGCAGAGTGACACCCTTCGTGACTAAAACACAAGCTGTCATTACTTCATCACTGTCTCGGTCTTATTTATTTGGCGACCACTCTGCAGAAACGCTGAGAAAACATTTCCTTATTCCCGCTTGTTCCCCCTGCCTCCATCACGCAAGGTGGCCTGCTGCCAGAGCTCGCTGATCAATCGTCCCCAGTGCAGTGAGCATTCCTGGAGGTCACCGCAGACCGAGGTGGAAAAGGCTACCTGATTTGTCTCGCCTCGGCTCGTTAGCTCGGCCTGCCGTTGCCTTTTGGTACCCTTGCTGGAGGGGCTTCCTCCTTTTCCCGAGAAGCAGCTATTTCTGATTTCCCTGAAGTCTGATGACGATTTATGTGAAAAGTCAGAGGCCGGCTGGCTGAGGACGCCTCGTCTAGGTCATTCGAGGACGTTGAGAGAGGAGGCTCAGGCAGCAGGCAGCTTCTTGCGGAGCTACCTGTCGGGGCAGGGGCCAGCTGTCCCAGGACCTGGGCTCCAGGTATCTGTGTCCCGTGGGTCCTCCCTGCTTCTGGCAGCCTCCCTGTGCCAAGCAAGGTACAGACTCATCCAGGCCGCGCATTGTGTCGGGAGGGCAGGTCTGGGTCCTGTTGGAGGCATGTTTTAGGATGTGTTTGAGTTTCTGGGAACTGAAGCACAGTGCTCAGGAGGACAAGGCCACACCAGACTGGCCACTTCTCACCTTACTTGGTCATTCACCAGTGACTGGGCTGCTGCAAGCGCCCTGGGGTCTCAGATGCTCCTCTGGGGCTGAGCTGTGGAGAGGATGTGGAATTGAACACACAGAAGGTCCTCGGGACCAGGCCCAGTGCAGAACCAGGAACACCAGCCTCGTGTTGCTCTGGCCCTTGGATGGAAACACGAAGCTGAAATCTTCATGGAGGGGAATAACAGCCCTAGTGTTGTGGGAACCATGTGCTGGTGTACTGGCCCGCGCAGCGGTGATGTGCAGGTCCTCCAGAGGTGACCTGTGTCCACAGAAAGAACTAGGTGTGTGCCCAAGATGCACAGACTCACGATCCGCAGCTGGTGGGGTCTTCTCCACCAGGGACCCCTCCCCTCAGAGGTGGGGCCAGCAGTTCTGACCCAGCCTGGCCTGGCCCCCCAGGGATCCACACAGGAGAGGTGAAGGCATCTGCAGACACTTTGCAGAACACATCGCAAGTGTTCGTTAAAGTCCTTTCAACTCCAGAATCCAGGGCGTCAGATTGGAAGACTATCTCAGAGGCAAAGAAGCAGAGTTAGTAGAGGTAAGTTCTGAAATGCCCCTTGCCTCGGTCACTTTCCCATTGCTGGGGCCAGATACCCAGCATTCACAGAGTGCAGGCAGAGAGGTTTGTCTGGGTCACATTTGCAGGCCATGGCTGGCTGAGTTGAAACCAGAAAGGGCACAGCAGAAGGGCCTGGACAGACTACAGTAGCCCACACCATGGGGGTCGGGAAGCAGCCAAGGGAGGGAGGACCCCCAAGGAAGAGTTCCTTACAGGCCACGCCCCAACAGCCACCCTGCATCTCAGGCATCACATCCTAACAGGAGCCTCCGCTCTTAGGTCCTCCGGGGATTCATGCCTGGTGAGTGCAGCACCCCACGATCCAGTCACCTCCGGAACATGAGGGCCGTGGGGACACTTCAAACCCAAGTCATAACTCCCGTGGAGACCATGCCCATTGGGAGGAGACTGGAATAATGCTAACTCTTTTTCTGGAGGGGGTCCTGGAGGTTGAACCCTGGGCCCGGCACACAGCTACGTCCCCAGCTACAACATTAACTTTTAACAAAACTATCCGCTTCCAGATGCAAGATGCTGGTAAAGTGCAGAAGACAGCGCCTGAGCTCAGACATCGGAGATGGAACCTGCCGGCTCGCAGCGCTGCTCCGGAGGACCCTCACAGAGTGCGGCCCCTTAGAAGTTGCTGATGCATTCACTCCAGTTTCAGAGCAGCGGGTCGAATATCCAGAACGCGGGATTGCAGCGACTTGGACAATGTGGGGGCAGACGCCTTTGAGGCACAGAGAGCAGACGCGGTGGTGCAGTGGGGCGGGCTGGGGCACGGGTGAGCGTGGGGATGCGAGGCGTCCTCCGGCTTGGAAGACAGGAGCAAGTGACTCAGGAGCCAGCCACAGACAAGCCAGAGGCAGCCCTAAGAGAGGATAGAAATCGTAGAAATTGAGTCAACAGTTTCCATATTTTTAAAATTATGTTCATTTGCATAGAAGGAAGAAAACGTGCTCGCCATCTAGGCATTTTGCTTGAACTTGCTCCCGCGGATTTAGAGACGAGGCGGCTTCGCTTCTTCCAGAACAGGGCCCCCATCAGGCCCGGTCTCCCTCGCAAGACGACCTGTGTTGCCCTCTCCTGAACAGTTGAGCGGTATCTGTGACCGACTCAGTAACTGCCAGCCATTTCCGAAGTGCTCAGGGGTGATTGAGGAAGGCCCCTCCCAGCGCCAGCATTTCCCCAGTTGCCTTTGTCACGAATGAGCGGCACCAAGCCCCGCTTCCCTGCGGAGGTCAGCTTCCCATGGGTGCGGAGGGGTTATCAGAGCTTCATGCCGTGGTTCCCGTAGGTCTGCCTCTGGCTGCCCCTGTGCGAACAGCTAAAAATAGAATTTGGAGCAAAATCGAGAGGAACGGCTGAGGGCTGCGGGGGCCTTGGTGCTCAGTGCCGCCCTTCCTGCAGCCAAAGCAGCCAGGCGCCTTATAGGACTCCCACCTTTGCTCCTCGTAGGTTGTCTGCACTGGTCTTTAACTGCTGTGGGCTGGCAGGAAATACCACCATCTGCAGTGTGGTCCTCACATAGCCAGGAGGACAGGAGGGTGTCTATCTCCCCAAGAAGAAGGAGGTTGGAGCACCCTGCCAGGCCTTCCCTGAGGCAGTCACATCCGCAGGACCCCCCCAGCTTTGTTTTCCAGTTGGAGAGCCCCCCCCCCCATTCTCTAGACAGGGCCCCTGCTGAATGCAAATCCAGTCACTCACTGCAACTAGGAGAAATAGTTACTGCTCAGAAAGGTTTTCCTCAGCTCCTCGAAGCGCTTTACCTCATCTTCCCTTCAGAAAAGGAAGGTATTTCCATAGGTCCTGTACCTGATTTACAAATGCTTGGCAAAACCTTCTCGGGTGTGTCTGGTGGGGTAGCCTGAGGCAAAGGTGGTGATACAAACCCCTCGCTGCCCTGGGAGTTTCTTTCCCTCCTGGCCTGCTTGCAGGGGCGGCCTGCTCCTCCTCACCTCAGCAGCTTCCTGTCAGCTTCCAGGCCTGTGCTGCGCCTCACCGAGCTGCTGGCCCTGCAGTAGGGCCAGCACATCTTCTGCATCTCTGCAGCCTCCTTTGAAAAGGCCGGACAGAGACAGCATGTGTTCGTGCCTGTGTTGAGTTACAAGTCTCTCTGCCATCTCCACCTCCCTGTCCCTCCTACCAGCCCCTTACACAAACACACAGCATGTGCTTTTCTCCTGCACACACACACACACACACACACACACACACACACACACTTCAGGCCATCTCATTAATTGGCTGGGTAAATCTGAGACCCTTATGGAAAAATATTCGTGTTAACAACACTCCTTCCCACCGTGTCAGCATTCCTCCTCTCTCTCCCTCAGGACGTTCTCCAAGGTGATCATTCTTCCACTAATCTGCCAGGGGCTGTTTTCACTGAGGTATGATTTTATTCGCTTCCCAAGTCATATTTGACAATGTCTGGAGACATTTGCTGGTATCCAGTGAGTAGAAACTGGGAATCAGGGTGCGTTACGGGATACAAGTGAGTCAGCCCCAGTCCCGAGCGCGCTAAGGCTGAGAGCCCCGGTCTAGAGGCGAAGACTGCACGAAGGTGAAATGACCAGCAGTTAGCTTTTAAGAGGGCCCAGAACTTGTGGGTGGCACTTGAGACCTCGCTTTGGAGAACAAGAGAAAGAGAAGCATGCTGCGCTCACAGGGTGAAACCAAGCCTCACTGGGAACGGCTCCGGCTCCAGGGCGGTGGAGACTTTCCTTCTGGTTAGAAAGTACAGCTTAAGCACTGCACCAAGAGCACCTGGATTCCAGTCCTCCAAGTGGCTCAGTCCTTGACCAGCCAAGCAGGTGAAGGCCACCCGGTCTGAGGACATCCTGATCATGACTGAGTTACAGGCAAGGGGAAGGAGTTGGGCTTGTATAAAGCACTTTTCCTCCTGATATTAAGACACTGTTTTGGAAAGAGTCACTTGCTGCATTTCAGAGAGTGTCTGGCAGGCCTGGGCTGATGGGTGCAGGCGCTGAGAGCGAGACTCTGCCCATTGAGGCGAGTAGGGAGGGGACTTTAATTTAATATCAGGTGGCATCTGAGTAGGACAGCAAAATTCATGATTGCAGAAGCAGGGGCCACCTTTGGCCTGTGAAAGTACGGAACACAATTTGCCACTGAATGTGCAAGCTATTTTTAGCTGGATATCAGAACAGGGAGAAGAAGGATGCGTTGACGTAAAGGCTTGGACAGCTTGCCCCGGGCAAGCGCTTCGCACTCAGGGTGCACGCATTTCTGCAAGCTCAGAGAGAAGGAAACAGTGTCGCTCGCCCCCCTTCAGCACTGGTTCTGGCCCACACTCTGCCTCGGAAACTCTGAGCGCAGGCGTTCTTGTGAGTGTGACTCTCGCCGGGTGCTGTCTGTCTGCGCCGGACGGCTGCTTCCGCTTGCATGAGGCTGCCATCTACGACAAGTGTAACAGCATCTTTGAGCTTTTTAATTAAAAATTAATTAGGAGATTTAAGAACAAACTCATTGGGGGTTACTGTACAATAACATGTTTACAAAATTAGGTCTGGGCTTTTTGCTCCAGCTAAGTGTTTCAATCTATTCTGTGTCTATTAAACGTAATTACGTATGATGCTTCCTTAAAATTATAATGCAGCATTTAAAAAAGCAGCTGGGAAAAGCCTGCAGTTTTAAGTTTGGAATTAGGGTAAGTATTAAAATGCAAATACAGGCAACCCTCGCTGGGTAACTGGGAGCAGGGCCAACGTCCTCAGACAGGAAGCTGCAGGGGAGAGTCACCCAGGGACGCTCTCGCCGGGGACCCAGACCTGGCCCTTATCCCACCGACTTTGCCTTGAGCCAGGCCGGGGCCACAAGATCGCGGCTACCACAAGTGGTGGGTAGAAGGGACCGATCATTTTGCACGTTTCCTGAGCACCTATCTACTCACTTACGCCTTTTAATTGAAAGTATTAACTGATTTAATGTTTGCTTCGGGCTTTGAAATCTTTGTGTTTATTTTCTGTTTAGAAATGGCCCGCAGTACAGATCTCCGAAGCAAGTCCCACATCCAGCTCTTCCTGTGAGCACACTTCCTTAATGGGCAGGCATTTCAAGAAGTTCCTGGGTGTACGAGACAGATTCAGGCTTCCTTGTCCCACTTGCCAGCGGAACTCCATGCAGCAGCTTGGGTTTTGCTGCCATATCAAATGCCACCCACTTGGCCATTCCCCTGAATGGGTTTACAACTCAAAGAAATTATATGGAGTAATTAAAAGTCAGTGTTCTTAGCAAAGAAGGCCAGAGTCTGCCTCTGTGGCCAACACCTTCCTCCCCATTGTGATGGGCGGAGAGCTTCACTTACACTGCTGGCGTGTAGGAGGCTGCAGTGGCAAGTACCCAGGGCAAGGACGGACAGGACCTGGACAGCAGCGATGCCCAGCTCGTAGGGATCTGGGCTGCTCTGACCACAGGAGGCAGGGCGAAACCTGCTGTGTGTGTGGGGGATCTGCAGCCCCCTGCCTGAGGGGACAAGAGTCGGTGTCACCTTCTGTTGTCAAGCTGAGGCAGCCTTGCCCACTGGCACAGCTCCCACTCTGGACAGGACAGAGTCTGCTGCCCAGCTCACCCTGTGGATGGGCGCTTCAAGTGGTGCTCTGGGCCCTGAGGGGCCCCGCAGTCCCATGACTTCTCTGGCTGCCCTGCATCTGGAGAGGACCCGTGTAGAGCGGGGATGCTCCGGTACACCTGGGCCTCCACGCGGCCACAGCTGGCATAAGGCAGGGCGGAGCACCACCTTGGGACTCTACTCACCCCTATTCTGCATGCATTTCAGAGTCTCCCCAAGAAAGAGGAGGTTTCTTTTCTCCCTCCATTTTTTCTTGCTCTACACAGTGACCACGCACAGGTAAGTCCTTCCCAGGCATTCAATTAAGGAGCATGCAGACATTTCTTCTGTGATGTTGAGATAGTATTAGGGGATAGAGAGAAGGTTTAGCTTACTTTAAAGGCCTTGTGGGGCTAGCTCAAGACAAAAGTGTTTCCTTCCTTTTGCTTCTTTTCCTGAAAAGTAGAGTCAAGCGGGGTTCAGTAATGCCAGCTGCCTGGGAGTGTTGGTGAATGGACGGTGGGAACAGTGTGTGTGATTCGTGCTCCTGCTTTGCCTCCCAAAGAGCTGGCCAGGACAACCAAGGAACAATGTAAAGAAAGAACAGGGAAGGAGGAAGAAAAGCGAAGAAAGGAAGGACTGTGTCCTGCAGTTGGGGGATCCGGTGGAGGCAGGAGGACTGTGGAATGGAAGATGGCAGCGGCGGCGGTGGCGAGGCAATAGCACCGCCTTTGCATCCTTCCAGATGCAGGCCCTCAGCGGTTGCTCTGCCGAGGCCTTCTGGCTGTGACAGGGCTTATCCTTTCTGGGTCAGGCACATGGGCCATCCTGTGCCCGGGATCCAGTCTAAGTCTCTCTAATGGGCAGGTCACATCCTGTCTTCCAGCCAGCCTGCCATGGGCCTAACCTACCTCAGGAGGATGAGGCAGGAGGACTGCAATTTATGCTCCCGGCTGGGCAATGTAGCAAGAGCCTCCCTCAGAATAAAACACGACAGCTTGGAAGCGCAGCTCAGAGGTAGGGCACCTGGGCGAGTGAGTGAGGCTCTCGCCAAACCCTGATCCCATGCCAACAAGTGAAGGACTGGGATCAAAACTTTTAAATTTTTTTTTTTTTTTGTAGCATTCTCTCAGCATCGCGTGCTGACCACGCCCAATGCTGTGATTCTCACACGTGCCTGGCTATAAGAAAGACTTTCCAAACATCATGCCTCAGCAAGTTGGTCACCGCACGTGTCCGTGTTGCTCTCCTGCCACGGCTCTCTCAGTGTACGTGGACGGTTCCCACTGCAGGGGACACGCGGGGCGGACACCACCTCGTCTAGCTTCAGGTCAGGAGCTGTACAGAGCAGACCTGGCAGAACTGGTTTGATGGCTCATTTTAAAGAGAGTAAAAAAAAAAAAAAAAAATACAGCTGATGCAGAATTTCAAAACAAGATGATATGAAATTAACAATGGTTATTATAATTGCATATTGTTATCTTTGAAGGAGTTGCTCGGGTTACCAGATACAGGCATGCACAATTGACCAAACGATGCAAGCGCTAACTGTTCCTTTCAATGAACTGACAGGAATTAGTAGCGCAATCGTCTCAGCCATCTTGCGCATACATACATGCCTTTTTCCTCCCTTCCTTCTGTTCTCTTTTCTCCCATCCCGGTTGTTCTTTCCTTGTGAGCAGTTTCTTTCCGTTTCAGTCAATCTATTGTACCTTTTGGGTCAGAACTGTTTTCAAGGCAAGGGAATTTTGGTGAGCGTGTGCCCTTGCTCCACGGACCTGGCCCCTCACCTCCAAGCGCTGAGTGCTTGGAGCCACTTGAAGGAGTGAGCGGCCCCTCTGGGGCTGGCAGGTGCACACAGGCAGAGTCGGAAAGGGAAGCGCGCTGTCCTCACAGGCAGATGAGCACTCCTGTGAGGGACCACCCTTCAGTCCTAGGTGGAGGAGCAAATCGGAAGCAATTCCTGTCCATGTATGGAGTGCAAATGCGCTTAACTGAGGACACCTAAGTCGAAAGACGGAGTGCTTCAGACAGGCCTCCGCTGACTCGGAAGTGCCTTCCGGTGGGACTGGCATCAGGGGAACAGGCACAGACTCTTACTGGGCACCAGGCAGAAAGGGCAAGGCTCCCACCTGGTCTCTGTCAGTCCAGTTCACACGTGCATATGTGCCCAGGGCATAGCTGAGGCATTTTAAGTAGACACATGGCTCTCTCATTGGCTCCCGGAGTTTTTCTGCATAAGCTGCTCTTACTGGGAAGAACTTCATACTGGGCGTTCAGGGAAGCACCTTGCATTTGAGCGCATGTGAATTCTTTTCCTCTTTCATAAATAAGCCCTCGGGGTAGCTGATTGGAAATGATTGCTGGAGCGCTGATCACTGATGAACTGCCTGTGGATGATGGCCCCGCGCAGTGCGGATGTGGGCGTGAGCGTCTGCTGCGCACTTGTCTTCAGGGTCTGCAGAGCTCAGGGTCCCTGCAAGAGCGTCTGTGTGTTCTTGTCATGGTGCTCCAGAGGCTGGGTGGGGCCGAGCGTCTGGAGTTTGAACTCAAATTTCACTTTAGCCCTGATGAAGAGGGGCTAGAGGCCACATTTTGAGAAAGAGCTGGGGCTGAGGGTGGTCTTCCCAAGGAAGAACCACTGCGCTGAGGCCAGAGGAGGCCACACCCCTGCAGGCCATGCCAAGGGAGAGCAGGGGCAGCGAAGTGCACCACAGAAGGGAAGTGCAGGTGCAGGGTCTATGTGTGTGGTGAGGAAGGGACTTACTCAGGGCTCCAGCTTTTGTCCTCTATGTCCCTGGGGTGTCCTTCATTGTGAGGGGCTTCAGACAGGCTAATGGTGTGATTGACAAGTAGGGTGTAGGGACACACCACACCTGCACTGGCCTCTTGAGATCTGGAGTCTGAAGGCCTTGGCTGGAGCCTCAGGAAGGGCTACAGCCTGGGGCCTAATCACCTGGGCCACGTGTGTGTGAGTCTCCATACCCCCACGTCTCTCACGAGCTTCCTACTCCCAACACTCTCAAATAGCATCATGTGCCCTAGTTGGGAAGGACAAGGCTGCCCAGGCCTCCTTGGGGACAGAAGATGACCAGCCCCCTCCCAGTGGTGCCCCTGTAGGCAGGCCTGTCCCGTAGGTCTCTCTTGCAGCTGGCTCCAGTTCATACCCTTTCTCTACAGTGAAATTGTCATTGTGACCGCACCGCTGTCCCAAGTGCCCTGAGCTGTTCCGGTGGGTGCCCGACCCTGGGGAGGTGGCAGAGTCCCTGAGCTGGCAGTTGGCTAGTCAGAGTGAGTGCAGCCTGAGGACCCACCTTTTGTCTGGCTTGTGAGACCCTGGCCACCTTGGCCACCGGGAGTGCGGAGCCCCTGACCCTGCAATCGGCTGACTCCTCTTAGAAACTGAGGATGAGGAGAACAAGGTCCACAAAACTGTGATGTGATTTGTGCTGAGTTTAAAAAGAATGGACAGTGCTCTGCACTGTTCACACATGCAAGTTCTGCTCCAGCTCGTTCATGCTTTATTGCTTGTCCTGTGGGTACATGTGTGGGAAGTGTATAGGTAAACACGTGCATGTTACGTAAGAATCTCCCTCTACATTCACTTACATTCACATACAAAGCACGAAAGCGTGGGACCAGAAGCACACGTGGCCAATTCAGGATGGCAGCGGCCTCTGGGCTCGGTAGAAGAAATCCAAATGACAAGCCGTTAATGTCTGTTATTAATGAGACGATTACCTGATGTCTCTACTATTATTGGTGCATGTGGTTTTCTCTTCAATATAAAGACAGGGGAGATTGCACAGGGACACAGAAGAGTACTCCATCAGATGGCCCCAGGGGGTGCTGATGAGGACAGCAGCCCCATGATCCCCCCCCATGTCGCCCCCACCTCTGAACATTGCTGAGCTGGGAATCACCCCCCTGACAGACAGATGAGTCCTCAGAGGGGACTCACAGTTAAAGCATAACAAGATCTGTCCATGGAGCGTGCTAGCAGGGGCAGTGTCCTGGGCGAGAGTATGTAGGACACGGTCAGCTGCAGGGGATGCAACTTCGTTGACCTCAGCACAGAGCCATCCACAGGACCCTTCCTGAGGCCTTTCACCTCTGTGAGCACCGATTCTCCAAGGGCCGGATGGGAGTGAGGGAAAGCCCACCTCCCAAGGTCCCCTCCCGCTGCGAGTCCACGGGCCTGCCCTATCCTCATGAGTGGACCCTGCTGCTGCCGCCTCAGTCTAATCATGCTCAGTAGTGGGGCAAGTCCATGAGGGCCCCTCCTGGCCCTCGCAAAAGGCTTAGGACACCCTGGAAATCCTTTGTACAGAGCTGAGCACAGGCCTCTCTGGCACAGGCACCCCAGATCCAGTTGACCCAGCGGAGTAAGAAAACCAGCCCTGGAGCCACCTGGGCCAAGGCCTCATTTCAGCCATAGCTGAAGGAAGATCGAGTGAGACTGCTGATTTGTTTCAGCAGTCAGAAGCGATGAAGGTCCTGTAAAGCCTACATGGAGGCTGGCATCCAGTGGACACCTGGCCCAGGGTGTACTCTTGGTGAGCAGCACTCTTTTTGCTTTGAATTGGGGTCTCATAAAAAAGACAGGAATTCAGAGCATCACAGGCAGGAGCCTGCAGGCATCATGAGCCCCAGTGCTGCTGGGACAAAGTTGGGTGCATGGGGAGCTGCTGCTCCTTGTCCAGAAGGTCACTGTACACCCCAACCTCCTAACAGATTTCCAGCTGAGAGGATGCTAGCAGACAGCCTGTGGGAGCATCCAGGAAGTGGGGTGCACAGGGAGCTCCTGGAGGAAGGGAAGTCTCAGGGGAAGGCAGGGACAGAAGGCAGAGCCAGGGAGGAAGGACCCATGCTGTGAGGGACAGGGGTTGGTCTTGGTGATGGGGAGAGGGCCAGGAGAGGCCCCTGCTCTGGAGGTCAGGGGTGAGTGTGACCAAGAAGGCGGGAGGAGAGAAAGAAAAAGCACTGCGAGGAGGAGAGTGGAGGCAGCTGGGGATGGGGGAGGAGGCACAAAGGAGGCGAACTTTAGGGAGGAGGGGAGGATGGAGTGAAGGGGAAGGGGAGGAGAGGAAGAGGACAGTGGAGGTAGGGCTCTGGGGCTAGGGCCCTTCTGGTGGACAGTGGTCTCTGGCTCTGGTGGACTCAGAGTGTCCAAGGGACCCTGGCATCCTGGCCTCCTCCTGCCCAGGAGGAAAGGGTAGCCCCAGACATCCCCAGACCAGTCCCCAGAGGCAGCTGAGCAGCACCCTGCGCCGTGGGGGCTCTGGAGACTCACGTCTGCTTAGGGAGAATGCATTTGTTCCCAAGTCAGACAAGCAGGCAGTGCCAGCCCATGGGTCCCATGCCAGAGTACTGACCTCTGGATTACCCAGTGCCCACATGTGGGAACACACAGCCACTCTGTGTAGTAAACGTGGGACCCAGTTCCACGCCCCATGCAGCATACAAAGGAACTTCAAATTCTAATTCTAATTTCCTTCAAGAATTCTGCTAAAGCCAGAGATAATTAAATTAGAGTCCATCTATAGGTTTTTAACATGAAAGAAGGAACAATCTGCCAAGATAAGACAAGTGGATAAGAGGCATATAGTGTTTGCAGCATCTACCTATGAAGTGGAAACATTTCCCACCCGGCGTAGCCTGCTGGGCCTCAGGTGACAGCCGCTTCTGGTGACAGGGGTGCGGTTAGACTTCTTGTCCTCTTCAGACTCAGGTGGCAGTGGCTGCGGTTGCTGGGCTGGAGCGCGTCAGCTTGCTGTCCCGGTGATCAGGGGCGTTTGTGCATTAGGAAAGCTCCGGCTCCCCACTTCCTAATCCCCTTCTTATTTTTTATTGTTCTTACTGACTGCTGCCCAGGCTCTGTGAAGAGCACGACGTTCCCGTGCGCCCAGCTGCTCCCAGCGGTTGTGTCTGGACGTCCGCCCTGGCTGCCAGATGCCTGCCCACCTCACGTATTACATCACCGTTTGTCCCCTGACCAGCCATGAAGGAAGCCGGCCGGGTCTGCATGCACTTCCGGTTACCAGGTAGCCAGCTTCCCCCCACAAGGCCGTGACACCAGGAGGAGCCAGCCATGCACCTCATCCTTCGGGTCCTCAAGGAAAGTCACCAGCAGAGACACACACGCACCACACAGAGCGCGGGTCAGACCGAGAGGTGAAGCCGGAGGTGGGCAGCGCCGGGATGGCGGGTGGGAAGGAGGTTTCTGATTAGGCTGATGTGATTCATTGGGTCTTTCAAGGAAGAGCATTTCATTCCTCCGAGCTCACTGCCTTCCCCCAAGAACGTGGGCCAGCACAATGGACTTTGGAGGGACCTGGCCCTGCTCACACTCCACACGGCTGCTTTCTTCTTTGTTTTGAGACCTGAGGTTTTCCCCACCTCTCACCCAGGTCTAAACTTCGCCTGAGCCCTGGACCTTACCCACGCGCTCAGAGCGTGCTACCTCCTTGGGCTAAAGTTTGAAAACATGGGCTCATGTGGGTTTTACCTATAGTGTGTTATTAAGATTCCAAGGGGGAAAATCACATCTTTACTTTTCACGTATCCCCAGCAGCCCATCTCCAGGCCTGCTGATGTCCGGCCTTCTGCCTCACGTCCCTCTGTGGTCCCCTCACAAGAATCTGGTTTGGGGAGCTGATCAGACCAAACCCTGCCTCACACTTGGGGGGGACTCCTCTGCCAGGGTAGCCCCAGCTGGAATAGAGGAGTGGGGGTAATGGGTAAAAGGTCTGGGGAGGCCTGGAGGGAGAGGGATGAGTTGGGACAGGTTGGTTGAAAAGGCTCTGGGGAAGATTTGTGACTGAAAGCACAATGGAGGGAGGAGGGGAGGGGAGCGAAGGAGCCGAGAGGTCGAGGACACAGGTGGAGAGCAAAGTGGGAGAATTTGGTGGCGACTCAAGCACAGGAAAGTGACACAGAGCAGGATTTGCAGAGGAAGCTGCCGCTGGAGGCTGTGAACTGTCCTCACTTTGATGTTCTTTGAGAAGCTAATAAAGAAGGAAAGGATCTAATTTCCTTTCCCAGGTAGGATGGGTGGTGTGCAGGAGCCTGTATCCTTGCTCGACACTGTGTGGTGGGCGTGGGCTCCTCTTGGGGTCGCGCCTGTGAATGAGCCCCTCCCTGTGCACGGGCCTGCGGGTTCCTTCTGCTATGCCATGCGAGGTGGGTGTGAGATGCCCGAGGGGCTTAGCTCCTGTAGGTGCAGGTTTTCTGTGCTGTGAGATCACACGCTAGTGTCACTCTCTGGGGACTGCTTTGAGATGAGGAGATGAACAGAGCCCGATTCAGGACCTTACCTTCAAGGTCCTCCTTCTTCTTCCCTTCCCCACCCATGCATTTGTCTCTGCCATCCCCAGCTAACCTGTTCTCCTTCAGGAAATACCCTGGCTTCGGATTTGTCCACACCATCAGAGCCTAACCATGCTGGGGAGCGGAAGAGGAAAGTCTCCCTGTACTCCCTGGCCTCTTGCCCTGGACAGGAGGACCAGGAAGACAGCCACACAGGCAAGTACTCCACTTTGCTCTGAGTCCACCCTCATATAGGGCCTGCAATTGGTCCACCCTCATCTAGGTTCTCAACTTTACCTGGGGAGGTGTGAGGGTCTGGCCTTGATTTGACCCCCAGAAATAGCACGTGCTCAAATGGACTCTTGCCAGACATCCGCTGGGGGATGGTACATTCGCCACCACATGTAATTCCTCAACAAGAGACATGCATTTGTCTAAGGGTTGCATACTAAAAGATGCATAGGGTAGGGGGAAGTCATCAGACGTTTAACTTAAGCCCCGTGTCTGATGATTTATTTAAGCGGTTCAGTCTCTATCACTGCTGACAGGTTAGAAAATGAGCAGATGCTGTAGGAGGTAGAGCAGGGGCAGCCGCAGGTCAGCCCCAGCTGGGCGGGTGCCTCGGCCCAGGGCGGGAGCTAGGCGGCTCCTCCTCTGTGTAGGGGGCGCTGGGTGCTGCCTGCGCTGTGAGGTGCTGAGCCAGTGCACAGTGGTGTCAGTCAGCTGCTAACTAAGGACTGTCGGTTGCTATTGTTACTGTAGTTAGGGGCACCGATAGCCTTCACGCCTCCAGAAAATGACTGTATCTTAATTTTTGCCTCCCTCACGATAGGTAAGTGTTTAAACCATTGGAGATCATATAGTTTGCATCTGCCAACCTCATGAATGTCAGACACACCTCTACACAGGTGTTGTGTAAAGAAGCAGAGGCCTGCTTTTGCATCAAGATGCAGCCTCACAGCCAACAGACGCGTGCATTACTGAAGACTTGGGGAGACACTGCTGTTTGAATGTGCATGGTTACGGAAAGCACGCGCAGGGTGCACGACCTGGAATACTTGCATTAGGAAGACAGTCATCAGTGAGAACAGCCCCACCGCGGCAAGCTCTCGGCTTTGAAGTATGCAGACGTGCCTGAGAGCATGCATGTCGACCTGACTGCTTTATGGAGGAAATGCTGGGGGAAGCAACCACTGGGGCGGAGACCCCCACAACCTGTGGGAAGCTCAGGAAGACAGTGCATACCCAGTACCTCCTCCTTTGGCTATTGAAGACGAACAGCTCGAAAAGCATAAGTATTAGTGGAACTTGGTTCTATAATTATGCAAAGAGAGTATAGCGCAAAAAAAATAATAATAATAAGCAAAGAGAAAAGTCACAAGAGTCTTGGGGATTGGTGGGTTGGGCTCTTTCCCTGCTCATCCTGAAGTCTGCACGTAGCATTATCCCATAATGTCTCCTCCTCTTTCTTCCTGCAGTAGCACAAGGGCCAGGCAGGCCTGGTCTCAAAAGCTGTGCTCCCTCCACCGAGGTGAAGGACAGCCCGGTGACAGGCCCTATGAAAAGCACTGCCCCGTGCAGCTTGTCCAGCTGTAGCTTTGCAATTTCCTGTGGGCTAGAAATCACATCACAAATAAGGAGCACAAGCCTCGGGGGATACCGTGCTCCGAGCCACACAGGCGATGCGATGCGCGTCTCAGGAGCAGCCTCCAGATGGTTCATTTGTCCTTCAGCCGAGCTCGGACCCGCTTCCCCACGCTTCTTCACCACCCAGGCTTTGCACTTGGTGCTGCTCAGCCATGCCCACCTGGCCCCAGAGTGCAGACGTCAGGCCCTATGGAGCTAAGAGAATTCCTCAGCCTTCTCCCTGCCCTGTCAGCATGCTCCTCGTGGCCTGACTTGGAGTCTCTTCAGCACCACGCTTGTTTCAAATTTACCTCTGGCCACCAGCCACTTCTTCACAAATTGGATAGCTAGGAGTGAGTGCTGCGCTGCTCCCTGGCTTTAAAACACACATTAGCAGAATAATGACCTCCTGCGCTAACTTAGTCACTAGCGCCTGTAGGTGCAAGCCGGGTGTGCGCCGGCCTCATCAGGGGCCAGGGAGTGGAGATGGGGAGATGCGTGTTCCTTCAGTGATCCATGTGGCCCCGCTGTGCCTCCGATGCGCCAGGGGCTGCGTGGGACGTCAGGGTTAGTGACGAGCAGCAGAGTCAGTCACAGAGCAGCAGTGGGGAGCAGAAAATTGGAAACTGGTTGAAGTGCGACATGGAAAATCCCCGTGCCTGGTCCGCCAAGGAGAGGGCGGTGCTGTCCTCACACGGAATGGACTGGGAGACTTGGCTGGCTCTGGAGGAGGGGCAGCGTGGGTGGGAATGTGTCCCTACCGAGGCTGCACTTGCCCCCGATGTGACAATTGAATATGAATGAACTGGCACAGACGCAAATGTGGTATAAGAGCAGGTATCTCAGGAGGGCCTAGCAAAGGTCCTGGGAGGGAGGAACTTGTTAGCGAGGATTACACGGAGAGTGGCTGGTGCTCGGGGGGAGCAGGCCTTTAGCTGAAGCTGAGAAGCTGGCCCTGGAGCAGACAGGCAGGTGCCTGATGGGTCAGGATTTACGCTTCTAGCCTGCAGGTAACAAGAAGCCACTGAAGGATTCCTGACAGAGGCTGAGACGATTTGAGAGGTCCCCTTTCCCTGCTGTGTGAAGAAGGGAACCTAACCAGACAACGATGCTAGTGGGAGTCACACGGCAGGAGGATGGGGATGTTGTGCCCCTTGCGGCAGGAGTGAGCACTGACTCAGGGACACCTGGAACATGCCCTGCTCCTCATGCTCTGGGCTGGAGGCCAGCTCTGCAGGCACCTTGGCTGAGCCTGAGTGGCACATCTGGCCAGGTGCTGTCCTGGAGGCAAGCACAACACTGGGTCCTTCCTTCTGCACCCAGGAATTGCCTAGGAGGGCAGGGCTCCCCTTTGAGTTGCACGGTGCACCTCCAGCAGAGGCAAAAGGGCAAAGGCCACATGGACCTGGGCCTGTGACCTTCAGGACTAGAAGTTGGGACAGACACGTAACGTCACATGGAACACTGTTTGCTGTGAGTGGTGAGTGTATGTGATACAACAAAGGAGATGCTGGCTCTTCCTTGGGGCTTTGAGCAGCCCTACTTTCCACCAGTACCGCCTCAGCCAGCCCCCATGGGCTGCCACCAGCCCATCAGCGAGCAAAGCCTCTGTGGCCAGCCTTTCGGCAGCACTCCTTTGGCACAGGTGAGATGAAAGCCAGGGGAAAGTGGCACCTTTCCAGGAGCTAGGTGACCTGAGTTAGGTGCACCCTGTGGGAAAGGGAGGGGCCACAGCCTGCCTGACCCACAGGAGGCTGGCCACTGTCACTGCCCCTCAGTGGATTGAGCATGGGTGGGTTGAGCATGCTAGGCCCAGAGGCTTCCTGGGTGAGGCAGAGCACTGTCCCGGGCCAACCTCCAAGGGCGTGACAGGATCAATTTCTTAACCTTGTCTTCCACGCTCACACGGATGCCATAATTAGTCATTTAATCATGATGTGTAAAACCAGGAATTAATGAGGATGCAAATGATGAAATTTAATCATTATGCTGCCCCAAGGTAATGGACTTCCATTCTGACCTCCTGTGTTGGGGCCAGAAATCAGATTCCTGTGAAATGATTTGCGACACAGATGTGTCTCGGACACATTTCCTGTGTGTCTCGGGAGGCAGACGTAGAGCAGGGATATAATACATCCACAGCCAAATGCTCCTGGGGCTCGGCTGATGGTCACTCTGCCTGGTGCTGGTCCTGAAGCCTCCGCCAGGTGAGGAGCCAGCGCAGAGGCCCCAAGCCACCTGGCAAACCACACAGCAGCCTTTCCAAGCTGCCCAGCCTCGTGTAGAACGAGATGCCAGGAGCACCAGGTGTTGGGAAGGTTGAGGGAAAGCTGCAGGTGGTGGGTGTCACATCACCAGCTCCTAACCATTCTCTGTGAAGTACTTACCTATTGTGCTGCTTCACTGTACAGAGTTTAAATTTCTCTTCCTCCTTACAAATTTTGTTCTCATAATTTAAGGTGCTTAAGTTGGACTAATGATAGAACTTTAAGGAGGAAACACGTAGGCATTTGGAACTGAATAATGCACGTAGAAGACATTTAGCAGACACGTTTGTCACTGCTGTGCATGGCCATGCTGAACGGGCTGCAGTAGTTCCTGTGGCCACAACAGTGACAATAAGCCAGGTGTCCAAGAACAATAGGAACCCATCCTCTCACCATTCTGGAGACAGAAGTCCGACACCAAGGGCTCTGTATGGCCTTCCTCTGAAGGTTCAGAGGAGAAAACTCTTGCTCACCTCTCCCAGCTCCTGGCTCCAGGATCTTCTTAGCCTGTGGCCACTGCACCTGGTTCTGAGCCTTCATTCTCCAAGTGCCTTCATCCCTCTGTGCCTGAATTGTGTCCCTCCTGGTATTCTGTGAGGATACTCATCATGGACACAACCTCCTCTGGACAGGGCGAGAGTCGTTGCCTCTGCGGATCTTCCTCTGTGAAGATCCTTTCCCATGTGCCCTTTCACCCACCGGCCCAGAATGTGACCGAATCACTTTGCAGCCCATGCAGAGACCACTCAGAGCGTCCACAGCACGCTCGCTGGTGCTCCCAGGAGCCATGGCCGGCCGCACACCTGCACCAGGGCCTCGTACGCACCTCTGTGCTGAGGAGCTGCGTGCTAAGCCACAGCTGCTGTATTTGTCCCCAACCTGCTTGTGGTAGTTGCACTTGGTGGTGTAATTACATCCTGCAGCTCGATATTACAGAAAACAATGACATCTGAGCGCAAACAGGAGGAGGGTGGTTGTTTCTATGAAAACAGCTGAAGTTTTGGAAAGATGCTGAGAGCCAAGGTACTAGAAGTTTCCCTTCAAGCTGTGCTTGTGCGAGAACGACACAGCCCTGATGGGAAAAAGTCAGCATTGTAGCTAACGGCGATGCCCACTGTTGCTTGAGTGTGGACTTTGAGTCCTCACACTAGACCCAGCCGGAAACAGTGCACAGGAGTGGGTCAGGCCAGCCCGAATCAGAGGCCACAAGCAGCTGGCAGGAGGTATGCTCAAGTGTTTGGTTTAAACTCAAGACACAGGGACCTTCAGTGGGAGAGCTCGGTGCGCCATGTCTGAGGGCACTACAGTGCCTGAAGCACACCTTCTCCAACTCCAAGACTTGCCCCATGAGGGGACCTGGACTGTACCTGCTGGGCCTGCGTTTCCTGCAGGGCCCTGGAGCTGGTGGATGGGGCTCTCCGTGCAGATTGCTGTCCTGCCTGTAGCCTGAGCCAGCCGTTCTGCAAGGCTGGGCATGGAAGGGGATGCAGGAAGCTAATGGCATTGCTGGATCTGGAGCCCCACTTATTACAGCCCCTCGACCCAGTGGCCGGGTCCTGTCTTGCCTGCAGGTGCTGGGCCCTCCGGGGGTCTTCTTTCTTGTGCTCCAATGCCCGACTTATTGCACAGTCTTCTGTTCAGCCATTGCTGCTGCCTGACCCTGCTCTGTTCAAGTCTCAGTCTGTTCTGTTCTTTCCTTTCAAAGCTGTCAGTATGTCTTGATGAGTCCTGTGTCTGACATCCATCCCATCTCTGCGTGTTTTCTTCAACTTGTTGGCAACCTAATGTGGGCACAGCTAAGCCAAGTGTGTGGCCCTGGGCACATGGAGCTCCAGCCAGGTCTTTCCTCTGTGGCCTGGAGGCGCTGGTAGTCACATCTGCCTTGCTGGGCCACCGGAGGACTGAGTGAATGACCACAGCCCCAGCACACGCTAGGCGCTCCAATTCTGCCTGTTGTTGAGAGAAACGACAGATATCCAGGAGAAGTAATCAGTAATTCCTCTAAGAAATGGAGAGCAAATATCTATCAGAAAGTGACTCCGCAGACAACTTTTCTTAATTTTTCAAAGTAATCCTGAGAAAATGAAAACTCGCTGCCTGTGGGAGAGAAAGGAAGTATAGACAGACGATGAGACATGAGCGTGATTAGCTGGCTTCCTCCCGGGGTCCCCGAGTGTCCCTAGGATGACTGTCGATTGGCTTCTCGAAATTAAGGTACCACATTTGGCCACCTGGACACTGGAGCTCTGAAGCATAGGGAGCCTGGGGCAAAGCCTCTTCCACCTGGTGTGTAGTTAGAAGACAGTAGCTCTTAAAAGGTAAAATATAGCTCATGTAGATTATTTAACATTTTAAGCTCCTTCCATAATAAAAAAAGAAACATATAGCATTGAAATGAGCGATTTATGGAAACACATAAAGGAACACATTTTCCTACCAAGTCATTGAAATTTAATTTAGAGATGTGAAACCAGACGACGGGATGCATTTCAAGTTGAGAGTTTTCCCTTTCAGATGACTTTGACTTGCCTTTGTGAGAGCCACAGAGTTTGGAAAAGGTGCTACAAGGTCTCCACAGTGTCAAACCATCCTGAGTATGCAGGGGGTCATGGGTCAACAACAGAGATATTTAAATCCTGGGGAGGGCAGCCCAGGCCCTCGGAGAGGTACCAGGGCTGTCTTCCTCTGTCTTTGTGGCCTGGATCCCTCGATACCACTGGAGGCTTAAGTAAACCTTGTGCTTGCTGAGGTCTCCACGTGTCGGGCAGGTGTTGCGTGGAAAGGTGTAGAAGTCGAAGGAAGGAACAGTTCCTGCTTCATGCCTCAGGGACCAGCCCAGGCTCTCTTGGTCTGGCCACACACAGGAATCTCCGGGTCTGACCCAGAGACTAGGTAACTGGTCTAGTGTCCAGGGAATGGGGTTTCCAAGGGCTTCCTGGGATAGTCGAATGTGCAGTTGAGCTGAATGCAATGAACTGCAAACCCCAGCAGCTGCTTTTTAGGATGCAAGGACGGACTCCTTCCCCTGTATTGGAGGCTGACAAAGTTCCAGACAAGATGCAAGAAAGCTCACTGGTAGCGCTTCGGGGGGGGGGGGGGAGGCTGGTGCAGAGGATGAGCGGTCTGGGTGTGTGGGCACAGGTGGGGGCATAGGAAACCAAGGAGGGTGGGCAGAAGAGCCCAAGTAGGAGAACTTGTGGAGTCTCATGGAGAACGTCACAGAACAAAGATGCACAGAGTTGCCTTTGGAAAAGATTTATTTGTTATGTGACATTGCCTCTTAATTCCACAGGACGCTCTTGGCGCCACTGTCTCAGGTGCGAGATACTACTTGTGTACCGCCAAGCTCAGCGGGGCGAAACCGCCCCCACGTATTTCCTGCTGCACCCGGACCGGACGTGCGAATGTATCGGAGCACACATAAGCGCAGCCAACCCCACGCGCCTGGCAGGCAGGCCCCGCTGTGCCTTCCACTCGGGACCCTGCGGGGGCTTTGATGTCTGCACCCCGCGAACGGTGGCTGGTCTGCTGTCGCGGGGAGATGAGCATCCGCGCCTTCTCCCGCTCCAGAGCCCTGACCCCGACCGACGCTGCTGCACCTGGTTCTAGCTCTGGGTCTCCTTTCCTGTTTCCAGAGCGAACAGGACCCCTGCGGGTTGCCGTCCACACCACGTCCACGTACCCGGCCTCCCTCGCCCAAGTCCTGACTCCGCCTCCTTCCCGTCACCGCCTGTGTGACATCCGCTCTCTGAGTTTCCCATGTCGGTGAAAACATTCGGCTGGCTCCAACAGAAGATCGCCACAGACTTTCTGATTCTTCTTTATGCATCCGATTTCTCCACCGTCTCTTACAGCTGAACATGCGCGTAGGGCGCTCGGGCGCCATCGCCTGCATCCTCTCCCCTGAGGCTCAGCAATCCCTGTGACCACGCCTGCACCCCAGAGCGTCCCGGTAACAGCGCTCTGGTGTCCTCTGCGCTGCTAACCCCCCAGGGCTCTTCTCCACACAAGTGGCCCTTGAGCGTCCCTTTCCCCTCCTTGAAAGTCTGTCCTCACTTATTTTTCTCCGAGATTTCTTTCAATGCTTGGCTAATTCTCGCGAGACTTTGCTTCTTCCGGCTTGTGAGCTTTTGCACCTGACCTCTAGATATTTAAGTGGCCGCGTGCTAAGCCTGCGAACCTCTCTACCTACGCTTGCCCCCGGCGAGCTCATAGACTCGGGATTGAAATGCCATCCCATGCTGCCGTGGATATCCGGATGCCGCCTCACATTTCTGCACCCCAAGATTTCTTCAAGTCCTTCCTGTCTTAGAGAAGTTAAGCCCTGTATTTTCTGGCTCCCTAGCCAAACGATCCTTCTCCTCTCCCTTGCATCTGCTCCACCTAGCTGCACCTCGCAGATGCCAGGAGACGTCAGAAAGGACATCCTCTGTCTCCACTGCCATGGTGAATACAGCACAGCTTCTAGCCTGCGCCTGGCTGCCCCCCTGGAGAGCTGCATTGGCCCCTAAGGGGATTTTCAGCCCCAGCTCCAGCCCGCCGCGTACCCAGCAGCCCGTATGACCTTCTGAAAGCGAGGGGCACATTGTTGCCTTGCTTCCAATGTCCTGGGACTCCTTCTCACTCTGCTGGACACATGACGACGCGAGGTAAGGCCTTGTGAGCCGGGCGCTTGACGTCAAGGATGTCAGAGCCAGGAGAGATGACAGACGGAGGGGACAGTGACAGAAGACCAAGTCACATAGCCAGTAAGCAGGCGCTCGTGCTTCCAGGCTGGGCCTCTGACGACAGAGCACACACTTAAGTCATTGGCGCCATGGCCATCCAGGGTCTCTCGCTCGGCGCGTAGGGAGAGAAGGCAGGTGGGGCGGATCTCAGAGAGTTCGTCCCAGCGCCTGGAAAGCCAGCAGGCTGAAGCTACACACAGGGCAGTAGGGCCCAAGGCGAGTGAGGATCCTTGGTTGTTGCTAATTGATGCCAAGAAGTGGTTTGTGTTAGCCCTCAAATGCAGTGACAGAGCCAGGCAGTGCCACCGGGACCCTAAGGAGCTCTCAGCTGCCAGTCTTACGACCACAGCTGTTTCGATGGGCACCTCCGGGGTTTGCTGCCCAGGAAGACTGGGAGCCACAGCCTGCTTTTCTTCACAGGAGCTTCCAGCCGACTCCAGGGCAACTCTGGGGGCCTCTCCGGACTGTTCTGCACGTGCCATCGACCAGAGGTCCGGGTACTTGTAGAACGGTGCTTTTTCTTCATTCGAGTGTGTTAGTTGAGCACCTGTCATGGACAAGGCCCTGGGCTCGCTGTTGGCTGCGAGGGGTCGTGGGCTGGACAACCTCCCGAAGCACAGAGAGGGCGCCAGTGCCAGTTCCCCAGTGTCCGGTGTCTGGAATAATCCTTTTGATGCGGCTGCCTGGCGGTCCCGCGCAAGGATTTCTGCGAAGCTTCCCTCCGCGCTTGCCGGCGTCTCTGCCCGCGCAGGCTGTCTCCGATGGCCCCGGGGCCATGCTAGACAGTGAAAGCGTCGAGGAGGCTCATCCGGGCACTCAAAAAGCACAGACAGTTTTTGAGCATTGATATTTTTGCTGCTCCATTTTTATTGTCCCAAATATGAACAACAATTAAATCCATCTTAGTGGAATAATTGCTTGTAAGCAGATGAAGAACACAGCTTAAAATGATAACTTTAGTAACGCGGATTGCCCAGCCCTATAAAAGCCTCGCATTATCCCAAGGAAGCAGGAGGAAGGGCCCGGCCACAGCCACATTCACGCCTAGATTGTCCAGCCTTTTGTACCTTATTAAGCCCTTCAGAAGTACACTGCTTCCCTGGAGAGAAAATATATTTACATAGCTCGCAATCGCTCTGCCAGAGCTGCAGTTGCCTCGAGATAAACCTCCCAGCACCAGCGAGAAGGCTATCACGCGCACCGAAACCAAGTCCAATTATATTGAAAACGAACAGCCAGGCCGCTCTGTCCCCGCAGCGCTTGGAGTGTGAAGGGAGAGGGAACAAACAGACGGGAGAATGTTCCAGGGCCTTAATGATGAGAGTAGCGAGCCCGCGGCTCGGTGGTGCCCGCCCCTCGCCGCTGCTCTAACCGGAGCTGGCTCTCCGCGGCCTCCTCGCCCCTCCCTCCTTGTTACCGGCTCCTCCCTTGCTCCGGTGGGCTGCCTGGGAACCTGTTCTGGAGGAAACGGCTCGGAGAGAGGCCAGGCTTCTCATTTTCTTCCTTCTCAGTAATTAACTTGGTATTGAGTTTCTCTGCTGAAATGAACAGCCGGGCCTTCCTTCCAGATAGAAATTGCAGTGAGGAACAAACGGGAGTTGAAATAAATACCGTCCCGGAGCTTGATGCACGTGGTTGCCGCGGCCGCGGGGCTCCTCCGAGCGGGTGCAGGGCAGATCTGACTGGAAGCGCCAGTGCCAGGGTCACCACGGGAAGAGGAGCAGACTAGCAGGGGCGAGCGGCCATTTCCACGACCTGGGAAGTCAATCAAGCAGACGGGGGACAGCCAGGGATATTTTGATAGTGTTAAAAAATTAAATTCCCATCAGCCCTTTGCAATCTCTGTCTCTCTTCTTTTTCTTTTGGAATGAAACTATAACTACATGTGTATTTTCCTGATCAAGCACCTTTTCATCCTTTAGCCTATGGGAAGGGAGCTGAAAGACCTCGGGGAGTGGAAAGTCCTGGTGAAGAAGATCCTGTGTCGCCGACGTCTTACGGTCTGGTGTCTGCGACTGGCACGCCCGGTTTGTGTGGTCAGGGGTTGTGTCCTTTTATCTGATGTGTGTGCAGTGAGGACCCGGCCCCTAGGGCTTTAGTCGGCTTTAATTTCAGGCTGGATGTGCTGAATGGGTGTGCACTTCTTGCCCCAAGCAAATAGCCCAGGAGGAAGGAAGCCGGAGGGTGGACCTGTCGGCTGCTGTGCCTTTCCCGGCCTGCTGCGCATGCGCAGAGGGGCTGGGCGCTGGCGGGGCCGCGTGCTGATTTGCGGGGCAGGGAGTGTGGCTGGCTTGAAATCATTAGCTGGGTTCTGGAGTCCCTGCACTGATGCTGTGTGCTGGCCTGGCCTTCTGCACCAACCACCACAGCCAGGAAGTCTCAGAGGGCTTGGGCTAGGGGAGCCACCGTTGGATGTTGCCTGTAGGAACTCCCTCTTAACCAGTGACCCAAGGGGAGGAGGTAGAATTTCTCTGGCTAGCCCCACAGCTGTCTCTCAACACCCTCAGGCTGTTCAGAGGTTGGGATCCCTTTGACCTGCTGCTGGAGGGAAGAGGAAAATGGTCAAGCAGCAAGGAGTGCTGCTGCCTCCCTTCCCCTCCTCACTAGGGCCTGTTCCATACCCGGAACCCACCTGTAAGGGTGCAGATAAGGACACTTCCTGTGGGAGGAGATACGGTGGAGCCCACCCCCGCAGAAGCACCTGTCGCATCCTGACCCCGACCTTATCCTGATTCCGGGGCACAGTTCTACACGCACACAGGGGAGCAGCAGCACTGCGGGCATCAGGTAGTGCTACCTTTGCCTTTGTCCAGCCCACGACTTCCTCACCCCAGGGTCCCATCACGTCCACTTGGCCCTACACTCCACCTCCACCCTCCTGCCCTAGTGTCTGCGTTGCCACCCGCTTACGTGCACGCAGCTTTCATGCTGAAATGAGTTCATTTTAGAGGAGCAAGAACACTGGATGGAAGGCTCGTGTGTTTTGATGGAGACAACAGGAATGATGAGTTCAATCAAAATGAGTCCCTCCCACCAGGTCTGGCTCACTACTGAACCCAGTAGTGGGTTTTCCTGGGCATTTCTGTGCCCAGGAAATGAGGCCGTGTGTGGCGTCAAAGATATGTTGTCTTGCACGGAAACCTCCCTCGTTAGCCGGGCTGAAGAAGGTAGGGAAGCCATGCTGTCTATTGCTGGGCGCCAGCTAAGACGACACCCTACAGCCGTGGTCAAGTTCATGTCATTCTAGGCACACAGCTCGGGGTAGAACCCGGCCCGGCCTGGGCAAAGCTTCAGGCTCAGCTCCTAGCAGTGACACGAGGGAACGTGTGCCCCAGAGCCCAAGAGGGAGCTCGCACGATTAGCGTAGAATGTGCAACCTTCATTCCCAGGTTAAAGGTGGAGGAAACCGAGGCTCAGGGGAACGGTGGAGGTGGTCCCAGCTTCCCAACCCGACACCTGGGCCCTGTGTCACCAGAGTCACTGTGCGTCCAGGGTCCTGCTCGTGCACAAAGAGGTGCGATTTTGGCTTCTGGGACTTCGACTGTCTCTGAGCCACATCAGCTCAGTGGCTCCTTCCCTCCTTAGGCTGGATCTGGAGGCTGTGGGAGGTCTGGTGACAGAGCCTCCCCATGGTGTTGGTGGCACATGCTGGGAATTGCCCCTGCTTCTACGAGCATTTTCCTTTCTTATTTGAGAGAGGCAGGGTGTCAGAGAGTGACATTAAACAAGCTTCCCAGCCTCAGGAGCCCCTGCTTCCATGAACACTCGACTTTGGCAAGAGGAGGGCCAGGCGGGAGAAAGTGCTCTGCTGGGCCATGGCAGCCTTATGCCTTCTCTCAGATCAGTCAGTGGTAAAGGGTACGGGGAGAACAGAAAGCCTGCCCAGAGCGGGAGCCTCGCCTCGCGGCACCCTGCTGCGCTACTCAGGAGAGGGGAGCCATGAGTCTGCCTTTTGGAGCATCTGGCAGGAGCTACTATGTATGCAAATTTTATGCATGAAATTTGGGCCTGGAAGGAGGCCCCCTCCCAGCACTTAGGACTCTGGGTAAGTTATGAGTGCGCCGAGGCAGCACGTGACAAAGGCACACTGACCTGGAGTGGCAGTTGGGCTTCGGTTTGCATAGCAGCGTCGCTGCTTCTCCAGGCCTTTGCCCCCCATCCTTCCCGTGCTCCTCTCTTCTCTCCTTCCTGCCTCCTTTCAGCCAACCATCCGTGGAGCTGAGGCTACTGCAAGCCCGGGCCTGTGCCATGCCTGGGGGAGAGGCAATCTGGAGGGGCCTGGACGCAGCAGGGGCCTGGCCTTGTGGCTCGCAGACCCCAGGGCCGGCAGTCCAAATCCCAGTTCTGCGTCCCCAAATTCCTGCTTGTACGTAGCTGTCCAGACCCCTCACTCCCTCTACTCTGCCCTACCTGGACACAGCGGTGACGATGACCCTTACTTTGCGGGCTGTGTTTGTCATTTTTGGATGCGGATGTATTCACAGGAAAAAGGGACTGTGGGTACTTTTCATCTGCTTTTTTCTGAGGTTCTGTGGCAGAAAAGAAAGAAATTGGGCTCACGGCACCTAACCCACCTGGAGGGCACTGGGCTAAGGGGACACGGTGGAAGGGACCTGGCTGTCACATGTGATATGCTCACCGAAAACGAGAAGAAACCAAAGTTGGGTTTGTCAGTCCTCCAGGGTCCGTGTGTTTGCTTCAGTTCTTTAGACAGTGACAGAACACAGCAGAGCGGGATCTGTCACCCAGGGTAGGCAGGGATGGGGACGAGGCAGACAGCAGCACGTGTGCATGCGGCTAACCTGCAGGCTCCTCCGGCTCCTGTGGAGCCTGGACTGTGCCAGGAGCCAAGGGCAGGTGGCACCACAGGACACAGGGAGACGTCAGTGGTGGCGGCTGAAGCTCCAGGCCCACACTTAGCAGGTCCCGCGCTGCTTCCTGGAAGAGCGCCAGCGGAGGCAGGGTCCCCACGCTGGCCCCATGTCCTGTTCTTAGGGAAGGTTCCTGGGCGCCCTCGGAGCAGCTGCGGCGCCCACCGGCGCCCTCTGCCACCTTTGCCCAATCAGCTGCTGGGCAAATGCCGATTCTTTTTCTTTAATTTTAAAGATAATAAAAAATAAAACCCAATGATACAGAATTTCGAAACAAGATGATAGGAAATTACAATGAGTATTTATGCATACTGTTATCGTCAAAGTTGTTGCTCAGGTTGCCAGATAAAGGCATGCAAAACTGATCTAACGTAAGCACGCTCTGTTCCATTTCTGAACTAATGGAAATTGATAATGCATTATCTTAGCTAATAAATATGTATCATCATATTATAATCTATAGTAT
>NW_004524770.1:3587017-3591026 GCF_000260255.1 Octodon degus | reverse complement strand
TTTTCGGAACCGGGGATTGAACTCAGGCCCTTGTGCTTGCCAGGGAAGCGCTTTTCCTCTGAGCCACCTCCCCAGCCCCCATATTATTATATTTTTGTTCTTATGTTTTATATTATGTAATCCTCTCAGCGTCTTTCTCGTCCCCATGTCCATACCCTTGCTGCACCCAGGTCTCTGTCCAGATTGTCCCATCCCCAGGGCGTGGCACAGGCCGTGGCTCACAGCGGCTCCAGCTCTACTGATGGTTGACTGAAAGGAAAGCTGTAGTATGTTATATCACGTTACACACGATGCGTTATGTTATTCCGTGCGCGCCTCCGTCCACCTGAACCGCTCTACCTATAGAAGCCTTGAGTTTATCCTTCTTCGTAGCTGAGTAGTTCTCCATTGTATAAAAGCACCACGTCATTTTCACCCACTGCCAGTTGATGGGCACTTGGATGACCCCAAGATTTGGCTCTGACAACGTGGGCGCACACATGTCCCTGCGTTGTGACATTTTCAGGAATTCTGAAAGGCGCCCAGGAGGGGACTGGCTGGGCCGAGTGCAACCTGTAGCTCTTCCTGCTGTACACTGTGTGGCGTTTCCTAGTGGGATCAGGCAGGATTCATGGGGCTGTCCTGAGCTGGCCTGTGGAGGGTTCTGGGTTTGTCTTTCCATGTGAAGGGATGGGTAGTCAGGAGCCGGATGGCTCACTAGCAGGTGACCTGGCCAGGTGAGGTCCTTGTGTCTAGGATATGGACACAAAGCATATGGCGCTTGGGGACAGTGCTTCCAACGGGACTGCCAAGTATCAGAGATTCCCGCCTCTGTCTTTCTGGCTCTCCCTGGGGCACATTTTCTTAAAGCAAACCCCAGCCAGTCTAATTAATTGAGAAAGCATGAGGTGCTCCTAACAGGGTCAGAATCAATTTCTGTAAAGCTGACCTGGAAGTTATCCCCTTTTCTATCTTCTTCCAGGCAGCCATGGGCAGAAGTGTGAAGATACATTTAAAAATGCAAACTAAAAGAAAGAAATGACTTCAACTATTCCTCAATACATTAGGCAGAAATTTAGCCAGGTCTTAGATCGGGGTCCTCTACTTACTGTCACCCGCGTGTGGATTTTCCCTGTGGCTACCCACTCATTCAATCACGCTGGCTTGCTGGGAGCCCCTGGGTGCTGAGTGTGATCGCGACCCGCGCAGTGACAGGGAAACAGTGCGCTCAGGTGCCAGGCGTGGAAGGCCACAGGAGCCAGAGCGGGAGCTTCGGGCTCTTGTGAGGAGCACTTAGGGGAGTCTGCTGGGAAGGTGGGGACGCCCGAGAAGAGGCCTCGGCGGGGAGGCACAGACCCGGCTTACGCAGGACTTGGGGGTGCGGAGCAGACACCAAGGACGGTGGTGGGAAGGAAGGGCAGTGAGAGAGGTGGGGAGGGACGCGAACACAGACCTACGTCCGTGGATGGAAAGGAGCAGACAGAGGCAAGCTGGTGACACTGGGCACTGGGGACTCTCCTCGGGGCCTGCTGAGGGAGCTCGCGCTGAGCACATTCAGGCCACCGCGGCTCGGGGCGGAGCACCTGCTCTTCTTGTGGGAGCACGAGTGGTGGTGACGGTGGGCTGCTTTGCCTTGTATCCCTGGTACCACAGAGAAATCGGGGTCTGTGGGGCGCCAACCATGGAGACGGCCTCAGACTTGAGCCTGGAGATCCCGAAGAGCAGCAAGTCACTTGACAAACATCTTGGGAACCTGAGATATGCCCCAAGGGTCTGTCTTTACAATAATCCAAGTTAGAGGAGATGCGCAGTTCTGGTGGCCGAGAGTGAGGGCAGGTAGCGCGCGTGCGCTTCTGCGCGAGCTCCGTCTCCTGAAGCGAGAGGCTGCAGTTGTCTCTTCCCCCCTTGCGTGGGTGCACACGCGTGTCTACCGGCCACGTGGGGACCCCGAAAGCTCCTTTCTTGAGTTTTCACCAGTGATGGCGCTATTATCGTGCACTGCGTAGGTGTACAGTAATAGCTCGTTGTGAGTTTAATTTGCATCTCCTGGATGGCTTGGGGATGTTGCGCGCTCCCCGCTCCATACACTTCTTCTTTTCCCCTCATATGCTTCTCAGCCTCTTGGATTCTTGTGAACCGCCTATTCCGATCTTCATACTCATTTTCTACTGAGCTACTGAGGTCTGAGCGTATTAGATCTACTAACCTATTGCATTTGTTGCAAAGGCATTTTTAACATCCTTTTGTATTGACATACTCTTACCATGGGAATGACTTCCAGTTTATAAAGCCAGCTGAAACTGTTTTCCCTCCTTTGTACAGCCCCTGAGTTTGCAAATGTGGGTGGGGATGTTTTCTCTCCCATTGGATTCTCTAGAATTTCCCAGCTCTGGAAAAGCGTCGCCTCCGCCACACCCGGCAGACCCTTACTTCCTCCAGCATTAATTTAATTTGAAACGGGGGAAAAATAAACATTAACAGGTACCATCTTGTTGCTTCAATATTACTTGGCAATGCTGCATTTTGAGCCTATAAAATTGTTAGAAAATGAATAGCTCGGCAGAATGCACGGCAAGATGAATTGGTTGGATATGGTTTCAACAGTAACCACTGGGCCGGCCAAATAGCACAGTGGATTAAAGCCTCTGCAAGCCGGCGCAGGAGCTGAGGGTTTGATCACCGGGCCTGCCATGCCTGCCCCGCCCCCAGGGCATGCTGAGATGGTGACTGAGACTGGGCATGGTGGCGCACACCTGTAATCCCAGCTCTTGAGAGGCTGTAAACAGGCGGATCACTATTAGTTCAGTCTAGTAATGAGAGCCTGAACACCCTGTAGACCCTTCCCTAAAAGATACAAAAAACAACAGCAGTAACCACCTTCCACACTAAATCTCCTCTTCTTCGTACAGCAGCATGCCTGACCTTCCAATGAACACAAATACCTCTTTACCCCGAGGGGCACCAGGAAGAGGCCCCTCACGTCCTCCTTGCCCACTGCTAGCTAGAAGGGAGCTGCGTTCACTGGCCGTGCCTTGGGGACTGCGGGGAATTGCAGAAGGAAGCAGTGCCTAGCGGTCCATCCACTTTAGGAGATGCTGTATGTTGAGATAATTAAAAGACTCCTGCTGCTCTGACCTCGAGAGGTGGCCTAATTCTCAAACTTGGTATCGTTCTGCAAGCTCATGTATCCTTTTCTATAAAGGGCCATTTTTGCTTACATGACGGGTTCTGTTTCTGAGATTTCCATCCCAAGGTCCTTCCGTGCTATCCTCCCTCCTGGTGAAGCCGTTGCATGGTGCTAGGTTTGTCAAATGTGGCCAAAGTATGGCTTCATCAGGCCCGTCCATGCTGGGGGCACATATGTGCCAATTACTGTCCCCCACAAGGAAACTCCTATTTGTGTCAGCACTCTGGTCACTATGAGAGGTGAGGCCTTGTGTGTTACATTGGTGTGCCCATTCATTCACCCACCCATCCATCCACCCACCCACCTACCACCCTCCCATCCATCCATCCATCCATCCATCCATGCATCCATGCATCCATCTGTCCATCCATCCATCCATCCATCCATCCATCCATCCATCCATGCATCCGTCCATCCATCCATCCATCCATCCATCCATCCATCCATCCAACCATCCATGCATCCATCCATCCATCCATCCATCCATCCATCCGTGTGTCCATCCATCCATCCATCCATCCATCCATGCATCCGTCCATCCATCCATCCATCCATCCATGCATCCATCTGTTCATCCATCCATCCATCCATTCATCCATCCATCCATCTATCCATCCATCCATCCATCCATCCATCCATCCATCCATCCATGTGTCCATGCATGCATGCATCCATCCATGCATCCATCCATGCATCCATCCATCCATCCATTCATCCATCCATGCATCCATCCATCCATCCATCCATCCATCCATCCATCCATCCATGCATTCATGCATCCATCCATGTACCCATTCATCCATCCATCCATCCATTTATCCATCCATCCATGCATCCATCCAT
>NW_004524770.1:3584960-3586586 GCF_000260255.1 Octodon degus | reverse complement strand
CCATCCATCCATCCATCCATGCATCCATCCATCCACACATCCATCCATCAACAGTGTTTGTTACTTTGTCATTTATCTACGTATCCATTAACACACAATTTTTGTTAACTGTGGCTATTTCTGTGTGCTGTAAATACTGATAATTTTAATTCACTTCATGATTTTCTTTTTTCTTTTTGCAGTACTGGGGATTGAACTCAGGACCTTGTACTTGCAACACAAGCATTTATTCTACTGAGCTATCTCCCTGGCCCTCACTTTATGATTTTCTATGTTTAATAATTTTCAACAATGATTTTCACATGTAACAAACATATTTAAAGGATATTAACCTTACATTGTGATGCAAGTCACTGCTATTATTAGAATATGCCTGCTCAACTATTTAGCTGTGAAGGGTCTCTGTATCTTATCCTCAGATAGCCAGGAAAAAGGAATGCATATGAACGTACGCATTGAAGAAGAGACGTAAGAATGAGCAGACAAATATGGACAAAGGTTAGCGAATACTAAGCCTGTGAGGTTATGCCACGTTCATGTACTACATTGTTATTGGTAGGATTTATGTCAATAACATTATAATGATTATGATTTCATTCACCCTGGAGAACTGGCACATATCTGTACCTGCTGATGAAGTGATCAAGATGCGACATGTCTGCATCACAGTTCCTTTGATCCGCTATTTACTCGTGGATGGGCTTTGAGCCTTGGCCATCTGCCAGCCCTGAGAGTTTGAGGAGAGGGATTCGTAAGAGGCGGGTATAAGTTGGCGCTCACTGTGGAAGGCGCTGGACAGGTTGGTAAGGATGATGCTGCAGGTGATCCTTCTCTCGTGGCCCTGCCACCCCTCTCTGAACACTTTCTTGTTTGTTTTGCCCTGTGTGGTCCTCACAACCTCCAAGGCTCTGGGGCCTCAGGGAAGTAGAAATGAAAAGCTTTCATCCTGTGCCGGGCCTGGGCCAACCCCACCCTGGGCTTTTCTGTGGCTCTGTCCATCACCAGCAGCACGTGGCTCACCCAGGCACTGCACTAGGCTTCCTGCTCTGCATTTTGGAGAATGCAGGCTGTGCAGGCTGACTGCACACTGGCCCACTCGAGGTTCCCTGACTGTCCATTCTGGCAGCACTAGAGGGGCAGGAGGTGGAGCCCGGCTGAGGGGCTCTTGCTCCAGAGCTGGCCCATGTGGGCTGATGAGGGATGCACCCCCAAAGGTCTGAGTGCGAGTTGGAGCATCCAGGGTGGCCACAGAACTGGGCAGCTGCCGCTCTTGCCCCCAGTTGTGTCTCCCGGAAGCTCAGGGTGAAGCGTGTGCCCTGTGCCTGGAGCTGGGGAGGCCACTGTCTCTCACCTTGCTGGTTTTCCACATTGAAAGCTATTCACAAAAGCGACTTCACCCCAAACACTGTGTTGCCTGCTGGCTTACAGCTAAGAAGCCAAGCTGTTCTGCCTGGCTTCCAAGTCCAGTCAGTTTCGATGTCTAGGTGTCTAGATGGATAGACGATAGGAGAAAGAGGTCAGCGGAGCCCTGGAGTCCTCAGATCTGGGGCTTCAGGGATCCTTGTTGGGTGATCAAAGGCCCTTAAGGCCCTGGGCCCCCACCAGATGCCAAGCTGGGTTTCACGC
>NW_004524770.1:3580703-3584840 GCF_000260255.1 Octodon degus | reverse complement strand
ATTTTATTGAGAAACAAATAGCAATGAGACAGCTTCAAAACCGATTAGTAGGAGAGTTTCAATAATTAACACATTGCATATTGTTGTCTTCTTAGTGGTTATCCATAGTGCAAGATGCAGACATGATATCCTGTCCAAACACTATTGGTACAAATCTTTCTATTCACTGAATTAAGAGAAAGTAGCTGTATATCTATCCTAATTATTTTGTATATACAGATACAAAATGGTCCTTAGAGATGGGTATTCCCTTGCCATTTAAATATTGTAGATGCATGAATTCAGCAAAATAGTCCAATATAGTCCAGTAGTCCATAATAGTAGTGGGTAAGTCATAGGATTGGCAATGTCAGAAGTTGTTGACTTGAGCCTTTTACAGCTCAGCATATTAATATGGCTTTACTTTTCATACCTTGTTATACTTTTCTGCTGGATGGTTAAGACCAAGATAAAGCGAGACCTATATAACAAGAAGTGTAGCTTTTGTATCTGCCAAGGTCAGTCAAATCCCCTCAGGATTTATCCTAAAACCCTGTGCCACAGTTTGTAGATCCTCTGTCAGTGTCAGCCATGTGGATGAGTCACGGCCATTGCTTGGCCCATTTGCTCTCTGTGAAAGCCTGAGAGATTTTTAGCACCTGCACAGACGCACGGACTTCGTGCTCACCAGAGGGCACAGTGCCTGGGGCCATAAACACAGCCAAGGGGCAGGAAGGAGTGAGCAGGGAGGACTTCTGGGAGCTCTCGAGAGCACCGGTGTTTCCTCCTGACCGCACAGCTTGAGGAGGGGCCTTGTGGGCAAGGGACACCCGGGAACTGGAAGAAGAAGAAGGCCCTTGGGCAGGAAAGCTGCAGAGGGAAGGGCAGCACGGGAGGCTGGAAGTGGGCAGCCCTGTGTCCGTGGCCACCTGAGCCTGGCCTGCTGAGAGCGGCCTGGTTGTGGGTCTTCCGCCTGCTGGCCCCCGGCTACTGCTCGGTGGTTTCCACGCACTGGACCTGGCTTTCCTGTCCAGCGATTTGCCCCTGAACTGTTCCATCTTCTGGTGCCGGCCCTGCTCTTACCTCTAGGGAGCAGCGCTGGGGGCCTCAGGCTGCACTCGGCACCCTCTGCACCTCTCTGCTTCCACCTCTCCCTTCCACTCACCCTCCTGGAAGCTGGCTTGGCTCCACACGCTGCCTTCATCCCCAAGGAACTGAGCCGAAGGACTGGCTGGGACGGAAGCCCATCTCCACGGAGACGGTGCTCGCTCCCAAGCATCCTCCTGCCCACTGCTCATGCTGAGAGCCCCGCCTGGCACCCTCCCTGGCATCGCCTTCCTGCCTTGGCCTGCACAGACCACATTACCGGAAGCACATAAGCGGGGTCCCCCCACCCATGACTCCCTCCCTGCCCCCCAAACACCCTACAGCCTCAGCTTCCACCTAGTCTGAGGCAAAGCAGTCACTTTTTGTGTGACAGATAGACAGACAGAGAGGCTGGCAGAGCAGAGGGTGAGACACAGGCCCCAAAAGCTCTCTGGCTGCCAGTATGCAACAAGCCAAGCTATTTTGCCATGCAAGTCACAGACATTTTGAACCGCATTAGAATAAACAGAATTCTGAATTATCTTCTCAGCAGCACATGAAATAACTGTCTGTCACCAAAAGGAAAGAGGGCATGATGAATTTCTAAGGAAAAAATCCTAGAAGAGGAAAAACAATCCGCAGGTGGTGCCGTAATCTTTCCATGCAGTCTGCAGTTGCCAGCCCTACCCCTACGCTGCAGTTCTGGAGCAGTGGGGAGCCTTGGGCCAGACCAGCTGGGGTGAGCTGGGTGCTTGGGATGGTGCCTTCCAGGGCCCCAGCAGCCAGGCGGTGCGGGGTGTGGGGCAAGAGCATAGAGGCCCTGCCAGGTGTGTGCAGGGACCAGCCGAGTGGGCTGGCTGTCATGTTTGGTAGCCCGCCGCTCTGGCCACCTCTGCGTGCTGGCCTCTCCCTACCAAATGCCCATATCTGGGACTTGGAAGATGGGGTTTTTTCAAAGGCAGCTTTACAAGCATCTCCAGTGCCTTCTCTTTTTATTCTTCCAGTCTCTGGCAGAGCTGACACCTGCCTCCTGGCATCTGTGCTTCCTCTGAGCTTGGCCACAATACCGCCCCCAACCCCAGCTCCTTTCCATGCTGAGCCATGCTGGTTGTCCTTCAGGTCCTTCAGTGGGCTGTCACCAGCACCCAATGCACACACCACAGGGCTTTGGCCCATATGGTCACCACTGCCCAGAGCCCCATCCTCGCACACCCTGGTACTTGTTGGTGAGATACAGCCTGGGCGCGGCATCCTGGGGCAGCTTCTCCTGGCCTCTTCCACCCCTGTGTTGGCCATGGCTGTCACTCTCTAGCTCTGTCCTCCGTGCTCCGTGGTGCTACCACAGCTGTGCACATTGTCCCTGTTTTCCCTCGCTCTGCCATCTCCTGTGCCAGGGTTACTCCTATGCCAAGGGGCTTTGTGGGCACAGGGCTGAGCACTTGGTGTGTGTCTGGCCTTCCCGTCTCCTCTGCAGAGACTGCTGATGCTCACGTGTAATTCCCAGCCCTTCGCCCTGCATCACCCGCCCCAGGCAGCGCCGTGGACCGGACGGATGCTCAGGCTCCCTTCCTCATGGATCTGGGTGCAGTGGCCCAGGCAGTGCGTGGCGATGTGCTTTGTCAGGACCAATACATGACAGTGGCTTCCTACTGAATGTGAGACGGGGACCCAGCTGGCCACTGAATTCCTTCCTAAAGCAAGAGGGGCCCCTGGTTTTGTGTGGCGCTGTGGATGGAGGCACACGTCTTCTGAGCCAGGGGCTGCACTCCCAGGGAACAGCTCGGGCCTTACCAGCCCCGCTGGCCGCAGGCTCCAGCCACGTGCTTTCTAGGGTGCTTTCATGCAGAGGATGGTCGTTTCTGTCCCCAGATGCCGGAGGTCTTCTGGAGATGTGCCTGAGTGAGCTGGCTGTACAGGTGAGTGCGCTCACAGCCCATGGCCCTGTCGCGATGTCTTTGGGGGCTCTGAGAGGACAGCGCCGGGGGCCAAGGTCCACGGATACCGCAGGAGCCGCAGCATCGAGTGGTTCTGATCCACGGCCCCTGCGCGTGCATGCGTACATCCTGATACAGCCAGCAGTTACTGCATGAATAGCACCTGCTGGGTACTGTGTGCGTGCGTGCGTGCGTGCGTGCGTGCGTGTGTGTGTGTGTGTGTATGTGAAGGGGGCCACATGCTTCAAAGCAAACAACATGTAGCGCGTGCCTTCTTAAAGTTCAAGGTCTATGAGAGACAGTCGCCGGCACCAGAGAAATAGAATGTGAACTAATGGCTTCTGTGTACAAAGGGGCTCACCCTGCAGAAGCCCCAGGAAAGGAAATGGACTGCATTGATTGGTGGTGTTTAGAGGAGATGGCTGTGCCGTGTTGAAAAGGAACCCATTCAGCTTCGATGCTTGCTTCCAGCGACCCAGCCCTGATGTGCTTCTACCAGCTTTTCTGTCACTGGAGCAGCTGGAGTCTGTCATGGAGGGGCCTCTTCCGCTTGCCCTCTAGGGTGTTTCATTGGGAAGCCCTCGATGCCCTTTGCTGCGCTGCACAGATCTGTCCCTGAAGCATCATTCCTCCAGGACCCCAGCGTCTGCACCTGTGCATGGAGCTGGCTTGTACAAACCTGCCACTACACCATGAATATGTGTCCCACAAGTGCCACAGGCCCTGGAATATCAGGGGTGAGGTCGGTTTGATGGACAAGAAGTTAAGCTTCAGCAGGACAGGAGACTGCGCGGGTCTCCCCTTTGCAAGTTTCATAAATCCTGTGACTACACAGACTCTGTCCCACGAGCCATTGCTTCTCAACTTGGAAAGAGCCCCTGTGGAAGTTAGGGGTACAGGCGTGGCTTTCACTTGCACAAGTTTATCTGTGGTCAAATGCAGGGAGACACACTGTCCTTCTCGGCCAGCCCCTGCCCCTGAAGTCCTGCACCCAAGGCCTGTGCCTGGCCCCATGCAGCCACATCTCAGCCCAGCCCATGTTCTCCCCCATAACCACCCTCTAGGCTGTCCTGGGCACTTCCAGGACACCCTGGACACATCTCGAGGGGGGATTTCTTTCCACAACACATGGAGCATG
>NW_004524770.1:3572670-3573628 GCF_000260255.1 Octodon degus | reverse complement strand
CACTGGAGCAGCTGGAGTCTGTCATGGAGGGGCCTCTTCCGCTTGCCCTCTAGGGTGTTTCATTGGGAAGCCCTCGATGCCCTTTGCTGCGCTGCGCTGCAGGATTAGGCTGACACGTGGATCCCGGGCAGCTGGCAGGGACGGAGTGTGTGTGACTAGCCAGCCAGAGGGCGAGGCAGGCAGGAAGTGGGGCATCTGTGACCCCCTAGGGCAGTCTGGCTTCGGGCTGCACGCGGTGTGCACCTGACAATAGCTGCCTGGACAGCTGCGGGCACCTGCTGGCTGTGTGGAGCACCTCGGCACACCTGGGCCACTCTGGCCCCTCACTGTCACCTCTGTCACCTCACTGGGCTTGCTTCTGTTTCTGGAACAGGGAAGCCTCCGCCAGGGCAGCCTCAGGACACTCGCACGTGCCGCTCCCTCCTCCCTCCCACCCTTTCCTCGCTGCTGACCTGCGCCTCTCTTCCCCTTACTCCTGGCTCCTCCTCTCCGGGCCCCTTGGGGGCCTCCCACTCACAGCCAGCAGGTGGTAGCTGCCCTCTCCCCTGCACAGCTCTGTTTGCCTGCGTCCTGCAGGAGCGCCCACCCCGAGGGCAGGATCTCCCTCGCCTCCCACTTGCCCCCAACAGGGATTAGCCCCATGTGCTAGATGTCTGCCTACCTATGCCCTATGAATTAGTCCTTACAGGGAAGCACATTTATTTTGGCTGGCTAATAATGGGACCTGCGTTTTCGTCTCATGCCAATGTGTCTGATAGCGAGGATGCCTTCCTTCGGCCTGTCTCCTCACTGGCACTCTCTGGAGCTGGATGCCCGTGGGCTGGTTCAAATCCAGTGTGTCCTCCAGTCCTGGGCCTGCAGGGACAGATCTGTCCCTGAAGCATCATTCCTCCAGGACCCCAGCGTCTGCACCTGTGCATGGAGCTGGCTTGTACAAACCTGCCACTACACCATGAAT
>NW_004524770.1:3562281-3571405 GCF_000260255.1 Octodon degus | reverse complement strand
GGGGGGCGCCTCGGGCCATGAAGCTCTCCAGGTGGGCCCTAGACCCCACAGTAGCCATAGGGTTGTGGTCCCTAGGACCCACCCGAGGACTGAGTTCACCTAGATCACTCTGGAGACCGAAGTCTCGCAGCATCTCCGTCTCACCCTGCCTGGAGACTCACAGCCGACCTAACAACTGCCATAGCAGCTCGCTCCCTGGACCTCACCCCGCCAAGCGAATTGAGCTTTGAGCAGCAATTAGTGCATCAGTTGACATCTTCCCCGAGAGTGCCGAGGTCACAAAAGCTAATTAACCTTCCTCTTACATTCCAAACACAGTAGCAACAGCCAGCCCCAAGTCTCCTGGAATAAAAGAGGGAGGGAGAAAGAAGGAAAGAAGACCCACTTCTGCTTGAAAAAAGGGAAAAGTTAGCATTGAGTTCTTCAAGATGAAATGAACTCCATGGAAGAGAGGTCACGGGAAAGAAAACTCCCCAGAGCAGCTCTGGATGGCCTCAGAATGATGGCGGCCACGCGCCTCTCTGCCTACTTTGCCTAGCAGCTGAGCCTGCTGTGGTGGAACCCAGTGGCTCTCAGGACCTAGAGAGTTCTGCATGGAGCCTTGGAATGGGGAGATCTGAGGTTCTAAACTGGGGACCGAGGCTTCGGGCACCACAGGAATGGACCCATATGTGGGCTCGGCTGGGCCGGGCCAGCGGTCTGGATGTCCTCCTGGGCGGCCCGAGAGAATTCACGAGCTGGTCAGGGAGTCGTACGGACTTCTAGGGCACAGTGCAGAGGTTGTTCCGATGTCGTCCCCTCTGGGAAGCTACATGGCTGGAGAGTCAAGACTTGGGGTGCTACAGTGGAAGCAGCCGAGCTCCAGTCTTACCCACTCTCACCCCTGTCTCACCCTGAATGCAGTGGTTGTGTTACCCAGCACTGTGATCACCCTACACAGCACGCAGTTGCAGGACAGTCATGCCCCAGGGCTTCCATGATAAAGTGCCAAGGCTTGGATGGTTAAGGAGACCACCGCCTTATTCTCTCAGGGTTTTGGGGCTTAGATGTCTGAATTCGAGGTGTGGACAGGGCTCTCAAAAGCTACAGGAAAGAGTCCGCATTATGCTTTGTGGCTTCTGGTGGCTACTGACACTGTGGCATCCCTTGGCAAGTTGGGCATGGCTCCTTTACAACTTTATTCAGTCTGACCTCATCTTCACTGCCCATTATACCCCTCATTCCCTAACAAGATCACAATCTGAGATTCAAGGTGGGCACCACAATTTAGATGTGACATCTTCCGCTCAGGACGTCCACCTGGAGGGCCTGGGGAGAGCTGATGTGGGCACAGCTCCCGCTCAGCAAGGTCAGGCTTATGACTTGCAACCGGCCTCAGCGGAGTTTACATGAGGGAAATATACCTTGGCTCCAAGTCAGGCTTTCTTCTTTCCTTTGTGGAAGCCAGATATTGAACAATAACTTCAAACCACCAGTTACCTGAATGTCTCTGAGATACTATTTGCTTAACACTTAAAAATATCATTAAAAATTAGCTTTATTTTGCAAGGGTACTTTAAACCAGGGATCAACCTACAGAACAAGACTGGACGTTTAGCCTTATAAATAAAAGAGTTGCACGCACATAGCCATAATGTTTACAGCTACTTTTGCAGTGAGGAGCAGAATTTGGCAGCTCTGACCCAAGCCATATGGCCTGCAGAGGGGAACTCAAACCTCTGGGCCTTCTGGAGGGTTTGCTGAGTCCTGCGTTAGCCCAGCGCTTCACCAGTACTGTGCACAGGAAGAGCAGTACAACCACCTGTGCCAGGCACTCACACGGCCTCAGCCTCAGCCGGATGGGGCGGCAGCAGCCCTTGCTCTACATGGAAGGCAGCTATAGCGAGAAGAGCCTGGTACCCAGAATGACACCCCAGACATCTCTTGATAAGGTCTGTGGCCCCTGAAGGCTCTGATGGCTCTTTGTGTCTTAAAGCCATCGTAGTGAGTATCAGAGAGACATTCTGCCCATGTTAACTGCAAAAGGAGGTTTTGTCCCTCGTGTAAAAAGAAGGGTTAAAAGACCACCGAAATCATTATACCACAGAGATATACGTGCACCCGTGTTAGGGTAGCGCAATTTATTATAGCTAGGTCTTGGAAGCAGCCCACCTGCTCATCAGCTAAGGAAAGGTTAAAGAAGGTGTTTTTACGCAATGGAATATATTTGGCTATAAAAAAGATAAATTTGAACCTTTTATCACTAAATGGATGCACCTAGAGACCATATTCTTAAGTGAATAAATCAGACCCACATGTGCAAACATCGTATTGTCTCCTTAGCACGAGAACCTGAAAGAGAAGATAAAATCTGAAGGGTACAATAGGTACTGGGAAAGGGAATGAACTTTTTCAAAAGGAAAGAGTTCCTTAGTTGAAGAGAAGGACAGGAGAGGGAGTCAGGGAAAGAAATTTATCTATGTATGTAAGCAGGATGTTTGGACAACTGTACTGTGCATTTCTGCAGTTCTATGGAAAGGAGCAGTTGCTGCTTAATTTGTTTTGTCTTCTTTTTTCAAACCATTCGCTTTTTTCCCTTCTTAATTTCTTCTATACTTCTTTCTTTTTTTTCTTCTTCCAATTTTGCATACATATGTCTGGTAATATGAACAACTAATTTGAAGACAACCTTATGCAGTACAACACTCACTGCAAAATGCATATTATTTTGTTTAGTGAAATTCTGTATCATTTGTAATTTTTCTTATTTAATACTATTTGGTACTGTCTTTAAAATATAAAAATTTTAAAAAGCATATATAACATTCTTTGTCTTTTTTTATTTTAAGAATGAACCACTTAGGACTGACCAAATAGTTCAGCAGATTAAAGTGCCTGCAAGTAGGCACAGGGACTGGGGGTTCGATGCCCGGGCCTGTCTGCCATGCTGGGTGCACTGAGATGGCAATTGAGACTGTGTGTGGTGGTGTGTGCCTGTAATCCCAGCTCTTGGGAGGCTGTAAACAGGCAGATCACTACTGAGCCCGATCTAGTAGTGAGACCCTGAACACCCTGTAGAATCTTCCCTAAAATAAAAAAAAAAGAACTACTTTTTGTTTTTCTTTTAAAAAAGACTGCTAAAAACACTGTCATGCCCTATAGGATCTCAAGACACTCAGGTTGGGCTCGCACCACACCTCCTGTGCTGTCGGTGCTGCAATGGGAAAGCCACACATGGGGAACTACTGCACTGAGATGCTATTATTTATCAAGGAGATAAAGCAATCAGGATGACAACAATTTTTTTTCTTTAGGAAACCCCACCCCAGGGGACTACCTTCTTTCTTAGCATGGTTGGACTCTCTGTGGAGGACCTAGCTTGTCTGTCCTGAAGAGGAGAGAAGCCCCTGATGTGATTGTGCATCATCTTTCACTACGTGACACCACTTTAAGCTTTAGTTCTACAGCTCTTGCATTATTTTAAAATAGCCTGGCGTATCTCTAAAACTAATGGCATAGAGCACTGTGTGATAAATTAACACACATTCCACTTTATCATCCTACAAACAAGTAGCAACTCCCAAGTCTTTGAAAAAGTACTTTTAAGATAAAATACATACTTGTGGATTCTACAGGATTTTTTTTAAAAACTCCTGAATCTTCTCAGATTTACTGGAGAGGAGGGGAATGCTTCATGTAAAATATGTTTTCCCTTGACATTTAGAGGTCTTGCAAAATGGTTTATTATAGATCTAGTGGACATCTTGATATTTAATTAAATTTCAGGAATATATTCTCAGCACTCATAAGCAGGAATATGAAGAATGTATTTACTTGCACTCTATTTGTTATTCTTTTTCTGTTCCTAACACAAAATTATCAGTTGGAAGTAAGTTATCAGAGGCACTTAAAATTTTTTGGGGTTGGAAATCTAATTAACCTCAGCAACCAGGCTTAAAGCACCGCACAACATAAGACAAGTCCTTACTGGAATCTCGGGCCATGTTCAGCCTTGGTGATATATTTACAACTATTTTTTAAAAACTGACCTTCAATGTCTATTTTTCAAAAGGCAGGAGGGAATAGGAAGCATATGGGAGGCAGGTCACTGTGAGGTCTCATCCAATACATTTCAGTAAATTATTGCTGAATGTAGGCAGCTGAATTGGTAAACTATCTCATCACTTTACATTTTTATAGGCTGAATTAAGAGTGAGTTCACAGTAAATGGACCAGTAGTCTGAAAATGGCTCTTTTTCCCCATTTACATTTGAAATCCAAAGTATACATGCTAAATATGTTCAACTTGCAGATTTGGGGATAAATACATTTTATAACTATCTCACCAGCCTAAGGCAGCTGAGGTCTCTGGTCTCCCCCAGTAGCTACAAACCCTGTTACTGCCTGGCCACAGGTGCTGTCTTTGATTTTACTGTTAGGGATTCTAGTTTTCAGGGCAGCTGCTGCCTCTGTGGGCTCCTTCAAAGTGCAGTGAGCATTCCGTCTGCTCTACCCCACCGAACCGTCTGTTTTGCCCCTACTTTTTCAGAAGGAGAGCTTGTGAGATCAGCTGCTGGTGGAAATGGTCACAACAGGCACTGTGGGGACCTGGGCAGAAATTGTGGGAGATGTGGGTGGCTCTTTGGATAGTTCTTTGGCATGGAAGGAAGTGCCAGAAATGGGCAGTTGGTCCCTGCAGCAGGTCACGTGGCCAGGCTAATGACAAGAGGACCTGCACTTGGGATGGGTGAGCATCTTTCTCAGGAGCACCTGGAGGCTCGGGGAACACAGGACTGGAAGCAGGGAGCCCAGGATGGGGTTGACGTCTTGGGGACAGGTTGGGTCTAGAAGGGCTCAGAGGTGAGAGCAGGGCCCAGCTGGCCAGAGGTGAGCAAGGAGCAGCAGTCTCAGGGGAGAGGAAATGCAAAGGATGAGTCTTGGGCATTGGCCCAGGATTCCAGTCCTAAGGTGCCCTACGAAATCAGCACACGCTCAGTGGCTTCAGATGACATAGATTTGGCATCTTCCAGTTCCAGAGCCCAGAAGTCAGCAATGGGTCTCCCTTGTTGCACACAGATGTCATCTCCAGAGCCCTAGTAGACAGTCCTTTCTGACTCTTCCAGCTCCTAGTGGCTGCTGGAGAGAGAACAGGGTTGGCTTTTCAGAGGAGAATCTGGTAGAACGAACCACCGAGTGAGGGGACCCAGGCCCAAGGTGGCTCGGCCATTCCTAGGTCCATTCACTCTTAGGGCACCAGAGGACCACTTCCCCCCAGTCAGAGTCTGCTTAAGCCCTCACAGCCTCCTTGTAATTAATGAGAAGTACAGAACCCATTCTTGGGATGAGCTTTTAATTAGCCTGTGTCTAATTTTCAAATGCTCATGAATAAAGGATGAACTCAGATCAGAAACAAAATCAAAGACCTCACTCCCTTCATAATCAGAACAGCTGGAGAGATTACTTCATTGCCATATGCCCTGACCTCGGATCCTTGCCTTCCTAGGGACCAGGAGCATACGGGCCCGAGTTACTGCTGAACACAGCCCACCACCCTGGATTGTTCAATCTACCGGCAAACTTGCTGGCTAGTTTCTCTTCCTGTCTGAGCTAGGCAAATCAAGAGACTGATGACCAGCTAGAAACCTTGCAGCTGCAATGTACGGGAGCCACAAGGGTAGAGCCTGGATGTCACCAGGCCTGATCCTCCACACTTTTCCCTCTGTCCAGACATCTGCCAGAGCTGTGCTCCTCTGTGTTTGAGGCTAGCCATCCTAGCACTGGGCTAATATGTCCCTTTGGCTGCTGTAGTACTTCAGTGTTTTCCTCCAAAATATATACAAATCCTCATCTGGTAATCTGTGAATGTGAGATTAATTGGGATTATACTTTTGAAAAGGTAATCAAGGATCCTCAAAATGAGATCACCCTGGACTTGCCGTATGTCCTAATCTCAAGGGAAATGATAAGGAGATTGGAGATGGGGAGGGAAAGGGAAAAGGGCTGGGATGGTTAGTCTTGGTTGTCATCTTGATTGGCTTGGGAACCACCTAGGGAATTAGTACCGCATCCTTCTGGCTGTGTCTGGGTGGGTATGGGGAGGAGCATGGGACTGCAACGGCCCCTTGCTCCACCACCTTGGCCTCCTCGGTGCTCCCGGCCCTCTAGCTGATAACATGAGCAGCTCTCCTCACCCACATCCTTCGGCCATGGTGTGTTGTCTGTGGAGCCAGCCAAATGCACCCTGAAGTTTCTGTGACTGTGAGCCAAAATAAATATTTCTTGCTTTAAATTGAGTGTTTCAATAATTTTGTGCCAGCAAAAGAAAGCTGGTGAACACAACAGCCGTGAAAAGTATGGTGCGAGGGTGAGGCTCTGGGCTATAACCTGAGGGACGCCGAGGGCCGCTGGAGCCACCGGCAGGGAGAGAGCCCTGCGCCTAATGTCCCCTCAGAGTCCCCAGAAGGAACCAGGTCTGATTTCACACACTGGCCCTAGAAGACAAGTTGCTCCTGTAAACCCCGCTTCTTTGTGTGATTGTCGCAGTGACCACAGGAAAGCAGAGGCTGTCTACGACTTAGGAGCGTACCTCAGCCTGCTGGCCTCGCGCCCATGGCTCCCGACAGAAGCCGCCATGTTGCTTTCCTTCTCACAAAAAGTGGAGTTCTGCTTTCTGTATGTGAGATGCAAATGGTGATTTGTGATTCCGAGCCTGCCCTGGCCTGCCTGCTGGCTCTGGGGGAAGACAAATCATGTCAGCAACACCCTACTGCGGGCTTCAGAGGGAAATTTAGAGTAATGTAGAGTCTTTGTGCTTTTCTTAGTCAAAAGATCAAAATTACGGTTTTTATAACTCCAACAACTGAAGCTTTTAAATCACCTCCAAGAGTGAGCTGGCCGGCCCGGGAGGCTCCAGAGACAAGGCAGAAGGGTACACACATCCAGGAGGATGAGAAATCACTTGCTAAGTAAGAGACTCCCTGAGTTTAAATCAAAACCCAGTGCCTCAGGTATTAGAACTTCAAACGTATCACAGCTCCTACTGCCTGCGTGCAAACTCCCAGAGGAGGGGCAGATCCGGAGCTGAGCTTTGCCGCGTGGCCCGTCTCCCAGCACCGGCTCCAGCGCAGCACTCTGACCCTCACGCTACCCAGCGCCAGGCAAGCAGCGTTGCTGTGTGCCAAGAAGCCGGAGGCCGCTTACCCTTCCATCTGCTTGCTGGCAGGGAGGGCAGCCCTCTGCTCCGGGCCACGTACCTACCCATTAAGTGGCTTTCTGCCCAGCCAGCGAAGCTCACGCTTTCCCTTGAACTTCAGAAAGTGCTGAAATCATGCTGGAGCACCTGAGCAGCGGCCCTGTGAAGACAGAAAGCCAGGAGAGAGGACCTCAAAATGAGCTTAAGGGTGGGTTAGAGGCCTCAAGCAGGGCAGGAGAGCGGCTCAGCATGGAGCCGTCCTGGAGGCGGACTTACCTTTAATCTGCCAGTGTGACACAGAAGAAGGGATGACAGATGGAAGCAGGGCACCGGGGAGATGAGAGCCTGTTATTTCTCTCCCTCTTCTACATTGCAGGGGTTCGGGCTCCCCAAGGCTCCCCAATTCTCTAAATTAAACCCACAGATTTGGGAAGTGAGATGGGAGACCCTGGATTGCTGAAATGGGGGGCTCACGCGGCTGGGCATGGTGGGGCTCAGTTCATGGTGCCACATGGCAGGAGGAGCCCAGGGCACCCCATTAGGGCTATGCTGGCGAGCAGTCTGTGGTCCAGCGAGCTTCCATTTGTCCCACACTGCTTCCCCACGCTGGTTTGGAGACAATGTTCTCTTGGGGAATTTGCAAGACCTCAGAAGGCTGTGAAAGTGAAGAGATCAGGGTCAGGAGCCAGCCACTGGACAAGGGTCTGTCGTACGGGCGCCACGCCCAGCACGTCCCCGGCATGAGACTGATTGCCACCCCATTTTCCAAAGAAGGGTAAAGAGGCACAGAGGGGTGAGGAGATCCTTACTATGGGTTAAATTGAGAATCTCCAAACCCAGCTCATATCAAAGGGCCTGCTCCAAATCATTCTTTTAACATGTCCCATATTTTTGCAAAGGAACAGATGATAGATATTTATAGCTTGGTAGGGCACAAAATCTGCTGCAGTCACTCAGTTCTGTCATGGCAGCTCGGAAACAGCTCTTAGTGATCTGTATTCATGGAAGCGTGTGAATGCCAATAAAACTTTATTGACAAAGAGGCTGTGGGAAGAGGAGAAACTGCTTAATGGATAAGGGTCTTGTCTTAGCCCATGTGGGACACTGTAGCAAAGCACTGTTGTTTGAGAAGCTTAGAGTTCAAGGGGATTGATTTCTCTCCACTGTAGAGGCTGTGACGGCTAGAAGCTAGGTGGATGCCATCTCCATAGCAACCATCTCAGCCAACATGGTCCAGCAAGAGTCCTGGGGAAGGCTTTCTTGTGTGCACCGCACCCTTGCCCTGCACGCAAGTGCAGCAGCCTCCTTATTCTCAGCGTCCCTGCTAGCGGTGCCTCTGTGACGAGTGGTAGGCCTAGGCAGGCATGTCATTTTCACTCAGCGCCCGTGGTTCAGATTAGGAGTCACAATTAAGACTGACTTCTAGTTTCACACAGGGGATTCTGATACCCTAAAGCCGTGCCATGCACTGGGCCTGCTCATTCCTTGGCCTTGTGCTGGCTGAGCCTTCTTCCTCTTTTTTGTAGCTTTGTTCTTCCACAGGGTGAAATGGTTGGAAGCACACGGTGTGCAGCCTTTTCAGGTTGGGTCCCTCCTCATAGTAAGACCTGCAGAAGTGTCTGCCATGTCCTTCGTGGGTACCAGCTGTTGCCTTTTAGCACACTCCACTTCATTGACTGGGTTTCCCATGGTTGGTGTATCCTGTCATCTACTGAGGGGCATTTTGTTTGCCTCCAGGTTTGGCAATTATGAATAAAACTGCCGCATGCACCCACCTGCTGCGTTTGGCATGGACCTAAGTTCTTAGTTCACTGGGTAAATACAAAGATTGATGTCATTGGAATTTACGGTAAGGGTGTGTTTAGTTTTGTAAAGCAACCGCCAGCTCTCTTCCAGAGCAGAAGCGCTGTGCCTCCTCCAGCAGCCAATGACCTTCTGTGGCTGTCCCATGCC
>NW_004524770.1:3556329-3561861 GCF_000260255.1 Octodon degus | reverse complement strand
TCTGTCCACCATGCTGCCACCCTGTGGAAGATCCCATAGGTCACTTCATGCCTCCTGGCTTAGGGCCCCTGCTGTCCAGGCAAGCAGGGTGTTGGGGCTTAAGACTCATGAGGATGCTTTGTTTATTTTTTTCTTTTCTTTAATTTTGCTTTGTTTTGTTATTTATGTATTTGGAACAGGGTCTCCCTACACAGCTCAGACTGGTAGTGGTCCTGTCTCAGCCTCCCTAGCACTGGGGTTACAGGTGTGTGCCACCACACCCAGGTTTGGGGCTGGCATGGCATTTGTACTGGGGGATTGAACTCGGGTCCTTGTGCTTGCCAGGCAGGCATTTAGACTGCCCAGCTATCTCCCCAGCCTTTGCTTGCTTGCCTGTCTGCCTGCCTGCCTACCTGCCGGCTTTCTCAAAGCTGTTTCCCCTGCAAAGATGGATCAGAAAATTGCTCAGAGCTTGAAAACACCAGCATGTGCCTCCACCCGCCACGCAGACGCACAGTGGCCTGGTCTCAGACCGTCCAGCTTACACAAAGGACATGTGCAATTAAAATGCACTATTGTGAAAATCTCATTCCCACTGGGAGGGTGTGACCTGCCTTGTGTCCGGGGGCCAGTCGCAGAAAGCCGTCACGCAGGCCCTTCCGTGGAGCAGCGCTGCCGGACCTCGGCGCCTGCGAGCCAGGACTCTATTGGCTTGGCAGAATGCATGCCCTTCTTCCACCCACACCCGGAGCTACGTTACCGTCAGCCCCTCCTGGGTCTTGTTCTCTCTTTTTCTCATTTAAAAAATGAAACAGAGGTTTTTAATAGAGCGGCTTCTTTGCTGCCCCAGCCAAGCCTGTGCAGCTTCCCAGTAGCAGAGGTGGGGATCAGAACAGCAGGGATGCGCGCAGGGGCTGCTGCGCCTAGCAGTGGGGGGCGTCTTGCCTGAGAGAGATTTAATTGGTACCTTTGCATTCTGAAGAAAATGCCGCTCCATTATCTGCTATTGTTATAAACATTTAATGATTTCAGAAAGCACCGTTCTTCTCCCTTATGCCTCTCCTCAGCCTGTTTCATTGTCCCCTGCATTTGGGAACGTTTACCACTTCTCCTGGGTCTGCGAGCTTTCATTGGAGAAACCAAGTGAGATTGACACAGGCCGTCTGAATCAACCCAAGAGGCAGGAAGAGCCAGCAGCTAGCTCTCTCAGTGCAGGGTGCCCCTGGGCTCAGGACCCCTAGCCTGCCTCCTCCCCCAGAGCCTGTGGTGCACATGCTAGGGCTTGCTAACTGACCGCAGGCGTGTGTGCGCCTGGCACCGTCTCAGGACGCGCATGTCTGCTGTGGGTGTCTGCTCACCTCGACCAGCCCCTGCGAGCTGCGTCCACGGCCAACTTGCGGGAGGAAGCGGTGAGAACACCACCAGGGCTTGGTGCTGGAGCACGGCTGGTCATTTCTGTATGTGGGACTGTGCCGAGAGGCCCCCGGCCACAAAGTGCCAGGAGGGACCCTTTCCAGGTCTTCCCAGCCACGCGACGGTGGCCTCGTTTCACTTTGTGCTGCTGCTTTTCCTGCGCATCAATATAAGGGAAGATCCACAGACACACAGATGTTTTGTGTGATTTCAGGGGTGGTGTCTGAGGCCTCACCTTGAGCCCCACGCTCAGAACTCAGCCTCTAAGTGTGCCCCGAAGACAAAGATCCTTCTTCACCTAACGGCCGCTGATTGGGAATCTATGAGTGGCAGGGCTCTGGTGGTTCCTCCTTGAGAGAACAGATGCAGCTGGGATCCTCCGGGGTCCTGCAGTCCACTGAGGAGGCCACGCGGGAACATAGATGGGCCAGCAGGGAGCTGTGGGACTGGCCGGTGCTGCAAACGCAGCAGAGCGTCCCTAATGGGCATGCACGGCATGGGTACAGCTGTCGCCTGCAGAAGCCTGGTGTGGAGCCTTGGCCAGGTGGAGGAGCTGGTGGGGAGGCTCCAGGGTGGGGAGGACTCAGCACACAGTACAGCGGGACCAGTGCGGTCTGGCCCAGGGCCCTGCAGGAAGAAGAACCCGACAGAGCCACGCACGCAGGGGCACGGTCTGTGCTCTTCTTCCCATTTCAGCAGGAAGCTCAGCTCGGGTCTGAGCTGGTGGTTTCTAAGGTTTTCAGCAGCAGCGCAAGCGCCGGGCAGCCACCTAGTGTGTGTGGGGGGTCAGGTAGCCGGGACGCGGGTGCTGGTGATGGAGAGGAAGAAGTCAGGCAGCTTGGGGCAAAGATCCCTGGTTGAGGTTTGTCCAACTCTATGGGATCAGTAGGTCCCACCAAGGGCTGGGGCTGAGCCACTGGTGTGAGGTCATTGGCCAGGAAGTTTGGACACCGTGGTGCACACACAGTCCCCTTGCGGGTTACTCGCTGGTCACTGAAGTCTTGCTTGTTAGTGTGAGTGGAGGAAAGTATGGCAGGGGGAGATAGCGAGGATGGAGTCGCAGGGCCCCTTGGGCGTGCTGGGACGCGCTGCCTCCTTCCGCTCCTCCTCCGCCCAGGCACCACTCCGCCCAGAGGCCCTCCTGTCCCGTGCCCCTGTGTCGGGATTGCACAGCATAATGAGGCCCTTGCGGTGTGCTCTGCGCACGTCCACCCTCATGGCTCTCCGTGCATCCGTGCGGGGCGCTACAGCACCAGGAGCAGGGGCGCTGGGCTGGAACTCGAGGTCAGGAAAGGGCTGAGGGGTGCTCAGCTCCAGCTGTAGATCTGGTGAACGGCTCAAGCCCAAGCCCTCTGACCCCAAAAGACCCATTCCGCACTCTCAGGCACATTGCTAGATTGGCTGAATGTTAAAAATATATTAAAAGGAAATTATAAATCCAAAACTGGCTATACCTTCCTACACTATTATGCAAGGAAGTCACTGTGTTGAAAAACACAGAACTACTCCCTCTGCAGTAAGGAGAAGTGAGAAGCCTCACACACCAGGCCTCCTGCAGCGCTACACGTGCCCCTGGGGAACTGCAGAGGTGGCGCGACTGGCCTTCTGCTCCGAGCCTCTCCTTCCGCGCTGACTAAGCCGAGTCCCTGGACCTGCAGCGGACCTGGGCCTGAGCCCTGCAGAATGCAAGCACCCAAGGCAGGACGTCTTCCGCTGGCCTTCCTGGGTGTCTCTTCCTCCCTCAGGGCACTTTGCCAGCACTTTTGAAGCCGGTGTCAAAGCTGGCAGAGGCTTTCCTCGGGAACCGTTTGTTGGATATCTGACGATAGTGGCCCACTCTGCCCACTAGACAGGGTTAATATAACACATGATGTTAGCAGGCTCTGTGGGAGACTCTCGGCTCTGCTCCCTGCCCCTAAGCCCAAGATGGAGTCACAGCCTCCCCAGGGAAAGCGCAGGGCTAGGAGCAGCAGCAGCTCGGAGCAGCGGCACTGGGCTGGTGCCCCAGCTCCATGTGCTGTGCCTCTTAGGGCCCCTTTCTCACCCCCAAGGGTTCCTGTACCTGTGTCAGGCGGAATCATCACAGCGCCCCCCACTGGAGCTTCCTCCTGCGGTCTCCAGCCCGTGTGGCCATGTGGCTCGGTGGTGGGCGGTCATCCTCTCCATGGTTCTTTTTGTCCAGATCTAAGTCCAGCAAACACGGTTTCAATGCTGCTTCGCCTTTAGCCTGAGGTCTTTCATTAACTTCAACCACAGATGTGGAGTGGAGTGCCATCCTTCGGGTGCCGGGGAGGCCAGGTGGGTCTGGGGCCACCCTGGCCTTGAGCTGCTCTGAAATCCCCAACATGTTAGGGGTTTCTTCCCTCATCCTCAGCTGAACTCTCCTGTCCCACATCTTACATGGCGCTCTCTCTCTCTCTCTCTCTCTCTCTCTCTCTCTCTCTCTCTCTCTCTCTCTCTTTCTCTCTCTGATTTTCACAGCTTTCATCTGCCCACAGTGTGGCTAGGTGCGCAGTATGCTGCACCAGGACTGGTAGGCTTTCCCTTATGAGACCATGACATCGATGTTGGCCTTGCCCTTCTTTGTCCTGAGAAGTCCTTTCCTTCCTCCTGTGTCCCAGGCCTATTCTTCATGAACTCCTCTGCCTCGGAGGAGACAATGATTGAGACAAAGAGAGGACGGCTCTGCTTCACTCTTCTGTCTCTCAGTCTCCTGCTCTCTGCCACGGTAGCTCTGAAGTAATCAGTCCGAAAAACCCCTCCTCCTCCTCTCCTCCCTCTTCTTCCTGGTACCAATAGGTCCCACATATGATTTAAAATCTTTAAGCAATGAAAATCAACGATGTTGCAGGTTCATGCAAAAGCACTGCCTCAAAAGAATATACTTCCCCCTCTCCCGTCCCCATGACCCAGCCAGGCAGGGCCACTTTTCCAGATTCTGAATTCACGTGGCCACAGCCAAACCTCATTCTCAAATGACCTCGCCAGCTCGCAGGAATCAGCTTCAGCTATCACGTTAAGAGTTAAAAGGGAAAGGTGCTATTAATTTTCCATTTTTAGCCATGAAATTTGCAGCCGTACGCTTATGAGAAGTATTATTTTAACCTTTATATTTCTCTTTACATTACTTTCTGAGACAAAATTAAAAGTTAAAAATTGATGCCTGACATCAAAAGCTCAGTATGCCAAAGGGTACAAGCCGTGAAAAAAATAATAAGAAATGGTGGCCTTTGAAGACTTGGGGAATAGAAATGTATCAAGAAGAGCCTTGTCTATAAAGAGATATTGCCGAGAAATAGCCTGTGAGTATATACGCCAAGGAACGAGAAGATCAGGCGCCAGTGCTTTGGAGGGAGCAGGTGCAATTAAAGTCACATAAGCCAGCTGAGGAGGCTTCCAGAAACCAGCCCAAACAGGCACAATAATGTGCAGCTGTTGGAAAATCCACGTGTCTCTTTAACTTATAAATTGTGGGTTTTCTCTGCATCTTCAGCACTAATGAAGCATGTCCCCCAAGGTCACTTTTTCTGCCGCGTTGCAGGCCCTGTGTGCTGCGACACACCTGCCCTTTGTCTGCACTGGCTCCTAGCTTTGGTCACCAGCGTGCTTGTGTGGACAGGAAGCACCTGTCCAGATTGCAGTGTGAGTGTTTCTCTACAGGCATGTCCTAGGGAGGCTGCCATCTTCTGAGGATGAGGAATGTCTGCAAACGAGGCTAAGTGGAAGAGACACAGGCCCAACGATGATGCCGTGGGGACTCAGGAGTCTACGCGTGTGCATCAAGGCAGACAGAGGCAGATCAGAGACCCAGTGTGGTGGTGCACGCCTGTAATCCCAGCACTTGGGAGGCTGTGAACAGGTAGATCACTAAGAGTCTGACCTAGTAGTGAGACCCTGAACACCCTATTGACCCTTCCCTAAAATACTAAATAAATAAGTATCTTGAACCAGGCGTTATTCCTTAATAGGGGCTGGGGAGATGGCTCAGTAGAGCAAACACTTGCCTGGCAAGCACAAGGACCTGAGTTCAATCCCCCATTCCGCCAAAAAAAAAAAAAAAATCAACTGAGAAAAAAATAATCAGAACTCCCAATGCATGACTGCTTATGATGTATGGGGAGCTTGAATACATTTGTTTTG
>NW_004524770.1:3550765-3555434 GCF_000260255.1 Octodon degus | reverse complement strand
TGCTGCTCCTGCCAGCCAGGAGCACCAGGCCCTTGGCCGACGTGTCCGTAGCCCCCTTCCTCCTCGGCCTCTGCTGGTCACTGTTCTGCTCCCTGCTTTTAAACATTCCACTATTCTAGACTTCACGTGTGGCTGAAAAGATGGTAAGTGTTCTTCCTGTGCTGAGCTTTCATCACGTGGTGATGTAGGGCACGGAGCTAAGTGTGCACAGACTGATGGTGGGGTAAGGAAGCTGTGGTACACATATCCACTTGGATCTACTCAGTCTTTTAAAGAGGCAAGTGATATCAGTGAAAATTATGTCATTTGTGGCCCCACGGGTCACCTAGTCATGGTGTGCACTGCTGCAGTGAACGTGGGTCCAGGGGTCTCCTCCCTGCACTGTTTTCTACCCCGTTGGGTGCATATGCACAAGCGGGGCAGCCAGCACAGTGTAGCTGTCTCCTGCATTCTCTGAGAACTTTCTGTACCCCTTCCTCAGTGGCAGTACTAGCCTGCACCCACACCAGCATGCGTAGGGCTTGGCTTTGCTCTGTGTCCTCCTGGAGCAGGCAGCTCACAGGTGTGAAGGGTACTGACGCAGCCCACTCTGCCTTCTGCTTTGCTGAGCATCTAGAAAGCACTCCAAGGTCAGCCTCCTCTCGCCTCATTCGGCTCAAGTCTCAGCAGCAGTGTGTGTAAGAGCCGTTACCACCCGAGGCCTTCCAACTTTATGGGCAAGATGAACTCCGTCAGAAAACCTAGCTCAGAGTCCAGGCCACAGTCTCCATCAGAAGAGGCAGCCAGGAAGGAAGATGCCTTTGCTTTGGAAAACACCGGCTCACTCCTATAACATGCCCATGTCTCAAATAAACATGGTGCCACCCGGGGATGGAGCCAACCAGCAGAGAGAAACTTCCTGCTGCTCCTGGCATGTGGACATGGACACTGAGCCTGAGCTCCAAATACTGTTTGGAAAACACAGCACAAACAAACCCACACCCCTCTCTCCTTTAAGTTTTGGTGAAGAGCATAGTGGAAAGCTACCCTGCTTCACTGGGGCACCTTCCTCTCTTCGATCACTACACCATCTCCCAACACCCATCTGCAAGTGGACCAGAGAAACAGTGAAGACCGAGGCCTGCGGCACGGAGCTCAGCTCTGCCCTGCCTCCCTGCTGGCCACACGTGATGAGTTCCTGGCCAGCAGACTGCTCACACTTGTGTTTGCTGTCATGGGTGGTGGCGTTGGTCATGTGGCATCAGCTCTGCCTTAATACCAGGAGCTGGGGAGTGGGCCCTGTTTCCAGCACATGTGCAGAAGAGGCAATTTGTTCTCAGGACCTGGTCAGGAGGGTGTAGTGAGATGTTAAGGCCAGGATGGGGTCTGGCACAGCTGGGCAGGTCTGTAAGGGAGAGGTCGTGTGGGCTGTGGACAGAGAAAGCTGCCCAGTTCCCAAGGAGACCTGAGGAGCCAGGGAAGGGAGGAGGGAAAGTGACCCAGCACCAAGCAGGCTGCTCTTCCTGTCCAGGAGAGGAGGGTGCACGTGTGCTGGTGCCCCGGCTGAGCTCACAGGAGGAACTTCGGACTGCATGGCTGCGTTGGTTGAGTGCACAGACAGAAAGGGTCATGTCTTCCTTCTGCCTGTTTCCATGCGTCATTGTTTACACCTGCTGTAATAGCCGGTTTTCCTGACACTGGGACTCAGTGCAGGACTTTGACCTTTTGCAGAGAAGGGGCTTGCTCCGACTCACTGATTTGGAGGATCACTCCATGGTTGGCTGGCTCCAAGCAGCAACAGCCTGTGGGGAGCACACAGAGGACAGCCAGGCCACTCACCTTATGACAGCCAGGAAGCAGAGCAGGGAGCTGGGCCGAGGAGCAGGGGCCAGGGATGAACTGCAACCTCGCACTCAGGTGGGTTCAGAATGTGCCTTTTTCTTTCAACTAAGGGGGTTTGAGCCCCCACCTTCTGGTGACAGAATCTCTGCCTCGCTTGTGTCAGGAATCAGGTCCCAGAGGGTTCTGTGGAAGTTCTGAGGTGAAGGGAGCTGTCAGGATGCAGGAGGTTGCAGCTCCAGGGCCTCTGTTGCTTTGGACCTGTCCTGAGCCCCAGGAGTCATTGACTAGGAGCCCTTGGGTGCAGGGCTGCTCGGCCACACAGATCGTGGCTCAGATGTGGCCAGCCTGGACTTCTGCGCATGCAGCTCCCCACTCCTCCCTGCCTCCCGGCTGCCTCCCTGTCTCTCGGCTCCGTTTCCGGGTCTGAACTTGATCTCCTTAGCTTCTTTTCACTTCTCAGCCGAGGTCCTTCCTGCCCATGGCCTTGGCGTTTCCCACTTCCTGGGGCTATAAGTGTTCTTCCATGGAGTTTGCATGGCTGTGTCCTCATATCAATTGTCACCTTCACCGATGAGCCTTCCCTGGTCCCTAAGTCTCAGTGATCCTCATCGCTCACCACTTACTGTCAGCCACTGCTCATCACACACTATTTCATCTTCCTCGCTATTGGGTTTATGTCTTGATTCTGTGTCTTTCTCAGCCAAGTGCACGAATGTGAATGCTGTGCCTGGCTCACCCAGGGATCCCTGGGGACCTTCCACAACTGCACACACAAGGTGCTCGATAAATACCTGGTAAGACACCACAGCCCAAGTCCCGTCTCCTTCCGCAGCAGTCCTCTTCCCTCAAGACCCCCAGCTCCTGGCTCCCAGAAGTCTCAGGGACTACATACAGTTGCTGACTAAAGAAATAGGCTTTTTGTTTCATTTCTGAATCTCATAGAATACATCTATTTCTATCTTAATTAAAAAGTAAGAAGAGACAATAAAATGCACTGTTACAGATTGGATGGGTAAAACAATTGGCTTGACAGTAATCTAAGAATTTAATTATAGTAAAACATGCCGTGTAATATGCACACTCAGGAAGAGAGCATTGAAGAGCTCCAATAAATCATTGTTTTTAAAAACAGAAGAAGCCTTTGTAATCGTCCGGTGGCTGCTGATGGGGCCATAAAGAAGCTGTAAGCAGCCTCGGTGCCATGCACCACGGGCTTTAATGGGCAGGCGTCTCTTTATGGCCGAAAGCTGCCTGCGAGAGGGCTCAACTACATGATGATTTGTCTCCATTGGAAGGCAGCTGCAGGGCTGAGGCTGGGGAGTGGGGTGGCGCGTCCCTCCACCTTGTGTAGCAGTTATCGAAAGGAGCCCACAGAACAGTGACGCTGGACAAGGACCTGGACAGGCAGGGTCCAGGACACCACCTGGCCACAGATGGCCTGGCTGTCCTTCATCTAGGTGCTGGAGGACTGAAGGGCTCCTTTAGGGCACCCAGCCAGGAGGGTGCAGGGGCTAAAGGAGCTGCCCAAGCTTTCCACTGTGGCAGTGGTCTCGGGCCCAGCTCCAGGGAGAAGCCTGCCTACCTGAAGATCTTTCCACCTCTGGCCTCCCCCACTGACCCCTGCAGAGCCTCTATGCTGTGAGCAGTCCTAGGAAGGGCTGACCAACACACTGCCATGCAGCGCTCGCTCGGAGGTGCTCTCCAGGAGGGCCAGCCCAGCACGCGGCATCCAGAACCTTGGACAGCGCCTGGCTGCTGGTCACCCGCGGTGCTCCTCAACAGGCAGGACTGCTCCCTCCCTGTTGCAGTGCCTGGGGACCTTTTCCTTGAAGACGTGAGAGTGCTCATGAGATTAGTGAGTCCCAGTTCTGTGGTTAGAAGCCTCGATTTGCTACAGCACAGCCTGAGAGTAATAAAATGTGGCTTGTCTCTATTATCTTTGTTAAGCTTGGAGCTCTGAGGTTGGTCCCCTCCACAGGAAGGTGGCCCAGCACCTGTATCTGAGCAATGACACCCCCATGTTCTCCTTTTGGGGAGTGAGTCACTGTTCACCCTCTGTCGGCCCAGGCAGGGGGCTGATCCCAGCACCGGCCATGAGAGAACCCATCTGGTCCTAGCACCACAACCATTTCTAGACGAGCAGCCACTTCATCCCATTTCCTTAGCTACTGGAGTTTGTCATAGGATAGGTACACCTCATCTGTCAATCAGGTGACCAACAGGCACTTGTGCTGGGCTCTTTTCTTGTGGTAGATTCTTTGCTGGAACAAGTGGTAAGAGGAGGAGGATGTGACCACCTTTTCTACAACCTGTGGAAGTGACCTCCAACTGAAGCCAAAAAACCAAACACGAATCCATGGGATTCGGCACTTGTGCCTGATCTCATCCTCAGCTGCTAGCTCCTGGGAGCCAGCAGTCTCCTGTTTTTAGCACACAAGTTTGTGTGAGGCTCCTGTCATTCATAACCCAAACCACCCTCACTGATACATGTGGCTTCAATGCCTCAAATCTTGTCTCTGGCAGCAGCTTGTGATGTTGGGGCTTGGGCTGTGGGCTGGGGCACTATTGAGAGGTGGGTGGGGTTCCTGTAGGCATTCATCCAGTAACAGCTGAGGCAAGTGACTTGGGGCGCCATGTGCTGCTTGCCTGCAGGGACAGTCACATAAGGTGGTCTCACACAACAGACTGTGGCTGAGCCCCAGCTGGCAGCAGTTGGTCTGCCTTACCTTCCGTTTCTCCTCAAGGATGCAGAGACACCACTTGGGGACTTCCAGGGCCTGTTTAGACCTCCTCTTGGCAAAGCTCTTTTCAGTGAGAAAAAAAGCAGAGAAATTCCCTACCCTGGATC
>NW_004524770.1:3538442-3550665 GCF_000260255.1 Octodon degus | reverse complement strand
ATCTATCTATCTATCTATCTATCTATCTAGATATCTATCTATCTATCTATCTATCTATCTATCTATCTTCTTCTTCTTCTTCTTCTTCTTCTTCTTCTTCTTCTTCTTCTTCTTCTTCCTCCTCCTCCTCCTCCTCCTCCTTCCTCCTCCTCCTTTCTCCTCCTCCTTCTTCTTCTTCCTCTTCCTCTTCCTCTTCTTCTTTGAACAATTTCATCCCATTTCTTAGTATCTATGGTACATCTTTTTTTGCATTTTAGGGAAGGGTCTACAGGGTGTTCAGGGTCTCACTACTAGATCAGACTCTTAGAGATTATCCTACTTACAGCCTCCCAAGAGCTGAGATTACAGGTGTGTACCACCACACCCAGCCTCAATTGTAGTCTCAGCATGCCCGGGGGCGGGGCCGGCATGGCAGGCCTGGGGATTGAACCCCTGGCCTCTGTGCCTGCTTGCAAGTGATTTAATCCACTGAGCTACTTGGCCAGCCCTCTATGGTACATTTTGGATGTCACAAGGACTTCCAATATGTGAATAGAAAATAGAAAACTCTTCCTCTGGATGATGCAGAGCGTTTTATGCTTGCATGACTGGGAAGCCTGGTGCTTCTGGCAGTGATGCTGAGGCTCTGTGGGAGATGCTGTGTGGCAGCTTTCACCCACCTCACCCACCCGAAGGACCCGTTTCGAGAACACCACTTCGGATCACAGATCCTGCAGTGTGCACCCTGGGAACATCTGGGGAACAAAGACACCAAAAGGCTTTCTCCTCTGCCTGGGCTGAATTTGTAGCACGAGGCCCAGGGTCTCCAGGCTTCCTATGCTCATTTTTAAGCCTCCCAGGAGCAGCCAGCTGCTCATCACATTGGGTCCCCATCTACAGCACAGAGCAGAGTCCTAGCATGTGCGTGGCAGCAGCTGAGTGTGCAGCAGGAGCGAGGAAGAGCAGTATGCGGTCCAGGATGTGCTCCCCGTGTCAGCAGGGAGACAGGTGCGAGGCAGCCAAAGAGCTTCCTGTGGCTTCCTGAAGGCTGTGACGTGAAGGGAGGGCTTATTTGCTCTTCACCAGCTTTAGAAGCCAGCCCTGGGGTCAATGGGTGGGCTTTCTCATACAAGAGGGACTGAGCTCACCATATGAGGGGTTTTCCTCAGAGCTGGCAGCAGCTCAATAACCTGTGGGCTGCCTCCAGAAGTGGGGCCCAGTGGATTATTTGAGGATTTCCGCCTCAGATCCAGGCCTGCCCTCTACACTTTCAGAGCTAAGTCTCTGCGTCCACAACCATGTTGAAACAACCACGCGTTCTTGCTCTGCATCTCCTTAATCTATGACTTAAGCTGCTCCCCAGAGTTGATGGCACTGAACTCCATGTTTGTTGAGCCCACTTCAAATATTTGAAGTTATTGGCAGTGTTTCATATTTGCCCTAGCAAGCCCTGAATCTGTACCCCTGAGTATCACTTGGTTTTCTTTCCTAAGTTTGAAGTCTATAACAATAAAATGATGGCACAGAGGGGTTGGAAGAGAAGGGTCCTGGATTTGCAGGGTTGGTTCACCATGGCTGTTGGAATCTTGTGCCAGGGCACCCAGGAGCACAACCTGGAGAGAGGATTCCCAAGCAAGGGTGTGGAAGGAAGGGACACTTGGGACACCTGACTGAGGGAGGGAGGCAAGCACAGGTGGAGGGGCCTGGCTGGAGTCAACACCAGTTCCACTTGTGGGCTCCAGAGCCAAGTCACACTCGCCTCGCTCCAAATACCTCTAGGTCTTCAAGAACACATGTGTGAAGGGCCAGCCAAATAGCTCAGAGGATTAAAGTGCTTGCAAGCAGGCTCAGGGGCCAGGTGTTCAATCCCCAGGCCTGCCGTGCCAGCCCTACTGCCAGGGCGTGCTGAGAGGGCAACTGAGACTGGGCGTGGTAGTGCGCACCTGTAATCCCAGCTCTTGGGGGGCTGTTAACAGGCAGATCACTAAGAGTCCGATCTAGTAGCGAGACTCTGAACACCCTGTAGATCCTGTCCTAAAATACAAAAACAACAAAACAAAAGAAAAAAAACCATGTGCATGCAAGAGGGCCAGGGTGGTGATGTGCTGAAGCCAGCATTTGGACCCCCAAAGCAAAGAGACAAAAAAAGGTATAAAAAGGTATGTGCCCCTACACACACACATAATTCACTCTTCTGCAATAGACTCTATGAGATACATAAAACACACAAATGGATATGCAAAAGGATGAAAATTCACTTCTTCAATTTTTTTCCACAGGGTTTGAACATTTCAAAATAAAAAGTGAGAACAATTAAGCATGATTTCATCCGCAGAAAATCAACACCTGAGGCACTCGTGATACTTTTACTTTGGTCTATAGAATTTCCTTGCAGCTGTGTGTGTGTGTGTGTGTGTGTGTGTGTGTGTGTGTGTGTGTGTGCTGCTATGTGCATTCATACCTTCTTGCTTGGCAGATGGTGTAGGTGTGTGTTACAAGATGAGTATCACAGGAGGGATAGTGATGTTAAAAACTAGAATTAGGCTGCTGTGCACTCGGAGGTCTGAGGACAGCCCTTGGCCAGACAACCTAATGGCAGCACGCAGAGCTCAGGTCTGCAATAGCCGCCGCCCCCTTCACCTGCCACTGAGCAGCTGCTGCTCACCTGGTCCAGGCCACCCACGGAGCCCATTTTCTCCTGTGAATCAGCCCACGCCCCGGGTCATCTACCCTGAGAGGGTCAGGGTGAACCTGACAGAATGGCTGGGCTGGGGGGCTTGCTCAGAGGCCCAGCCCCTCCCGGGTCTTCTGCCGGGGAGGCTTCGCTGGATCTCCTACTGTGAACTGGACATGGAAGAAGAAAGGTGGGGCAGGGCTCAGCCCTTGTCACATAACAGCTCAGCCACTGTCACCTCTCCGGGAATGTGGGGTACTGTGCTTTGTTCAGGATTGCCTCTGGGGAGCAGGAAGGGAGGCGATAATGGGACATCTTCATGCCACCAAAGGGCCACAGTCACTGGCTTTGCTCACTCTGTCATGAATAAACTAACAGACTACTTGAGAGTGCCTGCAGTCCTTGAGACAGCACAGAGTTCCCACATTGCCCGGGGCCCTCCCTGCCCCCTCCCTGGGCGCGCAGCCTCAGGAGGGCAGAGCATCAGCTGCAGGACACCTGAAGCACTCAGGCAGACTGGGGCCCGCCCACCAGCCACGGCCCCCGTGCAGCAGGGCTGCTGCTGCTGCTGCTGCTGGTGTCATCCTTCTGTGTGTTTGCCCAGTTGTAGAGTGACCTTGGCCCACCAACATGGGTGTGGTGCAGAGGGCTCTGTGGCCCTAAAATCCACTGTGTCCCCCGCCCTCCCTTCCTCCTCTTCTGCAGGAATACCTGGCAACCACTGATCTTTTCATTTCACCAGAGCATTGACATTTTCTCACTCCATTAAATATCCCTTTCAGTGAGCATTTTAAAGACCTCTCTCAGATCCTCTCACAGGAATTTCCATCGCGCTCTGAGGGCATGTAGGGCACTTTGGGACCATTCCCTCTGCTCTCAGCCTGTGGTGAGCACCCTTCACATCAGGGGCCCAGCAATGGCACTGGCACTTGGGCAGGGCAACTTCCACCCCTGAAGCCGGACACCACAGGGAAGTCAGCAGGACCCAGGCCACTACAGGGAAGGGGCCACGACCTCAGCTCACGCGTGGGACAAGGGTGCCCCCAGACACTGTGTGGGTCCTGGGCTGAACTCCCTGCTATGGGGGAACAGTGCTGTACTTCTGCACCTCTGCCCACATCGGGTTACTTTCTAGAGCCGGAGAAGTGAGTGGGGATTAACTGCTCGGATCAGCTCTCTGTCTTAACGGTCTATGCAGCCTTCTCTACTCTGTGCCCCCGGACACTGCTGCTCAGCAGCCAGCCCCCAGAGTCTGCTCCCCACCCCAGACAGTGGCTTCCATGGGCAGCTGGGATGTCTGAGGCCTAAGGGAACTGGATTTACCATGTGTGGGAGTAAGGGCCATTGGGTGCGGGCAGGCTCAGAGTGCAGCGGGGGAGCCTGTGGTCCATGTGGGCGACTTTGTCCCCCCCACAGCTGAGGGCAGGCACGTGGCCCACAGTGTCCCTCTAGGATGAGCCTCCTGCCTCTCTGGCCACTGCACTCCTCCTGGCTGGCCAGAGCCCAGCAGGGCGGGAAAGCAGGAGCTGGCTTCCCCATGCAATTGCAGCCACTCCAAGCTGGAGCCTGAAGGAGGTGAGGTGCAGTGGGTATGACGGTCGGGCGGGTGTGAACCTGCTCTGCAGTGGCTGATGCACTTGCTGCAAGGGATTTGCTGCAGAAACACAGAGATGCCAGAGGCCACTGTGCAGCCTGGGCACCCAGACATTTCAGTGTCCCCACTCATGGCTCCCCTTGAGTGGCAAGAGCCCTCCAAGCCTGGCTGACCTGATCCCAAGCCCCATCACCCACGTGGCCTTCTGTCTGTGACGACACAGACTTGCTCAGCGCCCTGCATGCACATTTATTAAGAAGAAATTTGAGGCTCAAGAGCAAAATGCATCCAGATGCCTGACTCCTGGGCTCTCCTCTGCTTTGGTCTTAAAATATAAACTCTGCAAATTTGCCACGCTTCATTCCTCATTCTGGTGGCAGGTCTTCCAGGTCCCCCTGCCCTCTACATCAGCCCACTGAGGCCACTGCATTTCCTCCACCTGGGAAATTTGTGCTTCCTCTAATCAAAGATTTTCCTGTGGCGAGTATTCTCTGCCAGGAGCTTGTCTGCTTCCATGCTGTAACCTTCCGTGTGCCCTTCCAGCAGGCACTGTGAAAGTGTGTGTCTGTTGGCCATTCCCTTAACAGATGTCCAGAAGCACCATCCACTTACGAACAGGAGAAGCTCACTGGGGTCCTGGCTTGGGAGGGTGCAGTCCATGGCCCACTGTCTTGGGCCTGGGACAATGCAGCACATGATGGTGGGAGCGTTGAGAGAGCAGAACATCTCAGGGCTGGGAAGCACAAACATAAAAAGAAGGAGGCTGGGGTCCCAACACAACTTCAAGGACAAAGGACACGACCTAGTGACCTCAAGTCCTCCCATTATGCCTCATTTTCTAAAACTTCCACCATTTCCCAAAGTGCCCAAGCCCTTAACACGTGCAGCCTGGAAGCCATTCGGGATCCGAGCTAGAGCACAGCGCAGCCAAGAGTACCCCATCCAGTATCTCCCCCAACCAGGAAAATTGCTTTCCTGTTCTAGAAGCAGCTCATTTGTTTATCTCTTTCCATCATTCTTTGCATAAAAAGCCCAAGCTTCTTGATGCCTACCGTCACAGCTCTCCGGGTGGGCAAGGGGCAGCAGCCACCGTGCAGAGCTGGGACCTCAGGTGACACAGACTCTCAGTGCTCTGCCCGTGGCTGCCTTCATACCATGGATATGACATAGGTGGATGGGTGCCTGACTCGCTTCCTCTGTAGGAGGGGCTGTGGTCCAGTCAGTTCAAGCTCCTGCATCCCATCTGCCCCATCTGGAATCTGATCTTACCTATTGTCCTCCATGACCTGCTCAGGACCTGGTTCCGTCCTGGCCAGTGGATCTTCCTCTGCGTGTGAGTCCGACTTCCTGTCTTGGTGCCCCTGGACAGAAAGCTAAGCCACGCCCTGTGTGCAGCCCGTTAGAGCTCCTGGGCACTGTTCACAGCAGTATGGGCTCCCAGGAGACAAAGCTGCACCTTCAACTTCTTAGTGCATCTCAACTGGCCACTTAAATAGAGGCTCAATAAATGTGATAATTAGTTTTTTGAGAATTCTATGACATCGCTCTAAGAACTGTCAGTGTCGTTAGTGCTGTTCATTTAGTAGGGCTGGGTTGTTGTTCAAAATAAAATAATTACTTCTCGCTGCCCAAGCAGGGTGTTATGGCCAGGCATGTCCAGACAAAGCTTTATTATTTAAAAGTATGAAAACAAAACTCTACCTTTTGGGAAAACTATTTTCTAATTTATCTTCCTGCCAGCACAGGGACAGGTGTAGATGGGGGTCCGTGGTGTAGCTCCCCTCCCGTGGTTTCAGCAGCTTTGCACAGCCAGGGATGCACAGCGCCAGCTTCCAGCGCGCATGCAGGGCAAGCGCGCACACAGCCTCCGAGGCCTCTTTGGAAGCCGCTGTGGGTGTGGGGTGTGGGGGTGAGGAGATTCTTCCTGGACCTGCAGCTAGCCCACAGCTCTGGCCACAGCAGCTCTAAGCCGTTGAGAACCAAGCCACACCCCATGCCACAGCCCCTGGGCACGTCGTTTCCCCATATGGTGCTCCACCCTGGGAAGCTCAGCAGTATCTTGGATCCAAAAGGAAGAGGAAAAAAAGAAAAAGAAATCGTTGACAAAGGCTTTGTAAGTTCCAAAATCGTATACACCCCTAAGCCACCTTCCATCAGCCTACCACTGGGTCACCACTACCCGCCCAGCCACCTCCCACCAAATATGCTGTCTAGACGCCTGAGTCTCCATGGTGGAACTAAAGACCCTTATTTCCAGAAGGGACAGTCTGGTGGCTCCAAGTCACCTGCAATAGCTGACAGTCACCAGCAGCAGCTGCAGCAGGAGCTGGGAAGTCTACCAGGTTGCAGTTTCTCAGCTCACCTGCAATCTCCAGAGCCAGGTGATCCTGGTGTCTGCCTAGGTCTGAGAACCCCAGGGATGCGCAATCCACAATACCCTTATCTTAGTCTTGTTTACAGAGGGCTCTAAATTTCCTGGTTAACTGAGCTAGTCTAAATTAGCTGAAAATTAGAGGAGAAAGGGATGCTATTATGCAAGTGGAAGGCCTTTCCGCTGTGGTCCTGAGGGCCTCCTCTGGGAGGAGAGGTGGCAGCCAGGGAGTGGGAGGGACTTGGGTGGAGCAGGAGCGGGGCGGGTCTCCTGGTTCCCGTGTACAGGCCCATCCCTGTTCCTGGTAATAAGAGGGCAAGTGCATTGCTTAACCTCTTCCCATCACTGTGTCTTTCTTCATAATCGGCATTTATGGAGCTGTTGGAGCTCAACTAAGTGAGTAAAGCAGTTAGACCCTCCCTGGCAAAGACAAAGAGTTGGTTGTTGCTGACAGTATCATTCATCTGAACTCATTTTCATTGGCCTCTTAGTAGTGTAACTCAACAGCGGTCTTCTCTGCAATAGCAATACATCCACAAAATAAACTCATCACCATCACTCGTGTCTCAGTCAGGAATGGGATCAGATTTAAGGGACAGACACTCAGTGTGCACCAACAGGAAGGGCTTCCCCCCTCACTCCCGAATCAGGATTGGTGGCTTTGGATGTGTTTTTGAAGACTCCGTAGCGTCACTGTTCTTCTTTCATTTTAGGTCTGCCAGGCTAGAACCAGGTCGCTGGGCCATTCCTGACTCAGCAAATCTGCTTAGTGGGAGCTTGTACTACTAAAAGCGGTCAGATGCTGTTAGTGCTGCAGACGGGGGCTGAGGGCCAGGCCTCCAAACCAACTAGGCCACACCACGGACGGTGGGGAGTAGTGTAGCTTGGGGAAAGTCATGGTCATCAAAGATGAAGTGGTGCCCGGCCTCCTGTCCCCACCAGCCGTATGCCACACTCTTGAGCCTGCTTCACCCCCTGCTCCCCCTTGCTCTAACAAAGCCATGGATTATTGCCAGATCCCCTGACTGATGTAGTCAGCAATACGGTCACAAGTGACCACAAGGACGTTCTGAGGATGTGTAGTCTTAGAGAGATATTTTGAACAATGCTGAGACCAACACAGGGCTTCTCCTTCTGGGAAATGGGGAGCCATGGAGCAGGTGGAATGGCGGCATCAGGGACCCCTTGGGCATCCTTCCTCTCCTGTTCCTGGGCATCTGAGCCGGCACTGTGATGACTACAGGCCCTAAGACCTCAGAGGAGCTTTCTAAGGAAGCTGAAGGTCAGATCAAGACATCATTTTCAAAGACGCAACGATCTTGGAAAACCCAAGTTTCCATAAATCACTTTCAAATCAGGAATGGATCAACATTTTTTTATCAGATCCCAGATACTCCAGTGCTAAGAGAATTTTGTGTGCATTAGACGCAGACCCTATGCCAGGTACTTCGCCTGCTCTCTGTTTCACACTCAGTGCTCACAGAAACCTCATGAAGAAAGTGCTGGCCTCCTTGTCATTTATAGCTGAGAGGACAGAGGCACAGAGAGGTGAAGGACTCACCGGACGACATCAAGTGGGGACGTGGTAGAGGCAGATTGGTCTGAACTCTGCTGTTTTGCTCTGAGGTGAAGGGCCTTGGCAGGCATCTCAGAGGTATATTGTAGACGTCTGTGTTTTCAGACCTGGATTGAGGGGGCATGGGAGGGCATCGCTCTGGGCAGGCGCTGGGGAGGCAGCCCAGCAGGGGAGCTCACAGGTCCACTCCTCCCGGGACAGGTCCTCACCAAGGAGGGTGCTTCCAGCCCCTTCTTGGCTGCACATCTCTCTGGATGCTCCTCTCTTCTCTCCCCGGGCGGGCTTCCTGGCACTGGCTGGCAGCTGCCGCACAAGCTCTGTGAGCAGAGAAGCCAGGCGGTGAGCACAAGGTCAGCCTCTGAGGGTCCTTTGCCCCATCCTGGGGGTTCGTCACCCTGAGGGTCAGTCGTTCACTCCCGTGAGCCTGGCGGGGCTGGTGTCACTCAGCTGGTGGTGACATTGGCTGTTACTTAGCGGGCATCAACTCCTCGTCCTCAGCAGCAGATCCATGCTGCCAGACCTTACACTGGGGTTATGCAAAACCAAATTTTATGAAATCCATTCTTTGTGGCATGAAAGGGCTTTGCTTTGTAGACATGTGTCAGAAAGGTAAATGATAGGTAACAAAGTAGCAGACAGGTGCAGCAGACAGACACAGATGGATTTTAGCAAGCAGGTTAAATAGATGGCAGATTAGAGATAGATGATAGATAGATAGATAGATAGATAGATAGATAGATAGATAGATCATAGAAGAGCTAAAGAACCAGTCACTGCACCCACTCGAGCCCTTCCGGCCAGCAGGAGTGGTCAGCAGCCATGCCCAGTGTGTGCCAGCATGTTGGCACCTCCTCGCATGTCGCCGCCTGCTGGAGCCCAGGATGCAGCATCTCTTCTGTGTCAGGTGCTCTTCATCGAGGTGCTGGGCTCAGGCTGGGGTTGCTAAGGAGGAGCCCTGAGGTGCTGCCCTCAGACTCCGCAGCCCAGCTGGGAAGCGGGCACTTGCATTTATGTGCACAGGCCGAGGAGGGCCCTGGGAAAGGTGGCCCCACCAGGTGTCAAAGGCACTCGGAGCATCCTGGACAGTGGTGGGTCTGGACGGGTAGGGGTGGTATCACACTGGCCACTGAATGGCCGAGGTGGCACCCGGGTGTGTGCATGCCCCAGTAGGGAGAAGCGTGAAGAGCTGATGAAGGTGTAGTTGCCGCAGGTCACATTTCAGGCTTCCGATGCTTGTGGACCCCTCAGATCAGTCTTATTGTGGGGAGAGGCACCATCTCCCAGGAAAGGGCAGGAGAAGGCCAGCCCCTGGTGCTCTTGGCCCTGCACTCTCTGAGGGGACATAATGCTGTGGAGGCAGCTCAGAGCAAAGCAGAACTCGGCCATCGGGTGATGGCAGAGGCTGAAGCCTTCAAAGGCTGTGGCCTTTGCACTAACTCTTACCTCTTCTGACTTCAGCTGCTCCAGCAGAAGCCTGCTGGGCTGCCAGATGATATGGTGGGAGGCAGTGCAGAGAGGTGGGGGGCAGTGTGGTAGGGCCAGTGGCCAGGCCAGAGCGACTATTCTGGAAGCTGTGGGAATCCATCCTTCCATGCACCCAGTGGAACCCATCCTTCCAGGCACCCAGTGTTCAGGGCACTGGGCTGTTCATCTGGGACAAAGCCCTTAGAAGAGTTCAACCCATGCGCAGGGGGCATGGACTTCATGCCAGTAAGAGTCTCACTGCTTCCTGGAACATAAGGGGTTTGAAAGACAGCCTTGGAAGGATGGGTCTTTTTTCATTTCTTTTGAACATCTGGAACTCTGAAGAGTGTTAATTTTTAAGCGGCCATTAGGAATGATGAAAGAAACTGGTTATCCACTTAGAGGATGATTACCAAGGTGCAGCCTGCATGAAGTCAATTTTTATAGCTTGCTTCTGACCCCCCAAAATGCAGGGTTTGTAATGACAGTTTGGGTAATGCTTTGAGTTCAGTGGAGTAGCAATAAAGAAGTCTGAGTAGAAATGCTCCTCACTCCTTGCTAAGTCCTCCTCTCAGCAAAATTTCCCTTTGAGTGTCTTTTCATAATAAAAAAATTCTGCATTCCAGCTGGGAACACCATGCATTCGTTTGCGAGTCCTGTGGCATTAGCCTGCTTTTTCACTCCTGGGCAGAATTTGCTAATGGGTACTTTATTGCTAAATGTGTTGTCCTTTTGGGAGAAAAATAATTTCATCCCAGCACATGCCCTGTCTCCGAGTCTACTGATCAGTGCTGTCATTACGCTGGCAAGAGTCCTTTATAGGCTTTGCAAGTGACATGCCAGCACCTCTCCACCCTCCCCAGGTCAAAGAGAACAATGCTCAAAATGTGGAGCGCTAACTCCTGGGGCAGGAGAGACGTCCCCACCACCATCCTCGGCCACCTCCCAAGTGCTCTGGGTCCTGGCCCACCTGCTCGCTTTTTTTTTTTTCAATTGAGTTGTACCTTTATCAGTTTTTTTCATAATTATATTGAGAAACAAATAGCAATGAGTTTCAAATCAAATTATTAGGACAGTTATGCATGCTTCCCTAGAGCTAGCCTCCCTGCTAAGTAAGAGCGTGGAGAAGGAAGTGGGGAGAAGTTCAAGCCCCCCCCCTCCCCGTTCCCTCCTAAGCTGCCACCAGGCCAGGGGAATCTTGCTCGGAATTCTGAGCCTTTGTTTTTTCCGCTGTGAAGAGGCAACGGGAATGACATCTAGTTCTGAAGATGCCAGGGGGAATTAGGTGACATAGTGAAGTACGACAGACTCTGAGCACCCTCTGAATACACAGGGGACCCCCGCCCTCTGTTGTTTGTGTTTTGATTTCATTAGTAAGCGCTATTTTTGTGTTTGAGACTGCTTCTTTTCACCTTGCCTGTTAATCACAAATTCTTTTGGGAGCAAAAATAACATCTGTATCTTCCTTTTCCTTCTTCCTCACATCTTGCTGACTGTGTTAAAATCCAAACTCAGCTAGAGTTTACTTGTTTTGCGCTTAGGTGGGGCCCTTCTGGTAGAGGCTGTGTGTGCCTGGGAGTTTAAGGGAACGGCCGCGAGTGGAGGAGCTGCTGCCCAGGTGGGCAGGGCTGCGTAGAGATGCGGCAAGGGGGCAAGGTGCCTACGAACCCGAAGCTCTTCCTTTTCATCAGGAAGGTTCGGCCACCTTTTCTGCAGTTTTGTAGGCCTCTTTCCCAAAAGAAGGCAATCCAGATGCAGAAAGTACGGGATCAGATGTCCACTGGCCTTGGAGCAGGTCGCAGGAGCGAACGGGGAACTCCAGGCCAGTGAGCGCCGGGGCCACGCATCTGCCATCCCACACAGGGCTGTGTCCATAGCTGTGACCTCCCATTCGACCACATGGAGAGCCACGTCCACTTTTCCTGCCCCACGTAGCGAGCCTGAGCCTTCCTGATGGTGCTTGGGGACAGACCCAATGAGGGAGGCATGCAGTAATCATCCCTAGACCCTTGAGTGGTCTCCTAAAGCCCCAGGAGGATGCCCTCCCTTAGGTGTGTGGTCCCCTCTCTGCTGCAGGACTGGCAATCGCTTCACCATTCCTGGTGGTCCCTTTGATCTCTCAATAAGTGGTCACCTGGTTACCCTAATACCCAACCAGAGGACATTTGGCTGCATCCAAAGGCAGTTCTGGTTGTCCCAAGCGGAAGGGAGAGCCCTGGCGGGTGAGGCCAGGGATACTGTTATACATCCTCCAGGGCACAGGCCACCCTGATGTCCAAGGCGATCTGGCCTCAAATGCCTTCCTATGGAGTCTGGGAGAACCTGATCGACATTTGAAGACATAAGGTTGAACATCGGGAACACACTAGTGTGTCAAGGAAGTTAGCCTTTCTGTAGAATGATTTAAAAATAAAACATTATCTAAAACATTATCGCATAGGCCCCTGGGTTTAATTAACTATTTGGAAGAAGTGCAAGACAGTCCCAAGAAAGCATCCTGTAAGCTCAAGGTATCAGAGTCTGGACATGAGCCCTGATCCTGTCTCTGTCTGTCCCTGTCTGTCT
>NW_004524770.1:3535381-3538342 GCF_000260255.1 Octodon degus | reverse complement strand
TCTCTAACTCTTTCTCTGTCTCTCTCATCTACCTCCATCAAGACTATAAAAAGAGTATACCTCAGGAAAAAAAATGCTTGTATAAATATTACAATACTAAATTGATTGAAACATCGTGAGATGTTATCTTTGTCCTTTATCATGAAAGCTATCTTTGTCCTTTCTAAAATTTTAAGAAGTACTCAAAGTGGTGGCCATTCGCTCCAGACATTTATTAATAGAGTGAATTGCTGAAGCTTGTATACATTTTAGGTGAAATACATACGTGTGTGTGTGTGTGTGTGTGTGTGTGTGTGTGTGTGTGTGTGTCTATGTACATACATTACAAAATCTGCAGTAAAACAAGTAGATGTGGAGACAGACACTCATTGGATATTTTATACTGTGACAATTTATTTTTAATTTAATATAAATTTAATTATAGTGTTGCAGCTCAACATAAGGAAGAAACAGCCTTGAAAGATCCATTTGATGTTCTTACAGCTGGGTCGGTGCTTGGACTCTGCCCTGAGGCTGCGAGGAGCAGCGTCAGTGGTGGCGGATGGACTGAGCAGGCGGGAGGGGACTCCAGCCAGTGCAGGGTGAAGGCACAGGACTCCTTCTGCTCTGCCTTGGTCTGTGGCATCCTCCACAATATGCTTGTGCAAACAAGCCACGGCCCCAAACTGTAGCGCTCCCCCCACCCCAGTCCAATGGCTAGTGCAATGGTGTCTAACTCAAGCACAAACTTCGGGTATATGTCGCAGGATCACAGGTAGCTCCTCAGGCTTCCACGGGACAGAGACACCGAGTGTCCGTCATTACCTCTGGACCCGTGCCAGCTAGCGGTGGGGTGGAGATCCCAGCCCACACCCTCCCAGCTTTCTTCCTGGCTCTTTCTGCCCCACCACACTCTTGCCTGCCACCCAGCAGGACACAGGTAGGGTAGCACAGGGTGTGTGGAGCTGAGCGCCTGGCAGGTGTGGGCGCTGCCCAGCTCAGTGCATGATCTCTCCTCGCCAACAGGTATTCGGCAGCTGAGCCTCTCAGGAGTCAGAGCACAACACCTGATTTCTACCTGGCAATTGCAAACTAATTCCAGGTAGGAAATGTAAACATTTTCCCCATGGAGAAGAGCTGTTTTCAGCTGATTACAAATTGGAAAGGCTGGCAGCTGTTAATATTGATGGTTATTCCTTGAAAAATGACTTGAAGGTAGCTCTAATCAATTGTCTCTCAGAATGAAGAATGGAGCCCTGTGGTCTCCGGGAATCTTCGCCTGCATTTATAAATATATGTTCTACAGGACAGATAGGAAAAATGAGCCAGAGCTTGGCACGATGATCTGTTATTTGGAGGGATAAAGCTATTATTAGCTTCTATATTGGACTTTGAATTTACAAAACTCTTGTAAGAGAAAAGTGAGGGTAAAGGTTCAGCGAGTTCCTTCCAGCTTCACACTTTCCTTCAACTCTGCTGAGGCTCAGAGTGAGCAAGGGGCGGCGCTGTCTTCTCTCACCTGTTAGGTAAGTCATTTTGCCCTTGGCGGGTAGCGCTAGGTGACTTGAGGCCCAGCTGAAATGATGTTTGCTGGGCTGTGTCTTCCGGATCCAGCGCTTGCGAGGACAGTGCCTGGGAGGAGTCTTCTCACCTAGGCTGACTCCAGTGACGCAGATGGGCTTGGCTTCCTCCTGCTCAGAGTCGCTCCTGGAAAGCCAGGCCTGCAGAGGTGCACATGGAAGCACGGCGACCTTCTGGTCTTCTGGGCAGGATGTACTCCCCTCCCCACGCGGGAGCAGGCGAGGCCTGGGACTTCCTTCCAGTAACTGAATGTGTCTTCTGCTCCTGTGGTACAAGGACTGCAGAGAACTTTGTCTTGCTGGGAGACTCTCCTCGCTCACTTTGCGGGATCCCCAAGCCTGCCAAGGAGGCTTTCCCAGCCGGCATCTGAGGGTGGCCTCTGGCTGGGGCAGCACGGGACAGAGGCTTCATCCTGGCAGCTGCCTGCAGCCTTCTGAGGTCAGAAATGAGCCCTTCCTGAGTCAGGCCGGGAATGGTCTGTAGCCGTGGCCCGTGCCTCGCCACAGCTTTGCAGAGCCCCAAGGTGAAGGACCCACATGAGCCATGTCCAGATCCTGACCCTCCGTCCTTGAAGCAATGAACACATGTGGGTTGAGCTAAGAAACTGGCTTCATCCCCGCACAGCGCTCAGTAGCTGGCACACACCTAAAGTAGCACTGGAGCTTGCTGTGGTGGTCCACGGCGGGCCTAGGCTTTAAATTATTTTCTCCTGAGACTTTCTGACAATTTGCTCATGGCAAAAAGTTCAGGCTATAGATATAAAGCAAGAAAGGGAGCTGGTGTGTTGGTGATGCAAGTGGAGCTGGCCCAAGAGGAAAAGCTCCAATGAAGAGCTATCAGCGCACTGCCACCATTTGCGTTGTCATGGGAACGCAAGATGCCAAGGAGTCGTCAGCAGACACCAGCGTCACAAGCACGTACCATGGCCTACCACTTTCCAGAGTAGTAATCCCCAAAAGAACAATATGAAATATTATTATGCTTAAAAACTGTTCAGAAGCAGAAAGCAATTCGAAACATTTCCTATATGTAGCAAGACGGATGCTGAACAAAGATCATTCTGACCACTAGACGTGCCCGGAAGCCCCCAAACCTTCTACCTGCACTCAACTTTAGTGACAGGAAACTGCCTGCAACACAGGCAAGGCCTGCCGGAGATTGTATTTTAGTGGGACCTAAATATCGCCTCTGAGAGGGGCTGGAAAGAGCCCGGCTCTGGACGTGTGGGCGCCTGCGTGTGCAGATGTTTTGAAATGTGCCTGGGGTAGGCTTAGAGCAGACGGAGATGCAGACACAGGAGGGACTGCCACAGGAAGACGGCCTTGGTCTGCTCCCTGCAAACCAGGAGCAGGAGTGCATCAGGATTGCCTGAGAGGATCGACCTAGGAGAGGTGAGGAGGC
>NW_004524770.1:3506539-3535281 GCF_000260255.1 Octodon degus | reverse complement strand
GAGAGAGAGAGAGAGAGAGAGAGAGAGAGAGAGAGAGAGAGAGAGAGAGAGCCTGGTGGGAGCCTCTGGGGAGATCTCATGGGAAAGAATGGCAGAAGCAAGCTGAGTAGCGTTAGCCTAGGTGCTGTGAGTGACTTCACCAGGCTCTGAGTTGGAGGGGCTGTGCCTCGCGGTCTAACAGGGCAGAGGGATAGTGTCTTGGTCTTCAGGACTCTAACTAAAGGAGCCAGCCGTGCACGAGGACTGGGGGTATCTTGCAAACAGAGAGTGCACAGAAGCAACTTGCTGCTAGCCCTAGGAGTCCACTAACTCTAGGAGGGAGAGCCATCCTCTAGCGTCACAAGGCCTAACATCAAGGTTCAGAAAATGCAGTTAATAAAGCTGGTAGTAGACTCTGCAAGCCAGTGCTAAATAACTAGCAATAGTAGGTAGCAAGACTCTTTCGATGTCTTACACAACCCCATGGTAACCTCCTTCCTGCTCTTCGATCCTGTCTCTGGGCAAAGGCGCTGGTGTGTCCTGTCACCTCGAGCAGTTAGGAGATGCCAGTTCTTCTTTCCTCCAAGACACTGACATCACGTTTACACCTTTGGGAAACCCCAGGGGAAGCCTCATTGTGCAGACTTGCAGTTCACATGTGCTGGGTTTCTTTGCCACCCCCCCCCCTCAGTCTTACATACAATCACCTCTTTGGGAGATTCCTTACTGGCTTTTTGTCAAAACAAACTCAGTGACAATGATTTCTAAATTACAGCCTCCTCCCTGCAGGAGGCTGGCTACCCAGGGTCCAGCATTCTGCGGCCTTCCCCATGCCGCCAGCAGAGGCTGTGCTCCTGGTGAGCCTCCCAGACACTCACTCACAGGTCTGTTTGCTTTCACTGTGGACTCTGTGTGCTGGAAACTCCAGAAGCCCCCTGGAGCCTATTGCTAAACGCAGCTGTCATTCTCCCTCAAGTCCATAATTCATGACTTTATAAAATAAGACCATTTAATCGGGGTTCTTTCAGCGTGGTGGGGAGAGGCCCCCGAGTGCATGGAAGGAGACGGCCTCCCTTCCTCTGCAAGGTCTGGCTGATCAAGAAGCCTCTCAAATTCTCTCCAGGAGAGTAGCAAAGAAGGAGCTGACTGAGGTGCAGGAAGTGAAGCCTGAGGAGTGGTGACCACGTCCAGTGCCCCGAAGTAATCTGCAGAGCATCTATCCCTCTGGGAGTCCTGGCGTGTTTCTTGGGGTGCACCCTTCTTCCTTACAATTTAGCACAGTGGCGGGGTCCTGCCAGGCACCCTGCATCCCCCCAGATGGGCTCTGTTCACAGCCTGCAGCTGCCCATCCACACATTCATTTGAAAATGCTTTACTGAGCACAGACGGTTTAGGTTGAGGATGAAGTAGCGACTTCTCGCACCTTCCAGGGCTTGCACCCCGGGCCCATCGTTGCATCCCTCCAAGCTGCTGGATGATTCCTGGTGCTCACCCCACTTGGTGTTTTCATCAAGTGTCGCTCTGTTGCTCTCTTTGGGGAGGGAGCACTCTTGTCTGGAACAGGCAGCTGAGGTGGTGTGAGACAGCTCTGATGAAGCAGGAGGGGTCCGCAGCATGCGAGACTTAATTGGCCATGGTAGAGATTTATTTAAAAGATTAATGAAAAATAAAATACCTTCATCAGGAGCATTTTATAGCCAATCATTCTTCTGTGTAGACTCAAGGGCTTTATGTGGTCTGTGGCAGGCGAAGAGGAAGGAAGATTTTTCTAAGCTCTTCCAGAGCACAAACCAGGCTGGAGATAATGGCCGGTAGTAGCAGATAAAAGAGGTGAGCAGGTGAGAAGCCAGAGCTGTGGCACCCTGGAAACCTGTCACAGGCAGCTCCCCAAGGGGGAAGCAGGAGGCTGGCATGTGCCGATCTCTTACCAAGTTGATACCACTGCATGAAGGTTTGGGAGAAGACGCACAGGTAGGTTCTCTGGAGCCAGTAAGCCAACTCCAGCTCAGCATTCTGTTAGGCAGATGGGCCGCATGCTGTGATGGTTGGCTGTGGGGGGCAAAGGGGACCAAGGCGCCAAGGACACCAAGAGCTTCTGATTTGCTGAGCAGCGTGGGTGCTAGACATTTTCATGGAGAGACGCAGTGGAGGAGAAGCAGGGGTGGGGGGCTGCAGTGATGGGGAAATATCAGTACAGGCTGTCGGGACCCAGCCTCTGAGGGGGAGCCGAGAACCAGCGGCTGGCCACGGGCTGTGTGTCCGCACTCTTGGGGGCTCTGTGCTTCCTAGAAGCCCCCCGACCATCTGTGTGTGGTCTGTCACCTCTACAGGTCTATGCGATATCCAAGAAGAGGGCCGAGGAGCCGGCTGGAGATCAGTCAGGGCCGCAGGGGGACACACTGGAGATCATGTAGCGAGGAGCGAACTGCAGCCCAGACCTGGGCACACGCTGCCTGTAGACCAGATGACACCCGAGGCGCTGCCCTGTCTCCCTTCTTCCTCTCTTGAACACAAGCGGCTCGCTGGTGGAAGAGGCTGTGCCTGTCCCCTAAAGGGAAGGTGGGAAGGTCAGCGAGGGAGAGCGACAGTGTGGGGCAGATCCGCAGCTCAAGGGAGGGGAGTGCTGGGGAGGTGCTGGGGCCTGAGGAGCAGGCGAGCCCCAGCCGCTTGCAGCTGCGGCCTGCCGAGAGGGGGACTGTGGGCAGCGAGGGCCCGGGGGCACATGGGGCACCCCGAGAAGAGCAGGTGAGAACTGCCCCAGAGGGCTGGGCATTGCAAAAGATGGACGCTAGGTTGCCCATTCCAGAGACTTGGGCAATTCTAAATATAGTCCTTCAGCTGTTGAAAAGTTGATGAAAAGACCTGATTAAAATTTACAGGAAAGACAGCAGTAAGTCTCTGAAAATTCACCCCTCCATTAAAAATAAAAATTTCCCAAAATGCTCAGAATAAGCTTTGTAAAAACTCGAGGAACTAACAAGAAGCTCTCACTGGTGGAAGGCATTTTCTCCTAGAGAAAGGGCTGGGTCGCAGCAAGAACAAAGAGCTTTTGTTTTTTTTTTGCTCTGCCTCGATTCACTCCTTTCTCTGCAGCTCAACCGTGACTTGGAAACGCAGCCTCCACACCTGCAGAGCCGCCGGGCGGCCGCTAGGGGCGGCAGGGCGCCGTCCTTCCACGGGTGGAGTTGTGGTCAAGACGCTCCAGCTGTGAGGGGCTGAGGCCCTGCGCTTGGAGCTCGCCGGAGGGGCAAGCCTTCTCTCTGAGGTGCATCTGTTTCAATCAATTACTGGCAGTTCATTTAACTCCACCGTTCCCTCGGGTGGTAGATAGCTGTGCAAAAACTAGACTAACTAAAAAGCTTACCAGAAATTGCTGCAACTCCTAGATCTTGCCGATGAAGAAAACAAACCAATCACTTAAAAGGAGAGAAACATTTGACCAGGCGCTTCACCCGGAAAGATGCATAGCTGAGAAATACGCATGTAGCAAGAAGCTCTGCGTCACACGTCATTCAAAATGTGAAGGTGAGTACCACAAGCTACCACTGCACACCAAACCCACAGTGGCGACGGTGTCAAATGCTGGCATGGGCGCAGAGTGATGCGCGCTCTGGGTCCCTTCTGATGGGAAGGGAAATCGTGCAGCTAATTTCAAAGACAATTTGACATTTTCTTGCGAAGATGAATGTAATTGTGCTACGGACCCCAGCCTTCCTCTTCTTAGGCATTTGCCCAATCAATTTGAATCCTTCTGTCCACACAAAGCAATCTCACAAATGTTTGTGGCAACTTTATTCTTAACTACCAGAAATTGCAAGAAAGCAAATTGTCTGTCAGTAGGCGAATGGTACATTCACACAATAAAATCTCATTCATCAATAAAAAGCAATGAGCTCTCGAGATATGAAAAGGCCTGGAGATCTTGAATGCACGTTGCTAAGGGAAGAATCCTTCTGAAAAGGCTACCTACTGTCGGAGTCCAGTGGCTTTCTGGAAAAGCCACAACAACAGAGATAGTAAGAGTCAGTAATTTCCAGGGCCTGATTGGAACATTGTGGAAAGAGTGATGGATGGATATGTGCAATAGAAGAGAGCTTAGGGCAGTGAAGCTCCTCTCTACGCCACTGTAACAGTGGACACATGGCATCTTTGCATCTGCCGTTATGTAAAAGAGACCTAGAAACCCACCAATGCCATACAAGGGGTAAATCTAAGCAGAAGCCACGGCATCTTGCCTGCTACTGTGTCTGTACGGGTGTGTGAATTGTAACAAACCTATCACGTCAATGCAAGATGTTAGTAATGGAGCAAGCTGTATGGGGAGGGGAAGGGGAAACTGAGTTCTCTATAATTTTGTCTTAGCTTTTATATAAACTAAACAATACATGGGGTTTCTTTTTACCCTGTTGGTGAATTCTTTTGACATGCAAAAACTTTCACATAAGATGAGATCGTGATTTAGTGGCATTTTACATTTCTTTTTTTACTTTTTTATTCTCTTTAAAAAATTAAAAAGAAGGGACACACACGATAGCTAAGATAATTATACTATTAATTTTTGTTGGTTTATTTAAAGGAACAGTTGATGCTCAATAGTTTGACAAATCTTCATGCTTATATATGGTCATCTGAGCAACTACTTTGAAGATAACAATATTTAATAAGAAACCACTGTTAAATTCCTATCATCTGGTTTTGAAATTCTGAATCATTTTTATTGTTCATGTGCTGTTTTATTTTTGTCTATTTTTGTTCTTTTCTCTTTAAAATAAAATTATATCTATCTATCTATCTATCTATCTATGAAGATGAGATCCCAGTTGTTGATTATTTGAAATATTTCCCACGCAGTTTGGCTTTTATTTATGAACTCTGTGCCTAACCCGATGTCTTCAAGATTTCTACCTACTTAGTCCTCCAGTAGATTTAATGTTTCTGTTTTAATATTTAAATCTTTGATCCATTTTGAATTTAGTTTAGTGCATGGTGACAAACATGGGTCTAATTTTAACTTTTGGTATGTGGGGAACCAGTTTTTCTAGCACCATTTATGAAAAAGGTTGTCTTTTTCTCAGTGAACTTGTTTGACCTCTTTGACTCATTCCAGCAATGTGCATCTGAGATGAGTACACACTTCTCAGATGAAGAAATACAAATGACAAATAAATATATGGAAAAATGTTCAACGTCATTTGATGAATGATGGTCTTTGGTCATTCAAAGAACGCAAATCAAAGCAATCCTGAGATTCCATGTCACACTGGATCAAACGACCATCATCAAGAAGTCAACCAAGTACAAATACCAGAGGGGCCGTGGGAAGAAAGGAACGCTTGTCCACTGTTGATAGGAGTGCGGACTGGCACAGCACTGTAGAAATCAGAGTAGAGATCACTCAGAAAACTAGGATTAGAAGTCCCATTCAACTCAGGTTTTCCTATCCTGGGTATTTTTCCAGAACGATACAGCTATCTATCTGCACCCATGTTTATAGCAGCACAGTTTTTCATAGCTAAACCTTGGGAACAATCCACATGCCATCACATGAGGAATGGATAAAAAAAAGATGCGGTACTTTTACAGAATGGAGTATTAGTTGGCTATTAAGAAAGATGAGCTTGAGGTTTTTTTAATAGGTAAACGGATGCAACTAGAAACCATACTCTTAAGTGAAATAAATCACACCTGCATATGTAAACATCATATTGTCTCCCTAGTATAAGAAACTGAAAGCATGACTAAAATCTGAAGAGTGCAATAGACATTGTGAAAGGGAAAGAAAGCATTCAAAGGGAAGAAACAACCACAATGAGGAAAAGGAGAAAAGGAAGAAGGAAGCAGAGAATAAATGTATACACAGGACGGGTTGGATAAGTGTACTGCTGATTTCTGCTGGGTTTTTTCTTTTTTCCTGCAGTACTGGGATTGAACTCAGGACCCTGCGCTTGCCAGGCAGCCACTCATTCTACTGAACTATCTCCCCAGCCCCCTCTGCTGATTTATTGGAAGGAACAGTTGATACTTATTTTTTTCTTCTTTTTATTTTTCGGCCCAGTTTTGCACTTTGCATGCTTATATCTGGTCCTCTAAAACTAATTTGGGAACATCAATATACATTATAACAACTGTTGTTGAATTCTTATCATTTTGTTTAATGAAATTCTGTACTTTCTTCTAATGATTTCTAAAATATTTTGTATTCTCTTTAAAAAGAAGCACACATATTCCTCCAAAATAAATTCTAAGCCAGGGGTGATGGTACATGCCTGGAGGCCCAGCTACTTGGGAGGCTGAGACAGCAAAATCACTTGAGACCAAAATTATGAGATCTGCCTGAGAAACAGACACTTACCCAAAGGAATTAGTGACATCAAGCGGGATTTTGGAAAGCTTCCTCATATCCCTGGGAAAATGGAAGGCCATAAATATACAAATAACTATGCAAATATTCAAGAATGAATTGAAAACCTCTGACACCCTCCCTTTTGGCTAACCCTGAGGTCTGTATAAACAGAAGTGAAGGCTAAGAGGGAGCGGTGAACCATCTGGCTGACCACTGAAGGTGTACTCTACCCCCACACAGTGGCCGGGCAGCACTTAGAGACATTTGGCGCTATGCAATTAAAGTCATTTCTGCCCAGTAGTTAACTAATCAGTAAGTAAGCCAAATCAAGGGTCCAGCGCTCAAACACAACAAGGAATGCAGATGGTATTAAATGAAAACAAATCCCCAACACCTACACTAAGCAGCAAGCAAAGCCTGAGGATAGAAAAACATCTGATTTCCATTGTTGTCACATTACATTACTTTCATAAAGAAATCATGAGTCAAAAAAGTAGTAGCGCCTGCACGAGGTAAAACCAATGAGTAGAACTATCCATAAAGTATATCATGTGAAAATAGATTAAATCCTATATTTCTATAATTTCCTTCTCAGTGTGTTTGTTATCTGTGTAGAGGAATGCCATTGACTTTTGGGTATTGACTTTATAACCTGCTATGCTTCTGAATTTCTGTATTAATTCTAGTAGCTTCTTGGTGGAGTTTTTTGGGTCTTCCAAGTAAAGTATCATGTCATCTGCAAATAAAGATAATTTAACTTCTTCTTTACCTATTCTTATTCCTTTTATTTCTTTCTCTTGTCTAATGGCTGTAGCTAATGATTCCAGAACTATGTTGAATAGGAGTGGTGATAGAGGACATCCTTGTTTTGTACCAGATCTAAGAGTAAAAGATTTCAGTTTTTCCCCATTTAGAATTATATTAGCCCTTGGGTTTTCATAAATGGCTTTTACCAGATTGAAGTAGGGGCCATCTATTCCAATTTTCTGTAGGACTTTGAACATGAATGAGTGTTGGACTTTGTCAAAAGCCTTTTCTGCATCAGTGGAGATGATCATGTGGTTTTTGGTTTTCGCTCTATTGATATAGTGTATTACCTTTACAGATTTTCAAATATTGAACCATCCTTGCATCCCTGGGATGAATCCCACCTGGTAATGGTGTATGATCTTCTTGATGATTTGCTGTATTCTATTTGCTAGGATTTTATTGAGGATTTTGGCATCTATATTCATGAGGGAGATTGGCCTGTAGTTCTCTTTCTTAGTTGCGTCTTTCCCTGGTTTTGGTATCAGTATAATACTTGCCTCCAGGAATGATTTTGGGAGGATTGCTTCCTAATATCATATAGTTTTCCTAGTATAAGAACTCAAAAGAAGAAATACAAAGAGAAGGATATAATACAAGTAAAAGGAAAGCAAGAACTCGAGGACTAACTAATTAAGAGATGGAAAGGAGAAGAGTTAGGAAACATGACAGTGACAAGCCATACAGTTATATGTAGAAGATGGACAAGGCAATGATCCTGAGAATCTCCAGAAGATTTTTGAATCTAGCAGTTAATTGGAAAGATTCTCACCCTGACTAACTATATATACTGACACCTGTGAACTAAGCAACTGCACTGAGGATTGTAATCTGTAATAGTAGTTTCATGCTTGGAGAGTCTGTCACTCTGGTCTTCTGAATACGGGCTGCTTGTCATGACATGCCAGTTGCTGCTGTGCTGTCTCTCAGGTAGATGATTGTTCAAAAAGAAGGGAGTGGTAAATGAAGGCAGGAGACAGGAAAAGGAATGTTGTGGGACTGTCCTGCTTCAAGGTTATATATGATTAGATTTTTGGACTTACATGTAAACATAAAATCATATAATTCTTTATGCCTATTTTAAAATATATTCTAATTTTAAAAAATCCTATAATTCAAAACAGTGAATGAATGAATGAATGAGTCAATGAATGAATGACATAATCTGGTTACACATTGCCTACAAGAGAGCTACAAGAGACGTGATTCAAATGCAAAGACAAAAAAGAGTTTTAAAGGATGGGAAAAATGTACCATGCACAATACACATGGTAACTAAAATAGGTTGGATTGGCTTTGCTAATATGAGAAAAAAAATCACACACATTGTAGTACAAAAATACCCTCTACTATAGATTGATCTGGATATTTTATAAAAATAAAAATGTCAATGCATTCCTCAGTGGATGGGCATTTAGATTGGTCCCAAGATTTAGCGATAACAAATTGTGCTGCTACAGACATGGGTGCACACATACTGCCGTGGTGTGATATGTTCAGTTCATCTGGGAAATCTCTCAGAAAGGAAATAGCTGGGTTGAACGGGACCTCTAATCCTCGTTTTCTGAGGCATCTCTACAGGGATTTCCACAGTGGTTGTATCAGTCTACAAGTGAAAGGGACAGCTAATGTTTAAGTTTTTGACCAATTTTACACGCTTCTACCCGGTAATCTGAACAACAACTTTGAAGACAACAAGGTGCAATATAACAACCAACGTTGACTTCCTATCATCTTGTTTACTAACATTCTGTAGCATTTCTAGTATGTTTATTATTTATATTCTTCTTAAAATAAAATACCTGGAAAATGTCAACACAACAAAGGAACAATACTGTCGACAACTAGTCATGAGAGACATCTATAAAATGTTGCACCCAACAAAAACAGAAAACTGTTTTTAAGGGGATGTGATGGTCCATAAAACAAGTCTCATTTTTGAAAGTTTAAATGATAACTAAAATGTCCTTCACCCACCGTGAATGCCATCAGAAATTTAAGCAACATGCTCCTAAGTAACCAATGAGTTAAAAAAATAGCCATGGTAAAACTTAAAGATGCTTAGAAATTAATAAAAATCAAAGCAGTGTGTACCCATGTGTGTGGAATATAGCTAACATAGTGCTGAGAGGGAAACTTATAGCAGTGATCCCTGTATTATAAAAGAAAAAATTCTCAAATCCATTACCTAATCTCTTCCCTTAGGAATCCAGAGAAGAGAAAACTAAACACAAGGCAAGTGAAAGAGAAGAAATAATAAGGAGTAGAGGGTAAGGAGATGGAATAGAAGGACATCAGGTTCCATGAAGGAAGACAGGGTAGAAAGATATATCAAGTGACTTCACTCGTGAGAAATTAATTTTGTAGTAGTGAATGGTAAATTGATGGGAACTCAGGCGAGGGTGGCAGTTTTGGGAGAAGTTGATCAAGGGATACAAGATTTTAGTTACTCATTTAGTATAATATCAGCTATCATTTTGTCATTGTCAGGCTTTATCAGATTGAGATAAAGTTCATCTATTCTGATTTTCTGTGGGGATTGTATCATCAATGAGTGTTAAACTTTGTCAAGAGCTTTTTCTGAATTTGTTCAAATGACCTTGTGGTTTTTTTTGGCTTTGGCCCTGTTGACATGGTGTATTACATCTCTTGACTCGTGGATGTTGAACCATCCCTGCATTCCTGGGATGAGTCTCACTTGGTCATGGTCTATAATCTTCTGATGATTTGTTTACATTCTGTTGGCTAGTATTGTATTGAGGATTTTTATATGTAAATGGCTGCAACTAGAGACTGTATTCATAAGTGAAATAAATCAGAGTCATGTGTTAAACATTATGTTTTCTCCCTAGTGTAAGAAACTGAAAGAAGAAGAAAGATCCAAAAGGAACAATAGGTATTGTGAAAGGGAAAGTAGCTACTCAAAATGAAAGAAATATTGGAATAGGTGAAGGAGAAACAAGGGATGGGAATATATATATATATATATATATATTCACTTGTTCTACTAATTTCTACTGGTTCATTGAATGCAACAGTTAATGTTTATATTGTCTGATCAATTTTGTATGCCTATATCTTGTCATCTGAGTAACTACTTTGGAGATAACAATACTTAATACAATAGCTACTATTAATTTCCTGTCTTGTTTTGAAATTCTGTAGCATTTTTATTGCTGTTTCTTCTTTTAAAATGAAAAAAAATTATCAATCTATATTCCCACTAACAGTAGAGAAGTATTCCTTTTCCCCCCACAACGTTTTCAGTATTTGTTATTAGTTTATTTCTTGATGACAGCCATTTTTTCTGGGGTGAGATGGTACCTCAACATTGTTTTAATTTGCATTTCTTGAATGACCAGTGCTGTGGTTCAGCCACTGTGGAAATCATTGTGGAAACTTGTCAAAAAAAACCTAAGACTGGAAATCTCATTCAATGAAGCTATTCCCCTTCTGTGTGTTTTTGCAAAAGAACTGAAAACATCGTAACATAGTGACATATGTGAACCCATGTTTATAGGAGCGCAATTTGTCATAGCCAAATCTTGGATAACCAAAATGCCCATCACCTGAGGAATGGATTAAAAATATGTGGTATTTTTGTACAATGGAGTAGTACTCAGCTACAAAGAAAGACAAACTCGAAACATTTATAGGCAGTAGATGCCACTAGAGGCTATATGCGTATGCGAAATAAATCAGACCCACATAAGTAAATATCATGTTGTCTCCTTAGTGTAAGAACCTGAAAGAAGAAATAAAACCTGAAAAGTGCAATAGATATAGTAAAACTGAAAGAAACTTAAGTTAAGAAACTTAACAATGAAAATGAGAGAAAGAAAAGTTAGGAAATAGGAAGGGGGAAAACATGTAATTATAGATACAGGCTGGTTAAGATGATGGTACCAATTATTCCCATCAGTTGTTTTGAAAGGAACAGTTAATGTGCAGAATTTTCACCTTGACTGACTCTGTATGCTGATATCTGCGATCTGAGCAGCTACATCGAAAGCAGCAATGAGTAACGCAAAAGCCGTGCTTGGATACCTCTCATCTTGGTCTTCTAAATGTGTGCTGCTTCTAGTGTCTTATCAATTGCTGTATTTTCTTTAAAACCAATTATTTTAAAAAGTAAAAAGAAAAGAAAAAACAATTAAGTTTTCTTGAAAACAAGCGGTAACACTCAATTATTTGTCCAATCTTGCATAACTATGTTTGTTAATCTCAGCAACAGTTTCACTGTCAGTTTTAAAACAGTTTTAAAAATAGATACTATAACAACCATTGTTAGTTAGCTATTCCTGCTTTGAAAATCTGTGACATGCGTATTGTTGTATGTTGTCCTGTTTCTGCTTTTGTTTCTATTTTTTTTTGCTCTTCAAAATTAAATGAAAAGATGAAATGAAAAACATAGTTTTTAGTTAGAAGTAATCAGGCCAAGAGCTCTACTATATGACATTGTGACCCTACCAATATGTTATATGCTTGAGAATTCCTAAGAGATGGGATATAAAGTGAGTCCACCACAAGAAAGAAAACTATATGGAGGAATGCATATAATAATTATATAGATTTATTCACTCCACAATAGATATATACTTCAAAACATCATATTACATAAGGTAAATATGTGCAATCTATCTCTTAGTTTTTTTTAAAAAAAATAGAAACAAATAGAGAATGATAACAGACTCTCAGGGGATTCTTTGAAAAATATCAATAAAACTGTGAAGTCTTCAGCTGGACTAGCCAGGAAAGAAAGCAAAAGACTCAAATTACCTACAGATATAAAAATGATTATAATGAAATATTATGAAAAACTCTGCCAATGAATTAAATATCTTAGTTGAAATTGACAAATTCCTAGAAGGATAAAAATATACTAAAGCTGACTACAGAAGAAATAGACTTCCACATAGACCTAGAACAATGGAAGAGAATGAATTAATAATCAATGAAAAACAAATTAGAAGCACATTCACCTCTGGGTTCTACTAAATATTTAAGGAATAATCAATAGCAATTCTTCTCAAGCTCTTCTGAAAAGTAGAAAAAGTAGAAAAGGGAGAAGCATTCCCTGACTCATTCAGTGAATACGGCATTACACTAACACATAAGAGAAAAAGACTTCACAACAAAATAAAACTATAGGCTGATATTTATTATGAATATAGGTGCATATATACTTAATAAAATAATATCCAATGAATTTGCAAAATCAGTATCTACTATGTACCATGACCATGTGGTATTTATTCCAGGACTCAAGGTTTTGTTTACCATATGGAAATTAATCAATGTAATACACCATATCAAATTGAGTAAAAACAAAAATCACATGTCCATCCCCATAAATGCATACAAATGTATTTGACAAAGTCCAGCTCCCTTCCTTCATGCCAGCACTCATAAGGGGGATGGGAAGGGACCCTTCCCAAACTGATAGGGAGTAACTATGATTATCACACTTAGAGGTTTCATGCAGGAGCTTCCCCCAAGAACAAGAAAGATCTAAACACATCTGCTCTTACCATTTCTCCCATCCTCTAACAGACATCGCAGAAGGAGAAATAAAATTAGACAAGCAAATAACTAAAAGGCATCCACAATGGGAAAACATCAGGCTAAAATTGTACATGATTTGATCTTGCATACAGGGAATCATGAATCTACTAAAAACCTACTAGAGCTAATAAACCAGATCAGCAAGGCTTCAGGATGCAGGATCAGTATGCACACATCAGTAGAGGTGAACATCAGTTACATTTCTATATTCTCCCAAAAATAACCTCAAAGTGACGTAAACCAGTTCCATATAAATAAAAATAACTGCATCAAAAATAAGACAGTATTTAACAATATTAGCAAAGGAAATGCAAAAATTATACTCTAGAAACTATGAAACATCATTGAAAAAATATCAGGAAAGCAAAATAAATGAGAAAAGTGTCCATGTTCACATTATCCTATTATGACAACAACGTTGCCAAAATTGTCTTGTAGATTTAGAGCAGTCTGGATCAAAGTTCCAGCGTACTTCCTTGCAGAAATGAACAAAGGTTTTGAATTTCACTTGGAATCTTGTATGACCTTGAAGAACAAAAACAGTGTTGAATGAAATAGAAATACTCACAGTTCTCGATTTCAAAGCTTTCCACGATGACACGGAAATCATGATTGTGTGGTCCAAGTGTGGAGACACGGAAGAGTGGGATACTGGGGAGCACATAGAAGTCATGCGTCTGCAGCCAGCTGGCGCTTGGCAAGGGTGCCACGGCTGCTCAAGGCTAGTGGGGAGAGAGCCTCATCAAGCAATTGCCTGGACATCGGGAGAGAGATGCGCACAAGAGTGAAGGAGGACACTGTGCTCACCGTGCATAGAAATGAACTCCAATGTGATCAAGGGACAGAAAGTGAGAAATTAAATTTACAAATGAAAATAAAACATATCTACAATATTCTCACAGCCTCTGATATGCAAAGGATGTTCACATATGACCATAAATGTGGAATAACATGTAAATATAGATAAGTTTTCAGTCAAATTAAGGACATTTATAATTCAAAGACCATTGACAACAAAGTCAAGAGGTAATGAACAGAATGGCAGAGTGATTACACAGCGGTCCCCCCAGGTGTAGACTCACTAGTAATGACAGCACAAGGCCACACAAGAATGGGTGCACAAGTGCTTGCTGCAGCATTATTCATGACAGAAATGGTGAAAAGCTCAAGTATATATCGTATTACAAGTGCAGCATGAATGGACAATGGAAACATTATGGTAAAATAAAGACGCTGGTCACAAGAGCTGGCCACGTATTCTATGATCCATCATTTAAAATGTCCATAATAGAGAAATCTATAGAGACATAACCAGAATAGTAATGGCAAGGGATGGGGTATGTGGGTAAGGAGGTGACAGCTCAAGATAATAGGGTTTCTGTCTGAACTGAAAGGAATGTTCTGAAGCTAATGTGTGAGTGGTCACACATATCCATGAATATGCTAGCAATACACTATTAACTTTAATAAATTCTACAGTGAGTGTAGTATGTTGCAATGAAGTTAAGACAAGAAGCAGAAAAACTGAACAGGCATATAATAAATAAAGGGATTAAAACTATAGCAAAATATCCTATCAGTAAAAATGCTTAAGATTCAATAGTTCCATTGGTGTTTTTATCAGATCTTTAAGTAAAAATTATTGTCACCAAATGTTCTTCAAACACTTTCAAAAAGAATAAGAGAAACTCAGCACAAGAAGTCAGTGCAGAGCAGCTCATTGAGTGACCCAGGAGGCTAAACTTGACATACAGCAGCTTGGTGTGGGATCGGGTGGTGGAACTCAGCGCAGAGCAGCTTGGTATGTGACTAGGTGGTGGAATTTGGCACAGAGCAGCTCAGTGTGAGATTTGGTGAGCTCAACCCAGTACCAAGCAACTTGATGAGTGATCCAGAGGACAGAACTCAGCGCTGAGTTCTGGCATGTCACGGGACGGAAGGAATGCGGTGGCATTGACCTGGGACTCCTCCTGTGGCTGAGCCCAGTGACATGAGGCATACTGCTCGGCCCACTAGGTCCCATGGTCATAAAAGGAATATGGACAGAAATCCTCGCAGCATGAAGGTAGCAGAAGATAACTCAGATGAGCTACTCCACCTGGAAGGCTCTAGGCTGGAGAACAGTGCCAAGTGAAAATTCAATGCCACAATCTCAATAGGGAAGGCAAAATCTTGGAACACAACAAAACAAGAATCTCTGACACAGAAGAGATACCTAAAGAGCAGACTCTTTATATGGAGGTACTGATTCCAGCGATAGAACTTCCTACAATCAAACTTTAACAAAAAACTAGCCCAGAAATCAAAGGAAAGAGTTCTCTCTGAAATAGAAAATGACAAAAGGAAGGAGAAAAATGCAATCTCAGGCTCCAAGCTCATCGAGAACAAATCCAGGAGATGTGAGCATAAAAGAAATTGAAAGTCACACACCTGAAATCTCTGAAATAATAGCAACTGAAATAAAGAAACAACTGCAGACGAGTATAAAGGAAATTAGATCAGAAAGACTCTCCCAGGTTAAAAAAAAATGACAACTGTTATGAAAGAGTTAGTGTTTCTAAAGAAGACACTGATAACAAAAATATAGGATAGATTGCTTAGCAACTGATAGCTAACCTTAATCAGACAGGATGTTCATCTCAGGAGAGAGGTAGCTTGTTTGCTTTAGGCTCTGGGCCAAGTCCCACCTACTTATATTTGATCAACTTCTTAGATTGGTGGTTCCTTTTTCTTTTTGTTTTTTCAGAGATGGGTGTGCCACTGCTGTCAGAGATGCTGTATTTGGAGAAGTCTAGTATCATGTGGTAATAACTTCACAAAAGTGTAAATAAAGGACAGTTTTGTTGTGAAAAAAGAGGAAGGAAAAAATATATATGTATACATGAGAGAGTTAGGATAAATATACAGCTACTTGTAGGTCCAGCCAAATAGCTCAGAAGATTAAAGCACCTGTAAGTAGGCTTGGGGGCTAGGGGTTCGATCCCCAGGCTTGCCGTGCTGGCCCCACCCCCGGACAAGCTGAGACAGCAATTGAGACTGGGTGTGGTGGTACACACCTGTAATCCCAGCTCTTGGGAAGCTGTAAACAGGTGGATCACTCTGAGTCTGATCTAGTAGTAAAACCCTGAACACCCTGTAGACCTTCCCTAAAATTATATATATACTCTCTGAGTTCAATGAGAATAAAAGATTGCGCCAATATTGTTTAGGTAACATACGCCTGTATCTTGTCCTCTGAATAGCTACTATGAAGACAACAATATGCGATGTACTAATTATTGTAAACATCCTACTAACCTGTTTTGAAACCGTTTCATTGCTATTTTATCTATTTTTCTCATTAAAATGAACAAAAAGTTTTAAAAAGTAGGGAATCAAAAAATGAAGGAAGCCTTGAATGAGCAATACAGGAAAAAAATATTATGCATGGAGCAGATTCAAAGAGAGATGCAGGAAATTTAAAACTCCATTAAAAGTTGGCAAAATCATTTGAATGAAAGGGAAGATAGATTTTTCAGACCTTGAAGACACCATTGCCACTAGCAAAAAGGTAAGGAAAGATCTCTTAAAAACATCAAGGATCCAGGAAATAATAATTCAATGTCTGCAAGACAATAAAAAGATGAACAACATAATACTAATAGGCATCAATGAACAAGAAGGAGGCAACACAGATAACACAAAAAGAATATGGGCAAAAGTAATAGCAGAAAACTTCCCAAATATGGGGAAGCAATCTGACATTCAGGTAACTGAGACATATAGAACTCCAAATAATATTAACCCAATTACAACTACACCCAGACATACAATAATCAGGATCCCAGGAATTCAGTGCAAGAATGACATACTAAAAGCTGCTAGAGAAAAGAAACAGATCACATTTAAATGACAATCCATCAAAATAACTGCATATTTCTCATCATAAACCATCAAATCAAGAAGAGCATAGAGAGTAGTATTTCGAGCCCTATAAGAAAGCAAATTCCAACCCAGACAGATATACCCTGCAAAACTCTCAAGTTTAACAGAGAAGTGAAACACTTCCATGACAAAGAGCAACTATAGAAATTTATGATGACCAAACCAACCATATACAGAATACTAAAAGACATTCTATAAAGGGATCAAAATGACCACAACTCCAAGAGTGACAACAGAAAGAAGCCACCAAACAGGGCAACCAAACATAGGATAAAAGTAGGGAGCTAAGAACAGGAAAACAACATAACAAACATAAGCCAATACATATTAATTATAAGACCAATGTAAATGGATTCAATTTACCAATTAAAAGAAATACATTGGCAGGGTGGAGTAAGAAACAAAATCCAACAATATTCTGTATATGAGAAACACATTTTATGCAAAAATAAATTCATAAGCTAAGAGTCAAAAGGTGAAAAAATAATACATGCTCTAGGAGCTCAGAAAAAAACAGGGGTAGCTTTTCTGTTCACAGATAGTCTGAACTTCAAACCAAGAATGATCAAATGAGATAAAGGAGGTCACTGCATACTGTTTAGGGGAAAATTCAAGAGGAGGAGATGACACTAATAAATATTTATGCACCAAATATGGGAGCACCCAAGTATATAAGACAAATTTTAATGTACATGACAAATCTAACAACCAATGACACAATTTTAACCAGGGATCTTAATGGGCTGGGGAGGTAGTTCAGTAGAATAAGCACTTGCCTGGCAAGTGCAAGGGCCTGAGTTCAATCCCTGGTTCCACCAAAAAAGAAAAATAAAAGATAGGTCAAGTAGACAAAAATTAGCAAAGAAGTAGTAGGACTAAACCAAACCTCTGAACAAATGGCTTTAGCGGCCATATACAGAGAATTCCACCCAACGACATCTGAATACACATTCTTTTCAGCTACACATGAAACGTTTTCTAAAATAGACCACATATTAGTCCATAGATCATACTTAAGCAAATACAAGAAAACAGAAATTATCCCATGCATATTATATGACTACAGTACAGTGAAACTGGAAAATAATGACAAAAAAACCTCATAAACATATGGGAATTAAGTAACACCCTACTCAACAACCAATGGGTTACTGATGAAATTAAATAAGAAATTAAACAATATCTATAATCCAATGAAAATTCAAACACAACTTACCAGAATTTGTGGTATTCAATGAAAGCAGTTTATAGCGGGAACTTTTTTTTTTTTTTTTTTGTAGTACCAGGGATTGAACTTGGGCTCTTGTGCTTGCCAGAGAAGCGCTTATTCCACTGAGCCATCTCCCTGGCCCTAGCAGGAAATTTACAGTGATGAATTCACACAGCAAAACAGAGTAAGAATATATAAATACCTTAATGCAGCACCTCAAACTTTCAGAAAAAGAAGAGCAACCCCCAAAAAACCCCAAGCCCAAAACCCAAAGACAGGAGAAAATCATAAAGATTACAGCAGAAATTAATGCAATTGAGACAAAGAAAACATTACAAAGAATCAACGAATCAAAAAGCTGATTTTTGAAAGATTAAATAAAATCAACACACCCCTAGCCAACTTATCAAAAAGAGGAAAGAAAAAGCTCAAATTTAAGCAATAAGGATTGAAAAGTGTGAAATTTCTACAGATCCTGTGAAAATTCAGAGGATCATCAAGAGCTATTTTGAAAATCTTTACCATCACAGAATTGAATACCTAGAAGAAATTGACAGAGTCCTAGATAGGTACTGTACTGGTTAATACGTTGTGTCAACTTGGCTGGATGACTCCTTGCGGTTTTGAGCTGTGGGAGCAAGGCAGGGCAGGGAGGGCCTGCCCTGGGGCATGAATGGTTCTGCCCTGGGGTGCAACTGGGCCTGCTCTGGGTGCAACTGGTTCCGCTCTAGAACATGACAGAGTGACTCAGCACAAAGAGACCATATAAAGGGGCTGAGGAAGGGGTTGACGTTCCATTTCCTTGAAGGAACTTGAGCATTAGGCTTGGGCTTCATCGCCTGGCTTGCAGCACGGACTCTTTGGCCTCTGGCTTGCAGATCCTTCAGCTTCCATTGCAGACCCATCAACCAACTGATAGAGACTTGCACGGAGCACTGCAGTGAGCTTCAGACCTTGGGACTGAATCCTTCAGTCTCGGGTGTGCAGACGCCCTCTGCACACTCCCTCATCTGACTCTGCAGCTGATAGTCGTGAGCCAATCTTATAATTCCTTATACATCGTACTTCTTGTGTTAATATCTGTCCCTTATATTATATCTGTTCCTCTAAGTAAAGCCCTGACCAATACAGGTACAAATTGCCAAAACTGAATCAAGATGATATAAAAACTGAAGAACCTGATATCAGACAATGAAATTGAAAATGTAATAAAAACCTTACCAACAAAGAAAACCCCAGGTCCTGGTAAATTCACAGCCGGATTCTGAAAGGCAGCGAGTTCATGAACAAAAGCAAACTGCACAGGAAATACTAATGTCTTATCGATTATTATTATACTCTCTTTAAAACAAATTTACAGGCCTGGCCAAATAGCTCAGTGGGTTAAGTGCCTGCAAGCAGGCTCGGGGGCCAGGGGTTCAATCCCTGGGCCTGCCGTGCCAGCTCTTCCCCCAAGGGCATGCTGAAAGGGTGATTGAGACTGGGCATGGTGGCGCACGCCTGTAATCCCAGCTCTTGGGAGGCTGTAAATAGGCGGATCCCTATGAGTTCGATCTAGTAGTGAGACCCTGAACACCCTGTAGACTATTCCCTAAAATACAAAAAGTAAAACAAAATAAAATAAAATAAATTTACAAAAAAGTGGAAAGGACTAGAAAAATAATTAAGGTGTATTATAAGAAAGCATTATTCAATTTTTCGTCCAATCTTGCATAACTATGTATGCTAATCTGAGCTACAGATCTGATGATAAAAATAGGCAACCTAACAACCATTGTTAATTTGCTATTCTTGATTTGAAAATCTGTACCATACGCCTTGTTGTACGTTACCCTGTTTCTGTCTTTGCATGGGGTTGGCATGGCATGTGGTGCTGGGGATCAAACCACGGTCCCCTGTGCCTGCCTAAGCAGGCGCTCTAGACTGCTGAGCTCTCTTGCTGGCTCTTGTTTTTGCTCTTGTTTATACTCTTCAGGAAAAAGAAAAAAGGAGAGACAACTTCCCACGTCATTCTGTAAGGTCTGTATTAACCTGGTTCTAACCAAAAACCATGAGACAAGCGCTCCAGACCTCACAGGACCATACACAAAAGCTCGAACAAACGTGTTGATGTCCTCCATCTGGTACCACATCAGAAGGTGTCTGTGCCCTGGAGGATAATGAGATTTGCCTCAGCGTGTAAGGTTAAAGCAGTGTAGAAAAAATAATCGCTGTTACGCACCATTTCGTAGAATCCAGTAAAGCCACACTCGCCTGTCGACGTGTGCAGCAGCAGGCTTACTCCAGCGTCTCCCACAGTGGTGACAGCGGCACGTTAGAAGGGGAAACACCAGGGAGCAGTGCGTGAGGCTCAGTGAAGCTTCTCAATTCTAACAAAAAGGATAGAAGGGAGCCTGCATGTGATGCAGTTACAGAAATGGTGGGCAAGCCAGTTGCCATAGTGATGTTTAGAGACAAGGTTTGCTTTAAGGAAGGGAGGAAAGAGGAGAGTGCAGGATGTCAAATGGGTTGGGGACACTGGCAACCTAGGGTGGGGTTTGAGACAGACAAGGATTTGACTGCGGCGGGCGAAGTTCCGCACACATCAGTGACTTTCTCCCACGCTGGCTGAGCATGGTCATGGAGAAATGAGACTCGCTGAGGACTCAGCTTATCCAGCAAAGTGAGATGAGCAGCAAAGGATGCAGTGTGTGGGCCACAGAAGCCACGAAAGGAGACGCCGTGATGTGGGAAGACCGGAAGGTGCTGTGCTCCCAGTAACAAAGCTCAAGCAGGGAGGGAGGAGGCAGGAGGGGAGGGGGCAGGGCGGTCTGATCTGGAGGCGGAAGCGATAGCGTGGCCCGAGGTCAGCGGAAGGTGCCGCAAGAGCTGGCTCTGCACGTGGGAGCTGCGGGCCGGTGGACCTGGGGGTGGTGGACACCTCTGTGGCTGAGGCCTTGCTGTTCTGCCTTCAGAGGTGAGCATCTCCCAGGGCTGGGCGTGGATCACGGCTCACTCGCTGCTGTTGGCAAGCAGGGTGACATGCAGGGGGCACGGATGTCACTTCTGCAGACGGGAAGGTCCCGTCTCCTCCCGGCTGCCTCTCACCCACACTCACCTGCTCTGCACGCATCAGTGACTTCATCCGTATCTTATATTCCCCTAGTAATTATCCAGCTACTTAAATCTGCGTGTCTTTCTTCACCTCCTTCCATCCCTGTTTCCTTCCTGTTTATTGAACTCCTTTTAGGTACCACGCATAGTTGTAAGCACTGGGAATCAAGCACAAGAAAGGCAGTCAGAGAGACAGAATCCACACGTCCACAGAGCTGAGAGCAGCCGGGGGTTATTAGTACACCTAATCAACATTAAGGAGCATTCAGTAGTGTACATTTGGTGATCAAACAAGTAGAGGTGATGGATAGAGAAGTGGCCCCCAGTGGAGAAAAGGACCCTCTCAGGTGGAGGGAGAAGCCAGCCCAAAGCCTGAGGTTAGAAGGAGTTTAGCATTTGCAGCCAGAGGAAGAAAGTCAGGGTGGTCAGAGGGCATGATGCCGGACAGGCCAGGACAGGAGGACTGTTGTGCAAACTAAGGATTTCATTGTGAGCACTGTGCCCAGCTCTGCGCATGTGCAAAGCAGGGGGAAGCGAGCTGCTCTGCGGTGGTGTCGCCCTGTCTAGGACCGCGACCCAGCGGGGACAGGCTGCAGCTCTTCATGGCTCAGTACGGTGAGGCCCCCACACATTGCCGCCGCCTGGGGGGAGTGGGATGGCCGGCGTCTGGGCCTGAGCGCCGTGGGCGCCTCGCTGGGGCTAGGCTGTGGCGAGGACTCGCGCCTGTCCCGCCCCCATATGTTATTCAGTTTCTTATCTTGGGAGTTCTGGATCTTTCCTCTTGAGGGAAAAAATTGCGCCTTTTGATGCTCTAGAATAATATTCACTAAGAATTCACGTTTTTCCACTTTATTAGTTCAATTTTGTACTTCTTTTATTGATTTTTACTGCTATATTTCCTTTGGTACTTTAAATGAGACACAACTTACAGTCCAAACATTCCTTGAGACAAAATATAGAGGTTGTGGCAAGGACGAAGAGAGCCAGTCCGCTCCCAGCCACGCCGCATGAATTCTCACCGAAGCTGAGTGAGTGCACGCCACCGGCTGGGGTGGCCCGCCACGGCCCTGTCACTTGGTAGCCTCCAAGAAACTGTGTTCACCTTGTGATGATCTGTTTCCTGCACCTCTTAAATGTTGTGATTTTCTTATTAATTCTCAATCCATCAATGAGGAAGAAAATTCCACCCAAGCAGCCAGATGGTCGGCTTTTTAATGAGTGCAAAATACCTGCGTGTCTCTGAGAGAGTCTGGATGGGCCCGCACATGATTTTCTGCTAAATACCAAACTCGGATAAAGCCTTCCCGTGGAGACCGCTGCTACGCGATTGTCTATTTGAAACAGGGAATTGTTCACGGAGAGACACAAAGCAGTAATGCATACTTAATAGCTTGTTCCAAGGAGTAAATTAAGCCTGGAACTGCCGAGGTATTAAACTTAACAGAGCGGGTCCTGAGTATTCAAGAGATATTTTAGAAAAGGGGGTGGGGGAGGGAGAGAAGGAGGGAGAGACAGACAGACAGACAGACAGACACAGACAGAGAGGGATAGAGATAGATTCAAAAGCAAAATAAAGTGGACTCTGACAACGTGATTTAGCACTGGCCCTAAAGCGTGGCATGTTGGAATGGCTATCTATAGCAGTCATTTTTCTGTTCTACCACCTTTAATAAATAGCTCAGGTTATTGAATATATTTGCAGAGCTATGGCTCAGTACGTTCTTGATGAGGAGAGAAAAGGTGCCGCAGGGCTTGGTGTAATTTCATGTATGACCAGCTTGCACGTTCCATGTCATATCTGTGCAAGGGACGTGCACACGTGTTAACACACAGGCTTCTGTGAGCACTTTAGCCAGCCGCAGGTCTATTAAGTTAGAATAGGTTTGTTAAAGATTTATTGCGTTTTCTCAGATACAAAAGAAACAGAAGTGCACACAGTCTTTCATTGGAAATCACTGAAGAGAGACACATTATCAAATTAGTAACCCAAAGCCTGACTGGGCTGCGCAACGATGACTCTATCTCAGATTCCTCGTGACTCTTAGAGAAGGCGTCCAACGATTTAGCCCGTGGCCCTGGGAGCACTCAGCGACTCCTGATCCCAGTTTTCAGCTGAGTTCACACCGACGTGATTTTGTTTGCAGACAGTGGGTGTTCCCACCAGCCTTCTGGCGTTTCTCGCCGCACACTGCCGGGCTCTGCTGCTGGCGGGAAGGTTGGTCGTGCCTCCCTGGAAGGCCAGCCAGTGGATGACGCCCTGCTAGCCCTCCGCAGCACCTGGTCCTGTGCCGGGGCCCTGTGGGTCCTCTGTGAAGGCGGCAAGGGCCCTCCAGTCTCCTGCTTGGTCTGGGGGTGACTCCCACCAGCCCTGTTCTGTGCCAGGCACAGGTGAGGCCGGAAAGAGGCTGTCCAAGTCCTGCCATGGACCTGGATCCTCGCGAGATGACAGCTGATTCTGCGCTGCAGAAAATGATCTCGCACCGCAATGCCTGGCATGGCGCCGGGACCACGTGCACACCAGGCTCAGGAGTCTTTCTCAGCTGCCGCCATCCCCACATGAAGAAAGACCTCTTCCATCGGTGCGAGAGCTTGAGGATAGCAGCATGCTGTTTTGATCTTTTCATTCATGGCATGGTGCCTTCTCGGCAGCTTTTAGAAAATAAACTCAATAATCCTTTCCACAAATATTTACTGATCTCTTACTATACAGCTTTCCTTGTTCTAGGCACTGGAAGTCAGGTGTTGACAAGGCTGATGGGGACTCTGGCCTCTTGGCGATGCCTGGGCAACTCAGGGCTGGGAAAATCATCATAGGGAGAGAACAGGGATGGTCCTGTGGAGCCCAGGAATCTGCATTTGCTGCTAGAGCTGCTGCCTACACCCCTGAGACCTGGCATAGAAAGGGAGAAGAGGGTGGGCCCGACTGGGGCAGAAGGCTACGTGCCCCCACCCAGGCACACTGGGCATTACTGTTGAGGGGTAGTCAAGCACATGAAGGATGCATTTCTGGGGAGATGCCCTCTGTGGCAGGGCATGTGAGCCAGGGGGTGACTTCACCTGGCGTATTGGCTTCTGCTTGCTGCTCTGACAAATCACCACAGATTCAGCTGCTCCAAACAACTCAACTTCACTGTCTCACAGCTCTGAAGGTCAGAAGCCCAACATCATCCCCTTGGGCCAGCACCCAGGAGTCTGCAGCACTGGCTCCCTCTGGGGCTCTTGGAAGCCTCGTCCCCCTCTGAGGGGCCGCCTCGTTTCCTGGCTCAGGTCCCTCTTGTCTTCCTTCAGAGCCAGTAGCAGGAGCCTAGTCTCTCTCTTCTACCGTCTCCCTGGGTTTTCTCTTCTTTGGGGAATCCTGGTACACAAGCGCATCCTGCCCACATGGGCCATCCCAGAGAACCTCCACATCATAAGCTTGGCTGAGCCATGCCCTTCATGACACCTTCAACATCCCCCTAGTCACAGGTCCCAGTAGTGGGGTGTGGTCATCTTTGCAGGGGACACGATTCTGCCAACCACATCTGGCAGACATTTATAATGGATATATGGACACGATTTGGGTCAGAGGGATAGGCACGGATCTCAGGAGACAGATGACAAAGTTGTGCTTGGTGCACGTAGGAGGTGGCCTGGCTGCAGGTAGGGTCAGACCTTGGAGAGCCTGGAGATAGCTGGAAGAGTGGGCTCAGAAGACAGGAAGACGACCGCTTCTTCTTCCTCTGAGCCACAGAATGGGTGGTGAACTTGCATCAAGGTAGAAATGATGATGTCTCAAGGAGTCTCCTGTTACCCGAGTGGTTCTGACTGCCCTGTGGACAGTCTGAGTGTTTCTGGAATGTTCCATGATAAAGCACTGAGGCGTTTGAAGTCCACCAAAGGTAGAACAGACTTCTAAGAGGAGCACGGTGCAGTGTGGGTTGAGTCCCAGCTGGGGAGGGGCCTGTGGAGCGGTGTGCAGGACTTGGATGGCTTCCCGGGTCTCCTTCCTGTGTCATCTGAAACATGGGCTGAGGCGGCACCGTGGAGCCTGCGCTGCGGTGGCTGGGTGGCTCTCTGGCTCCTTGTCCTCCTCCTGTTCCTGCGCTCTGGGGCTCTGCGCCGTTCTAACAGGCTGCAGCCCACTTGCCCTCCCATGAGCACCTTGAGGCAACGACCTTTTTAAGCCACTACTGGAGAGCGATACAATTAATAGAGCCCGCTAGGAGGAGCAGCAGGGAATTACAAAATGTGTTGTTTTATTTTGTTTAAATACCACTCCCCTCACGCCTCTGCATACGCCAACAGACATTTAGAAAAGTTGCAAAGCTGAGTATCAGGAAAACTTAAGCTGCTCTCTCTGAGAGGTAGGGAACATTAAATATTAAAACAGTCTATTATTTGATGTTTCCTGAACTGATTCGCCCCTTTTCTCTAATAATCTTGTTTCTCTGTGTTCATCCCCATCTCTGTGAACAAACAAAAACCTTGTTTAAAAAAAGGCAAAGCCGTAGTAATAGGTTTGCTTCTTCAGAGTGAGCACAACAGCCGGGCTGGTCTGGGTTTGAGATTCACTTTTGTTTTCTCGTCAGCCAAGCACGACAAACTTCATGATGTGGAAATGCTTGCAGTTCATCTTTCTCTCTGTTTGCACGACATCCATGCTCTGAAATGACCACACGAACGTGTGCCACCTGCCGCCCCACAGACAAGCTGGAGAAATGTATTGCGCTCAGCCCAGGGGCCCACCCCATGCACCATATGTGAGCGCAAGGCCGAGCTCCAGTCCAACATCAGGCTTTACAGTGCCCGGATGTAAAGAGGCCCTGACGGCCCTGGCTCCATCCTGGCAGGGGCCCAGCAGGGCAGCACGGAGCAGCAGCTGTGTCTGCGATATTCCCAGGATGCGACAACTAAGCGAGGAATGGGCCGAGAGGGCTGTTTACACTCGGCAGGGAGCAGGGGGCCAGAGCCCCCCAGGGGTGCTACCCCAGCACAGGAGATTTGTAAGATTACCGCTGTTATTGTGTTTTGCACAAAATTTTTCAAGCTCTTTTCCTTTCTCTGTGGTTATTTATCCAGCATACAAAATTCTTAGATCTGACTTTTAACTTTTAAGCACTATTTAATAACCTTGATAGGCATATTTATGATTTTAGGTAGATTATAGAATGTCTAGAGAATATGGGAAACAGAGGCACACAGAGACGTGGTTTCTATGACAAGGAATATGGAATGTGAAGGTATCCATCCAAATGTTTTATTTTTGTGCAAGGGTCTCACTACAGCTCCAACTCATAGAGGTCCTCCTGGTTTCTACCTCCCGATTGCTGGGTTTACAGGCGTGCACCACCACGCCCGCCTCCATCACCCACTCGGTTTACCCAGGGGTGGGCTGGCTAAGCGTGCGGTAGCCAGGGATCGAAACCTGGGCCCTGCACTTGCCTAAGCAAGCGCTTAGTCCGCTGAGCTACCTTGCTGGCCTCAGCCATATGTGTTTTTACAATACATTATAGAGCATAAAGAGAGCCTAGCTTATGGAAGAATTACTCAGACATGGTTTTATAAGGTAGCTTATGTTGCAGAACAAAAGTATATATTATATATCATGTATAGGTGTTCCAGGCAGAATACAGAATGTAATGGGAGTGGAAATGGAGAGAGCAGAAAGCCCCCAACTTATCCTTTCAGAAATCACTGAAAGCCTTCTGTGAGGGTAAACTTGGGTTCTCTTTCATCTGTGCATTTCTCTTTGCACTCCCTGGAAGTAATGTTTTTACTTCTTGACTATTTTAGCTTTTTTAAATCCATCTTTATAGAAGCAGTTGTGTATTTATCACAGCATCACTTACACAATACTCGGACATGATGGTTATAAATGACCTCTATTACACACGTGCATACGAGAAGCTGGTTTAGATGAGTGTGGCCCATTCTTAGCGGACTCTTTCCCTTTGTGATGCTGTGGGGCCTTCCCCAGGAGGCACAAAGCACGCTCACTGTGTTTGTGGCTTGTGGAATGGCAGGCGTGCTCTGCTGTCAGCCAGAGAACACAGGGACACTCTGAGGGTCTTGAGCGTCACCTCCAGCTCCATTTCATCCAAAGTGCTAAGCTTTGCATTTCTTTGCTTTGCTTACTGTCTGTCACAAATGTGTGTGTGGTGGACAGCTAACTGGTGGCCAACTTGCTACAGCCAGCTGAGTTAAACCAGCGTGGTGCTGGGTGCGGGAGGCCCACCTGAGGGTTGCTGCCAGCAGCATGAAGGCGGAACAGGAGGAGCTGCTGGAACGCTGTTAGGGATGCTGTTCCGAGAAGCTGTTGGAAGCCGCTAGTTCTCTTGGTCTGTCCTGCTGGAGGACCTTGTCATGCTGGCTTTCCTGGTGAACTTGGGAGGAGGTTTCGTCCCCATCTTGAGCATCACTTCCTGGCTCTGGAGGGGAAGATGGTGTACTGCTCAGCCGCATGAAGAACTCGGCTTTCCTCATCTCTGGAATAGCTCAGGCCCTCACTGTTGCCAAGGATGGCTGTGGTGCTTTTGGGGGAGCTCGGGCGCTTCCCTTGAGCGTTGCTTCCTAGCTGCAGCTCAGACCCCTCAGCCTGCTAGCACAGATCCTTCATCCCGCTGGCACAGACTTCCCAGCTTCCACCACTGACTTTCGGGCCTTCCCAGCACAGATCCATGAAGCAGGCCTGCAGGAGCCTTCGTGGTGGGCTCAGGCCTCCAGTTGGACTCATGGGAGGCGTTGTTATGAGCTCTAGGCCCTCAGCTGGATTTGTTAGTATTTAGTGTGTGGACAGATTTTCTGCACTTGTAGTATATTATTCTTGGGTGATTCATTATAAAATATGATTACAAAACTTGTCCTGTAGTGTACTGTTCACCTTGCAAACCCCCAGGCCACAGAGTGTGTCCCTAAGCCCTCATGTTTCTCTTGATGCGGGAGGACGTGACTCCCTGTGCTGTCCTGCAGTGTGCTTCGTTTTCTGAACACACCTGCCACACTTGCCTAGATGAGTGTGCACTTCCCTCCTGCATGCATGAGACCGAGTCACAAACATTGGCCTGCAGCACACGGGGTAGAGGCAGGCCTGTGAGACGAGACAACAGCACGGGCTAGGAAGGGCGGGGATGCAGGCGGGGACAACGGATCCAGAGTTCCACGACTGCCCTACTCAGCACTGCCCCTGCCACCTGGACCCAAACCGTCTCTTGACTGGACCCTTCCTGGGCCTTGTTCCTGAGCCACCTACACCCACATTCTGTGTCTCCCCAGGTGTGAGAGCTTTCTTTTAGCTCTGTGGAGGATCAAAGCATAATTCCCTCCACAGATTCTCATCTTGCTCAGTACAAGAGTCCTGGTGCCACTCTGACCTCCAGGTACCTTACAGTGGCCACTGGGGTCCCAAGGACCACTGAGCCCACGTCCAGTTCTTCTGACCTTCTCCTTTCACTCCAGCCCCCAGAAGTGCAGGCTTCACGTCCCATAGTACACCTGGGCAGTGGCCCATGACCCATCCTAGCTTGCATTTGGAATCTTCTCTCTGAGGCTTCTCCATCCATTCAGATTTGCAGCCTGCTCTTCCCCAGCACCCTCTGTTCCACTGCAGCCTGCTCCTCCCCAGCGCCCTCTGTTCCACGGCAGCCTGCTCTTCCCCAGCACCCTCTGTTCCACATTCAGCCTGCTCTTCCCCAGCACCCTCTGATCCACTGCAGCCTGCTCCTCCCCAGCACCCTCTGTTCCACATTCAGCCTGCTCTTCCCCAGCACCCTCTGATCCACTGCAGCCTGCTCCTCCCCAGCACCCTCTGTTCCACGGCAGCCTGCTCCTCCCCAGCACCCTCTG
>NW_004524770.1:3501774-3506093 GCF_000260255.1 Octodon degus | reverse complement strand
TCCTCCCCAGCACCCTCTGTTCCACTGCAGCCTGCTCTTCCCCAGCACCCGCTGATCCACGGCAGCCTGCTCCTCCCCAGCACCCTCTGTTCCACTGCAGCCTGCTCCTCCCCAGCACCCTCTGTTCCACTGCAGCCTGCTCTTCCCCAGCACCCTCTGTTCCACATTCAGCCTGCTCCTCCCCAGCACCCTCTGTTCCACTGCAGCCTGCTCCTCCCCAGCACCCTCTGTTCCACTGCATCCTCCCCAGCACCCTCTGTTCCACCTGCACGGTAAGTTTTGAACGTCACTTAGTGTACGCCTATGTGTTACACGATTTAGTGATTCGCATTGCTAAGTGTCTTTCCCAGCTGAATAAAAAGTTAGTTTGTTTGTTTGTGGTAAGTGCTTGTTTTCTCACGGGTATATTTCTAGCATGCAGAAGAGTAGCTGGCAGGTGTGAAGCGTTGCATCTTGGTGTGCCTTGGGACTGAGTCCGAGCAGCAGGAGAAATGCTGCCTGGGACACCACATAGTTTAGTCTGGGTGGAACCATCATGGGCCTCGAGGACCCAGTTCCAGGAGGCGGCTGAAGCACAAGGGTGGCATCTGTAGTCATCTACGGGAACCTAGGTGGGACAAAAGTGGAGCTGTGACTGAGAGACTCAGGAGGGAGGTGGAACTACAGAGCAGGCAGTATCTTCAGTGCAGCGAGGTTCACAGCTGGCCGTGAGGCTTACGAGCAGGAGGCCACCATGACCTCGCTGCAGCCGTGAGGAACAGGCAGATGCAGGATGAGGGGAGGCCAGAGGGGGGCAGGGACAAGGAGATGCCACCATGGTCCTGCCCTGCGCCGCGGCTCTCCACAGGGTGGAGAGAGCTGTGAAGGCTTCAGGATGGACAAGGTGGAAGGAGATTTGGGTTCGAGCCAGCCTGGAGGGCTTCTAAGCCTGACCTTGATAACCAACAGTCCCATACACAGCCTTGGCAGGATACTGCATCTCCTAGAGTCTCAGATTCTCCTTCTATGACCTGCTGTAGACACTGGCCTCGTCTTTGTGGGGGTTAAGCACGATGTCCAATCCTTTGTTCAGTGCGGGATTCATAATGAGCATGGAGAAAAGGAGATTGTTCTTGCAGGTATTAATTTTCTTGTGGGGGGAGGCAAGCTTTAGCATTAACATGGCCAGGAGTCCTGACTTGGCACCCAGCCAGTCAGGAGCCTAATAAACCCCCTTTAGTTATCAACTGAGTGACTCCAGGCCAGCTATTTAAGTCACCTATTTAAGTCACCTTACTTCGCCCATTGGTCGAATGTGAACACCAGTGACTACTGCCTGGAGCTGGAGGGGGAACCTTCACAATGCTGGGAGCAGAGCAGACCTCCAGCAGGTGCCGCGCACGGCCTCACTCGCGTTCTGTCTGGGAGAAGCTCTGGGATCGTCGCCATGGCAGCATCTCCAGCAGCAGCTGCAGCAGCCTTTGTCATGATGAGTAGTAGTCCTGATCTGCTTTGGGATCTCCGAGTCGCGGCATGGAAAACCTCAGGCCCGGGAAACCTTAAGTTCTTGGCAGACAAGTATGTTCTGGCCTGAATGGAGTATTAATTCTCTGGGCCGCCACTGAGTACCCGCCAGCTTTGGTGCCCAGGTCCCCAGATCCTGCGCCACGTATGTCATTAAAGGGTCAAGGCAGTGAGCAGCTTGCATTCCACAGATGGGATTTTTTAATCGACCTCTTCCAAGGAGCTGGTCTGTATTAGTTGGAGTTCTCCAGAGGAACAGAATCAATAGGCGACATACGTATAGTTATGCAAGAAGATTTATCAGGCAGGCTTATAGGATCAGAAGCCAAAGAAGCGACAGTGCCTGTCGGCACAGCAAAGAGCCAGAGGACCGGGCAGCTGCTCAGCCCAGGAGACACGCACAGGCCGCGAGGCCCTGAGGAAGCTCCCTGCGGAGCTGCTGGCGGGAGCCTGCCCTGGGAGGTTGGAGACGTGAAGCTGAGACCCAAACATGGTGACGACCAGAGCTCCTCTAGTGGGCATCCTTCCTCCTGGACCTGTCTCCTTCCCTCCAGGTTGCAGGTCTGTCATGCCACCCACACCAGCGGCAGCTCTTCCTCCCCCGGGTTTGCTAGGCCACATGTGGGTCCCCCACAGAGACAGCAGAGCAGCGCTCCCCTAACTTGCTCGGCGTCTCTTGAGCCATTCCAATGGACAGATCATGATTAAAGGTCACATGGCCACCCCAGACAGCTGGAATGACAAGCGCTCCTGAGCAGTAGGGACTTTCTAGTGTGAAGACCAGTGGAATCGCAGTTTCCGCTCTGCTTCGGAAGCACCATCATTTGCAGGAGGCCAAACAGCTGTTACTTTCACGCGCACAAACCAATCATTTCTAAATGGAGCAATGCCACAATCTTAATTTTCCACTCAATGGTGAAAGCAGTCACATTATTCAAAATTATTCATCAGCACTTAGTAACTCACATTCCGGAGCAATCTCCGAGCGCTCTAATGTATACATTACAGGGGAGATTTATGGTGGGAATTACAGTACAGCAAATCATTCTTTAAAATGGTGCTTAAATTATACAAGTTTAAAACACTAATTATGTAAAGTATATTCTGAATTTTTAATTTTTACCTTTGTTTAACAATGCCTTCCTTACCAGCCTCAGAAGTAGGATGGCTCCATCCTTAGGAACACTTTCTCTAGAGCTGCCTGTAATGGAAACAGCTGAGGTTTTCCACAGGGTGGCTTTCTCCCCGCTGCCCCCATTAGGGGAAAAAAAGAAAAAGAAAAAAGAAAGTGAATAATGATCACCTAAAAGTCACAATCATTGCAACATAATGAAGCATGAAATTCCGTTCGGAGACAAAATCCATCTCTGAAAAGTGCTTGAGAAGCCTTTGATGGCCACCAAATAACTAAGTTAAAAGATAAAATTTAAGAAATATCTCTGCTAATGATGTAGCTCGGAAAGCAACATTATCATCACGTGGCTCCTTGTGTGTGCCCGTCCAGAGAGAACCGCTTGGGGGAACGTGCAGCCGCTTCATTTTTTTGGCCATTTAGGAAAGTCCGGTGTACTTCTCAGTCTCGCTGCTTCTTTGATGGAGTCTGGTCGAAGAGGATACATTCAGTTATGTGTCCTCAGATGCCAGATGAGGCTTTGTTTTAAGGGAGTTTCAAACAGCCAGGCACCACCACTCCAAGCCGGGTCTCTTGCCTTCGGCCAAGGGGGCCCTGTACCTGTGCAGGTGGGCACAGGCTCCACGCCGCCCACTCATCAGCACCCTGGACAGCAGATCTGCAGCGGCCTGTACAGACTACCAAGCTGGACTGTGGTTGGTTCCAGGAGCAAGTTCCTGCAGAAGAATCAGCCCTTCCTCACCACAGCCAGCTCCCTGGGAGCAGAGCCTGCACACAACATTCCAGTCCTTTGTTGTAACAAGGGGCTGCCGAGTGCAGGAGCTGCTCTACGCCAGGGCTTTCCTGATGCGCTGCCTTAGAACCTCTTGCTACTAGGTACCGAACCTCCCTGCTCTAATCTCCTGAACAAGGCACCCGGAACTTGACAGCCAGGATGCTTGCAGACTAAAGGAGTTGGGTGTGGGGTTTCCCTGTGTGCCAGGTCTGTACCGGGGAGGCCCTTGCGCTCCAGAAGTGGCAGGCAGGGCATGCTTTAGAACTACAGGTTTCCCTGTGCAGTTGCTCCTTAAAATGGTGTTGGTTTCCCTGATATCATTTGCTTAAAAACAAGCCAGAGCTCTGAATCTCTCAGAGAATTACTTCCTTTGAGGTGCCTTTTACTCATGGGGGAGAGCGATCCGACATTCTGGGGGCCTGGCCAGGTGTTTTCAGGGTCTGACACCTTTCTGCATGCTCCGCCTCTGCCCGAGTCTGGTCTTTTGTCTCACCTTTGCTTCTTGGCTGGCAGGCTGCCATTTCCAGGGCAAGCTACTGGGATGCCCACCCCTTGGGCAAGGAGGCAAGGCCCAGGTCAGAGCTGGGTGCACCAGCACACCCGCTTCCTGCGCTGCAGGTGGGAATGCTGACCTTCAGTTTCTTTCTCTCTCCAGGAGTAGCTGATTCAGATTCGTCCGTCAGCAGCTGGCACTTCATGCTGACTCTAGGAAGGATGTCACGCATTCAGGTTTGAATGAGAAAAGGAAAAACAGAAAGGAAAGCAGCTGAGAAAAAGAAGGGGGCTGCCGCCTCATGCCTACTGTGCCTACGGCTGCTGCCTCCTGGGCAGAGGGCACTTCTGAAGCCCTCAGGCAGTGCTGGATGCTGTCGATCAAGGTGGCCCTGAGGTGCGACTCCCCGGCATGGC
>NW_004524770.1:3486488-3501404 GCF_000260255.1 Octodon degus | reverse complement strand
AAAAAAAAAAAGTGGTTTTTATAGTTCTGGAGGTCAGGAAATCCATGTCTAGTGAGGAGACTTGTTCCTGCGTCTCCCAAGGCAGAAGGTAGAAGGCAAAAGAAGGACCAGATGAGAGTGAGTGGGGGTGGGGGCACAGGGACTGAGCTCACTTCTGGTCAGGAGCCCACTCTGGTGATGTGAACAAGCCCATTCCTTTTGCTCTGGTTATCTTCCCAGGTTCCCACCGCTGAGCACCACTCTTCGGCCTTGAGTTCCCAACACACCAGCTTTGAAGGACATGTAGCAAGCCTCATCTGCCTCTGGCTCTGCCAGGCTCTCTGTTTCTGTACGTCCACCCTCCGCCCGTGCCAGTTGCCCATCTCAAGGACAGCTGGGCAGTTTTGGCAATGCCTGTGGGGCTAGGGTGTGAATGACCTCGATGGAATGTCTTGAGGTCTGGTGGACGTGTGAGCTCACAAGTGGGCTCCCCAGGGTCTGTTTGTCCCCAATTGCACCACAGCCTTGGACTGTAGCATCATGAACAGCCCCACCGCAAGACCTTTTCCCAGCTAAACTGTGTCCAGACACCTATGGCAGCAAAACAGAGAAAGAATAACATTTTGGGGACCACTCAAAATTGGAAAGAATACCCAGCTAGGTACCTGGTACTTTCCGTGTATAGTGGCTGGTGCCCAGCAATCAGTTCAGTCGTGCCTACCTTCTGCCTCACACCTGTTATGTGCATCAATTTGTCACCTTGATAATGTTTTATGAACCCAGTCACCTAGTATGTGACCTTTTGGGATCAGCTCTTTTTTTCCCACACCTAACACAGTATTCTTAAAATCCATCCGAGTTGCTTTGTGATTAATATCGTGTCTCTTTAAATTCCATGAACAGCTTATATACTCACAAGGATGTCTGGCGGGCTCCATTGCCTACCATGTGAACATCTCCTCTGTCTTCACGCCCTGCTACACTGACAGGCCACGCCCCCTCCTCTGCAGTTTTGGGTTCTAACTTATCTGCTGTTAGAGGTCAGTACCTGAGTTTTAAGTAGATATTATAGCATGTTTTAAGAAACAAACTGGAACAAAAAAACACATTAGATTGTAAATAAATGATGAATACTTTGAAAAGTTAAAGTTTGATAAGAGCGATATGATTTACAGTCAGCATCACGGTGCAGTGCCAATTGTGCCAACCCTTGATGCCCGTCCTTGGCCTGCAGCCTTCCACATGCTCTTGCCCATGGTGGCTCCAGTGGCACACCAAAACGCAGGTGTCCGTCTCGAAGTCCAGCTCGCTGCTCCCAGGACGCGCAGCTTGTCCAGCCAACTTGCCTGGGTGCCTGCAGGTCTCACTGATCACCTGGACGTTTCCATGCAGAGCTGGCATAGGAGGGCCCTCACAAAATTAGGGGCCAGGTGGTCATTTCCAGACCTACCAATGGAGCCACTCCCGCCGCTAACACCACCTCTGTCTTCCTCAGCCTTATTTGTAGTTAGCAAGGACACCAGCTTCTCTGGGAAGCCACTGCTGCTTGTCTGTCCCTCAAGGCTATGAGCTTCTCTGTGGACTTTCCTGGGAGCTCTTGTCTCCTTCCATGGTACCTCTGGTGGTCTCCTTTGTGAGGTGGGTCCACACAGACATTCAGTGCCACAGTGGTGCCCGGTCTCCTCATCAGTCTTCCCTGGAAACAGCCTATGCTCGCCGCCATACCTCAGTGGCCAGTTACCTGGAGTCCTGGCAGAAGTCACTAATTTGTGAGTCTGGAGAGAAGGCGCCTGCTGTTTGGAAATAACAGTGAAAAAACTCGTCTTCAGATGTCTAGACTGGAAGGTTAACGAGGCTCATGCTGAAGCAAGTGTCAACAGCTTCATTTCGGAACTTACTCACTTTGCTTTTTCAGGACAGACCAACGTGGCCTCCTCCTATGTGTTTGCTCGGCTATATGAAGGTCTACGAATGCCAGCTCCACAGGGTGCTCTGAGGCTTACCCACAAGGCATCGCTGCCCCTCAGCGGGTCTGGCTTAGCCACAGGCAGGTCTCTTCCCCATTACTATAGACAGGAAAGTGTGCTGGCTGCGTTGCTGGCTCTGAGACTGGGAAGCGGGCAGGGCAGGAAAAGGTTGCCAGAGCCCCGAGAATGGACTCTGATCCTTTCCCTGACTCAGGGAGCTCAGGGTGGTGCCCACGAGGAGGGAGCAGGAAGCAAGTGATGCAGGGAGCAAGCGGCAGCAGGCGCTGCACGTCTGCGTCCCTCGGCGCAGGAAGCAGCGTGTGTGCTCGCGGCCTCCCAGCGCTGTCACTGTTCTGGAAAGGAGTGTCTGCTTCGTTTTGCTTCTTTCCAGGCAGAATTGGTTGTGCTGGTCAGTGTTCTGAGGAGCAGATTAGTGTCAGTTCCCTGAGACGGTAGAGAAATGCTTGCATTAAGAAAAAACAAAATGGTAACTTGCCGGTGGGTCCACGCTTTGCCTTTGGGACCGCATCTGCACAACTTCCAGATCAGGAAAGCCACGTTTCCAGTGGAAATCAAACCAGGTAGCAGACTTAGGTGATGCTGCACCTGTATTTGTGAACTCTTTTATTTCTCATTCCAAGAAGCTCTTGTTGATCAACACTGATAGCTCCATTCTGTAGGGACTTAACTGTATGTGGAGAACAGCTCCCCACACTAACTGGTCCCTGAGCCCTTTGGGGATCAAGTGACCTTGGCTGGTGGGAAAATGTCACCCCTGCAGATACTGCTGAGGCAAGGGGAGCAGCTCAGTCAGGATCAATACCGGAGGTTGCTGGGTATCAGGCTGTGCCATGGAGGAATCAAGGGGAGCTTCCTCGACAGCTGAAGGGCACCACTGCCAACTTGGGGTTTTCAGAGTGGCCCAGGTGACACACTGGTCCCCTTGTCCCAGAAGGTGGCATCCTAGGAGGCTGGAGTGGGCACCATGTGGAGCTCGAAAGGGAGGAGGAGAGCAGAGCTGAGGTAGTGCGGTGTGAAACACTCACGGAGAAAGCCTAATTTCCCACGTTCATTCTGTCAGTTATTAACTCACTTGAGGGAGGAACAAAGCGAGCATTGTGGCAGCATAAGAGGCGCGATTGCGGGGAACCTGCCCTGACACAGGGGTGACAGTCAAGGTTCCAAGACCAGGAGTGGGCCGCGCACCTCTTGTTCAAGCTGGGTACTCAGACACACTCCAGGTAACTTAAGCCCATGACATGGCTCTGGCGTGACTGGATGTGATTATCTCAGCAAATGTCCCTGATTATTGCCAAGTTTTATTAATTGTACTCAAGGTCAGGGCAGATCACATGCTTTGGCAGGACCCTTGTTCTCTGCAGCCTTCATGTGGTGAATTAAAAAAAAAAAAAATGCTTCTTTTCTAAATTGTTTGGAATGGGTAAAGAAGTGGTATTCTGATTGAAACTGAATTTGGCCTAATTAAGATGAATGTGTGCGCAGTTGCGCGGCCCTCGGAAGCTCAGAACCGTGCTCCCGCCTGACCTGCAGCAGCTCGGGCACCTTGGGGGAGGAGGAGCGGGGCTCAGCAGCCTCCAGGCCTGGAAGCCCAGCTTCACCATTAGCTTCGCTGACGGACTCCTTGGCACATCGTGGTGGGGCTGGGAAGAAGTCTACAAAGCGTGGCGTGAGGACCGATAGCTTCTGGCATTTGTCTTCCAATTTGGTATAATTAGAGAAGCGCAGATAGACATTGGAACGAGCCTCTCGGTTGGTGGGGCTGCGCTGTTCTGTCAGGCATCCACAGGCCATGGGCATGTGGGCCAGGATGGATGGAGGCCGGGGGCACGGCACCATTCTTAGGGCCTCACGGGAATTAATTCTCTTGTGCTCATTAGAGACCTCATGAGGGAGCTACCGTGGTTACTCCGTTGACTGGAGAGGAAACTGAAGGCATTTTATCAACTTGCTGAGTGCTTTGCAGTTAGAAAGTTGTGACGTGGGTCAGAGTCTGCAATTGGCGTGTAGCTGTCTGTGTGTGTGTGCACATGGGACTTATTATTGAAATAAAACACACCTGAAGAAAGACACGGGGGGCCGCCCTGCACAGTGCAGACTTTTTACATAATGAACACACCCATGGGGCCACCTTGAATGGAGGAAAATCTTGCCCTAGGGTGACCCCTGAGTCCTGGCCTCCACCTGCTGCTCCAGGTGACCTCTGTACCAGTCATTGCACACTGTGGTGACATTTGCAGGCTGATATCTCAAAGCTCGTGGCCCACAGTGCTGGCAGAAATACCATCACAGGAGGGCATGAGGGAGCCCAGTCCCTCAGCTTATGGTGGCCAGGAAGCGTAAAGAGGAGGGTGGAGCTGAGAGGAACACCTGGGGACCAGAGGTAGTCCCGACTCCTGACCCTCACGGGCCACTCCCTCCAACAGGTCCCCATGCTTAGGACCTTCACTTGCAATTGTGCCATCGAATTGTATTCTTCTCGGCTGAAACGCTCACTGGTGAATTAGAGCCTGGGGTATCCAGTCTGCAACGCCCATGGGTGCTCCCTCAGTGTGGAGGGAGCTTTTCTAGTGTCCTGCAACCCACTCAAGGTCACCATCAAGACTAACCATCACAGGTGGCCTGGCCACCCTCCTGCTCTGGCTCCCTGTGTAAACTCCCTCAGGAGGCCCCTGGGCCTTGGCTGACCTGGGGACAGCTTCACTCCTTGAGGACAGAGAAGCCCCATGACCCTTCATTTCTGTTGTATCTGGAGTCTTTTAATACCTTGATCTCTAATTTGGGAAACTTTCCCAAGGAGCCTGAGGCAGCAAAGTACACTGCATCTCTGATACCTGCTTTGATGAGTTAAGGGAACCGAGCACTCACGCCCACCTGAGGAGTGACAGGACTGTCTGGTGTTTTGCTGCAATAATCTGCATAAATGCAAACACACGCACACAGAAGCCCGAATACGCATATAACACATGCAAACAGGCTTGTGCGGGTCTGAAGGCGTGCCCAGCACATCACGAACACGAGTGTACACACGCTGTCTTCTGGTACTTGTGCTCACACATAGTTGGCAGTACAACTCCTTCTTGGAATAGTCAGAAAGTTATTCACCCTTAAATCCCTGCCACTTTTTTGAAGATGTATTTTTTTCTGCGAGTCAGACAGAATTAATCAGGTTCTAATGATTGTTCTGCAGGTGTTATTTCAAAAACATCCAATACCCCAAATCACTAGATTTACAGGGAGACTTTTGATTACAGGAGCTGATGACTATTATTTCTAAAATAGATGAAATGAGGGCTGACAAAAACTGATGGCGTGGCCATTAGGATAGAGCTAAAATTACCCAGCATCCTACAGTGGAGAGGCTCTGCCCCAACCCTTTCTGCCACCACTCGCTGTATAAAGATCCTTCGGTGCACATGCTTAGGCATTGATAAGCATTGTGCTGATGAGTGTTTGAAAGATTTGAAAAGATTAATACACAAAAATTACTTCAGTATTAATTTTTGAGAAACTACACAGTGTCAGGCACCAGGCTAGACTCAGGGTAGACCCTGACAGACACCTTCCTGGACTTTCGAGAGAGATGGGCATCAGACTCAGGTCTTCGCATGCCTGGCTAGCAAGCAGTGCCCGCCAGCACTGGAGAATGGGCATCACGCAGGAAGAAGAGCTGAGGGCCAGCGTGAGTGGGCAGGGTCCTTGTCGATTTGAATTTTCCGGAGCATGGGTGAGTTCCTGGGAATTTGGTGTTAGGTATAATAAAATAATTCTCGTTTTTTATGTCTATTTCTTTACTCAAAATCATGTCCCCTGACTTCAGTGTCCTGCAGTGTGTAACAGCTCAGAGTCAGTGCTGTCAAGCTTTGCCTCATGTAAGTGTGGAAGGGTTGTGGTGAGGAATGGGCGGGCCTGCCTCTGCCGAAGGTGCCCAGGCCTTGTGTGCTGTGAGTGTGTCAGCGGCTCTCGGCTGGTGTGCCTGCGCCTTCCCGCGTCCTCACTGTGTCAGGGACCTTAACGGTGTCTGAAGACATTTTTTCATTCTCCTGCCTGGTGGAGAAGGCACTCTCGCGTGCAGTGGGTAGAATCCGAGGGTGCTGCTTGGCACCCCAATGCCCCAGACAGTAGCTCCCCACTTCCTCAGCCTATAGCAGAGCAGCACCTCATCAGAAATGTCAGCAACCTGCTTCTCTGTCTCCCTGTCCTGATGGCTGGTCCCTGAAGGGCCCCCACCCCATGAAGACAGGGCGACAGTTGCTCATTACCTGCAGACAGCTGCGTCCTGGACCCGGGAACACCTGGGCACTTTCGGAAGCTCTCTAACCACAGGCAGGCTGGAGGAGGGCAGTGCCTACCTCGCCACCCTGACCTAGGACTCACTGCTGCACACAAGTGCGGTGCTGAGGCAAAGCTGGTGGTCCTCACAAGCCCTGGAGGACGCTCACAACTTTGGAAAGTTATATCCCAATTTGTATCATTTTTGTGTGCAAAGACTCAAATGAAAGAAACACGTTCTTCCAAATTAGATCTTAAGTGAGGAAGCATGAGAGCCATTGGCTCCGGAAGGAGCCCGAGGCTGAGCACTGACCCAGGGCAGACTGTCCTGGATGCCATGGTCGCCTGCCTGGCCCTGGCCCTGCCTCCCTACGTGTGCGCATGCTTCATTCTGCAGCTGGCGCCTCACCTCTTCGGGCCAGGAAGAGTGGGAATGTGGTGCATGATTCAAGTTCCCCAGGAGCCAAGACCCACACCCAGCTCGTGCCTCGGTGTGATTAACAGCAGGGTGCTCACCAGCCACCTCAGTCCTCAGAGTCCAGGGAGTCAGCTCCCCACCACAGATGGTGTCCCTGACACCACAGCCCACAGGTGGCCACTGCAGGGCGCCAGGCCCCAAGGAAGGCCCTGTGAGGCCTCCCCAGGCATCTTCTGGTCATCTGCACATCCTTCAGCTCACTCAGTCTGGGGATCCCATTGGGAGCCAGGGAGACTTAGAGCCCACCCAAGGAGGGGCTACAGGTCAGTGCAGGAGCGAGGCTTCCCACCAAAACATCACACAAGCAGGCATGAAGTTACCCTGCAAAGTGGATGGGTGGGGAGGGAGGGCTGAGCACAAAGCTCAAGGGGTGCTGCAACCAGAAGGCCACCGAAGGCCCCACTGAGCCTGTGACAGTGACGATGGTGCCACCAAGAGGGAAAGGATCCTCCAGGCTGAGATGGAGAAGCTGCTGCTGCAGCGCTGGAGGTGCAGGCTGCGGGGCAGTGGAGGAACACAAAGCCATTGCCGGGCCTGTGGGGCCAGCTGGGAGTGTGTCTGTCCTCTTCACCCTGAGCGTCCCAGCACCAGGCAGCACCAGGAAGACTGGGAGGTGTGGCCTTTTTCTCCTTGCTTATGGGTCACTTCCAATGGCCAGCACAAACAGCCTTGCCCATGACAGGAGCAGCTGAGGTTTCCTGGTGGGGAATCAGCCTCGTGCGGACCTTGGAGCATCCTGCCCCATGCAGGACACTGCTTTTCGCTCTCCTACTGGATATCTGCCACCATCTCAGGCCTCAGCAGTAGCCCTGGGAAGAGTGCCCACTGAGAAGGACTTGGTCACCTGGTAAGTGAGAACTTGGTGGCTTCCTGCCAGGGCTGGAGTGTTGGGAAGGTTGGCAGGGGACGAGAAATACGGTCTCAGTCCTGAGATGTCCAGGAGCTGGAAAGCTGGGTGCAGACTTAGGCTTGGTGGCCAGAGAGAAGGAATGCCCAGCGTGCTCCTGGTGTTACTTCTGCACAGACAGCAGCCTCGCTTGAAACTGCACTCCTAGAGGTGCCATGTTTGGAGGGCCGTGGGGTAACCCAGCAGGGTGGGGTGGGGCGGGCACCTTGCCTGTCTCAGCCTGGACACAGGCCCTGTCAGCGTTCCCAGGGCCACTGCTCTTCCTGGCTACACCCACCCGTTTCTGTAGTTGTTGTGTCGTGCTCAGCGCCATGGGAAGGCACTGTGTGTCCCCCGCAGCACTCCAGCCAAGTGCACACAGAACTTCACCCTGCTTCACCGCATATTGGAGACACAAGCTGCCACGACCTACTGTCACACCTCTGTCCTCAGGTAGGACCACAGTGACCACTGGCAGAGTCTCTGAGTGGCGTCCCCTTTCCCGTGGGGCATCTGACTCACCCAGGTGGGCAGCAAAGCTTGGGATGCAGGGAGCATCCACCCTTCAGGCCACTGCAGCTGGGCTGTCTGCCCATGAGGGGGCAGCTGGGGGCCTGCTCCCTTGAGATGTGTGGCTTGCAAGGTTAACCTCTAGGGCTTGGTATCAGGAACTGGTCATTTCTGCTGTTGAGCAAAAAGTTTTCTACCCTCCTCCTTTAAGCCAAGCTCAGATCAGTAGGCAAAGAAGGGAAGCACTGGGGGTTTCTAAATGTGTGAGGGCCTGCTAAGCTTGGGCAATGACGTGAGTGTGTTTTCCAATCCCCCTGGCACTGTATGGGGCACAGCCAGGGTCTGGGACACAGCAAGGACTCAGTGAAGTTGGTCTTCCTCTGAGAGCAGGCCTTCCGTGGTGCCCAGGTCCCTACTGGCATCAGCTGGTCTGAAGAGCCACCCTTCAGTGCCTGAGAGTGACCAGAGAGCTCAGCTGTGGCTGGGCTCAGGGCCCTCCTGCAGCTGCCGTGGGGTGCCACCTTCACAGCTCCGGCCTGGGGTCTCCCTCACTGGGCTCCTGGCAGTTCCCCCAGGTCCTGGCTCCAGGGGGCCTCTCTGAGGGCTGCCTGAGTGTCCCTAGGGTGTGTCTGTTTATCAGGGGCAAAGCACCAGGTCTACCTCATCCCGCCTGCGCCTGCTCAAGTGAGAATTATCAGAGAGCCTGCTGCCGCCTAGAGGAGCACAGAGGACCCAGGGCACAGGGCGCAGGCATGGAGATGCGGCCATGACCTCATGGTCCCTACGTTCTCCAGACTCTGCCCTCATAAGAGGGAGATCCAGGACAGTCCCACAATATGCCTTTTCCTGTCTCTTGGTTTGCTTCAAGGTTGTATATGGTTAGTTTTTTGGACTTATGTGTAAACATAAGAAGTAAATAAATCTTTATGCCTATTTTTAAAATATATTCTAATTTTTAATTTTTTTATCATATTCTGTAGGGACTTAAAGTTCAACATATCAATACTTGATGAAAAATACCTGTTCCATGTTATGCCTAAGATGTTTGATATGCAGACAGATAGTGAGGTTAAGCTTAACAGCCTAGGTTGTATGGTAATAACAATAAGCTTGTCTTCTGGATGGTTAACAACCTAAGTTTACAGACCAAATTAGAGAAAAAGGAGGGCTGCAAGGAAAGCCAACTTTTTGGCCCTAGCCTTCCAAGGTCAATTAAGACTCAGGACATATGAGAACTTGTACTGTAACGTCATGTAACTCAGTAGTGTCCCAAATCTTCTGATCAAGGAGATTATGGGGCCAAAGAGGAAAGTGATTGATGATGTAGAGTGTGCCTAAGGAGAGTCCCATGCAGAGAAAACATTCTCTCAGGCTTTCACAGAGAGCACATTGGCCAAGCAATGACCGTGACTCATCCACATGGCTGACACTGACAAAGGTTCTACAATCTGAGGTACAGGATCTCAGGATAAATCCTGAGGGGATTTCACTGACCTTATCAGACCCAAAAGCTACAACTCTTGTTGCATAGGTCCTGCTTTACCTTGGTCTTAACCATCCAGCAGAAAAGTATAAAAACAAAATATAAGAAGTAATGCCATGCTGTTATGTTGAGCTGTAGGGGACTCAGGTCAACAATTTCTGACATTGCCAGTCAAGCAGAAGACCTAATACCATTATGGGCTACTGTACTCTTTTAGAATATTTTTGCTGGGTTTACACACTTATAATATTCAAATAACAGTACTTAACAAAAAAAGGGGATAGAGATGAATGTCCATTTTGTATCTGTGTATTCAAAGTGGTTAGGATAGATATATAGTTACATTCTCTTAATGAATAGAATGATTTGTTCCAATGGTGTTTGTAAATAGGATATCAAGTCCGCATCTTGTACAGCAATTAACCACTAGGAAGAATGTAAGCAATGTGTTAATTATTGAAACTGTCCTACCAATTTGATTTGAAACTGTCTCATTGCTATTTGTTTCTCAATAAAATTATGAAAAATAAATTAATTAATTAAAAATTAAAAAAATAAGAAAAAAAAGAGGGAGATCCAATGCAAATCCTTTCACCTGAGCAGCCTGGAGTTATGGAAACTGAGCACACTCCTCCTCTCCAGTCCGCCCGGAGCCTGAGCTGTGAACTTTCCTTTGCTGACCGTTTACACTGCAGGGCTGTTTGCTCTGTTCATCAGGTGGACAAACAGGACTCACGGCTCACCTACACAGAGCTTAGCGGCTGGAATTTAGACAGCCGTGCCCGGGGATTTCGGTGGGGATATGAAGGTGTGTGCTTTAGCCTGGCCAGAGTGAGGAGGAGGATTGCTCCACAAAGCGAAGAGGTCAGGCCTGGAAGGCATCTGCCACGCTACAGTCAAGCCGGATATCGCCCCGCTTGCTCAGCCAGGGTGCTCCGCTCCCCAGCTCCTGCCGGGGGTGCTTCCCAGAACCCGGGCTGCATCCGCTCATGCCGAGGCTCCCTCCCCTGTGGGAGTCCTCGCAGGGTGTGTGGCCCAGCAGAGATCCACAAAACAGCTTCGGGAGCCTCCTGAGACAATAAGCAAAGTCTGTGTGCAGATTACGCGTTTGCCTTCAGATCACAGTTTGTCTGCATGGCTGTCTCCCTTCCGTCCCTCAGAGCTGCCCCCGTGCCTCTCACCTGAGCAAACACAGGTCAGGAAGCAGCAGAGCCCACCGTGCTCCGCCCTCAGGGAGGGCGTGCCTTCCGCCTGGCCTTCGGCGCTGGCCTGCCTGGGGCGGGAGCACGGCCTGCGCCGCGCGCTGGACGTCACCTTCCAGACAGGAAGCGTGGGCACCCTCTCCCCCAGTGACCCTGCCTTTCTCAGCGGCTGTTAAGCGGAGCTGTCAGTACCCGTAGGAGCCTGCCTCTAGCCAGTTCTGAGCATAGTCCCTGTTGCCATGTGGGTCTTTGTGAGGTGAAACAGACCGCGCAGGTCTTGTTTCGCCTTATGAAGGCTGCTGCACTGATAACCTGGGCACCCAGAATGACAGCAGTCCTTCCTGCACATTTGTAGAATACACGGGTGAGTGAGCCGATAAAGAGGCCGGCTTTCCGCAGGGCCGCAGGCCTTCCGCGGGAGGCGGGCCGGGTGCCTTCCTGGCCCCAGGCTGCAGGGCCCTGCTGGCCCTCACTTCCAAGCCTGTCCGCTGCAGCCCCTTCCATGCTGCCGCTCTCAAGCCCGCTGCGCCCCTCCCGTCCTTTCTTCTCCACCTGCTCCTCCTGAAACTTTCATAGCATTCCCGTGAGGCGGCATTGTTTGCCTTTGGAAACTGAATTCTGCTGAATAAAAGACAGACAGAAAGCTAAGCTCCAGATGCCCCGCAAAGAAGGAGAGTGAGCTGCACGGCTGGGGAGGAGGCCAAGGTTGGGGGAGGATGCTGTGGCTGCTGCAGGCGGGGCGATTGTTCTGCGAATGCCAGCGAGGAAGCTCACCCCGTTGTATGAGGAACGAGCGCAGCTGACGGCTCCTCGGGCTCAGCACCTCAGTGGGCCAAAGGCAGCGCGTGCGGTCTGTGTAAAGGCACACACGCGGGGCACACGCACGTACAACGTGCACACTGGTATCAGCTAGCCTCTTCGAGCTCTAGATTTTGACCACTAGTGCTTCATCAGGAGCTGAGAGCACAGTTACACACTCAGCCAAAGAGCTGCTCACAACAACAGGGAGACTGAGCTTCCAGCCCAGCGAGGTCACAACTGAGTCACAAGTAGACACAGGGCAAAGGAGGCAGGAGCAAGTGCAGACAGGGAGGCCCAGCGGGATGATGAGCAAAGCCCACGTGTGCCTGCCCGGGACGACCACCAGGGCCTGCTGTGGCCCCGTGGGATGCGGGGTTAGCAGTGCCCAAGGACATGGGGTACAAACAAGTACATGGCCACGTTGTGGCTGTGCCTTCTCCTTGTTCACATTTTTGTTATGCTTCATAACAATGATACTCATAATTTCATAATAACACAAAGATACAAGATGGTTTGATCTTATCTAGGAAGCTGCTCCTGCGCTAGAAAAGCGGGGAGGGTGGCTGTGTCCCAGGGGAGCCCAGGTGATTGCTCACAGGAAGTCCCTCTGCTAGGGGTACTTCGTGAGCAGTTGATACTGGGCTTTGCAAGCTGCTCGTGGACCCTGAGTGTTGAGAAGCTCCCTGAATACACACCCCACTCCTGGAACCAAAATGTCTCTGGTCTCCCCAGGGGAGCAGCTCATCTGATTGTGAGACAATGTGCCCATCTGTAGGATATCTATTCAGTTATTTGTGGGCCCTCAGCACCAGCCACACACTGGACCAGCGATATAGCAAGAGCCAAATCAGCTGAGGCCCTATCGTTGGTGCCCAGAGCCTAATGGGAGAGATGGATTTTAATCAGAGGACCTCACCAATAAAATGCCCTCAGCTGACCATGGTGAGCACCGCAAAGGCGAGGCTTGGGATCCTGTGCGGCTTGGCTTCCGCCCTGGCTCCCGCTGCATTTCTATAGCTCAGCTCCAGACCCTCCAGAGATATGCAATGTGATCCCCCTAAGCTGGTGCCCAGCAGTGACATCAGTCTTTAGGGGTTAGATCTTGGCCTCAGTGCTTTTAGAGGCTTCCTGGTAAATGGGACGCACAGAGAACTCAGAGTACTATGGACTACAAACTTTGAACAGACGTAATTATTATCACCTTGGATGAGAAAATACAGCTGCAGTGCTGGTGATGACAAGAGTGTCTCCTGACGCTCCTCACCAGAGCCGTAGCTGTGAGGAGGAGCAGCCAGAGGCAGCAGAGCAGCCGCATGGTGTCATGCGCTGTAGCGTTGCCCGGACACTGGCCGATGCGGTCTGGAGGGCTCTTGCTCCTGATGTGGACATTACGTGTACATAACCACACACACACGGCCCCTATAGTCGCATGCATGTGAGCCCATAGTTGGGTCTATGCGTCACACCCAGTGATTCTCAGATTGCAAGTGTAAAGTCCACTCTATTACCTCCACCAAGTAATTAGGCCCTAGTCTGCTAAGCAGACCCTGGGACTCTAAAATTGTTTCTGAAGCCCGGTTCGTCCTGAGGCTGTCCACCTAGGGACGCCTGACCCTGACTGTGGGCTCACTCTTCCCTGCTGCCCTTCTTTGGCCTGGCTGCAGCTAGAAGGAGCTGTTAAGGAGCTTGTGCAAAGAACAGAAGAGGACTGTGTGGAGGATGGAGTTTGATGTGCTCAGACGCCCGCAGGGCTGGGGGAGTATTTTTCTACCACAATTCTTACTACATGAAGCTCAAGGAATATGCTCAGATATACCTGGTTGGGTGACTGCCACAGATAGATACTCTCGCACAGAGTGGGGACATAAAATGAGGGACCTCACAGGTGGAGAGCCCACCCCAGAGGGCTTTTCTTCTGTCTGCAGGGTGCAGAGGGTCTCAGTCCCCCAAAGCCCTGCTTGTGCCTTTTGAGTGTACCCCTGTGGGAGCCCCCCTGCATGTAAGGAGTCCTTTGTACTGACGGACACCTGAGCTCAATAGTAAGGGACACCCTTGCCGCGGATGCCAGTGTCTGCATGACAAACAGCCCTGACCAGTCTGTCACCCAGCAGATTAGGCATTTGACTAAAAATTGTTGCGCTATTATAGTTCCTAATATGCTGTGTCCTGCTGCTTTTCAAATGACTCTGTGTCCCAGGGCCTGGACGCATCTCTGGGTCTTCTTTGTCATCACTGCCCTGGTGCTAAAGCAAGGGCTGCCGCTTGTTGGTGGAGTTGATCCAGCCTGCCAGGCGTTGAGCGTCTGTCCTCCCTGTCTCCTATGTGTTTAAAATTAAGTACGATGCATACACAGTGAAATTTCTAGATCTTAAGCAAAATCGCCTGTGTTTCGACAGGTGTATGTCTACCCAGCAAGGATCTGGAACGCTTTGTGGCTTTGTGAAGACCAAACAGAGCTATTCAGAGTTTCTTTTTCTTCTGTGTTAGTTTTGCTGAGTTGCATTTTCCATTTCATTGAAGTTATTGAATTAATCGCACAAACTGCTGCAGCATTTCATTTTAATGTATGCAGGAATATGTAGGGACTTACATGGTTTACTCTTTAGGCTGAAAATCATATTTTAATTAGTGCTATACTAATCTAGGAGTTCTAACACCACTCCCTGCTAAGAAGTTACTCTTGGATTGCTTGAACTTTTCTATTTTCCTGTCTCACTAATCAGCCCAATTTTTCCATTTCCTCAAAATAACAAAATTGAGTCTTTTGATTTCTTACCTTTCCTCCTTGATCCAAGCCCTTGCAACCCTAGTCGGTGTATTTATGTTCCTGCGAATTTTCTTATTCTGAACATTTTGTAGGCGAGTCATGCATGCTGTATGCTTTCTTCCACCCAATATAAGTTTTAGGAATTTATACAGGTTGTAGCATATACTAGCATCTCATTTCTTTGTACTGTAAATTTCCATTTCACTGCACGGGTAAGCCAGACCTTACTCTCCATTCATCAGTGGATGGATATGAGGGTGGTTTCTGCTAGTAATACCTGTGGGCCAGCTTTTGTGTGAGCACTCTGTCTCCTGTTGTCTCGAGCAAGCATTAGGGGGTGACATCGCTGAGTCACGAGCCACTGAGTTTACTGTTTAGAGGGAGCGTCAAATGCTTTTCCAAAGTGGCTGCATCTTTTATTAAATAATTGTGCCAGCAGAGCAGATGATTTGCTTTCTCCACAAACTCTCTAATAACTATTATACTCTGTCTTTTAAAATTCTATATGAGCAGTTGTAAAATAATAATTTATTCAAAATATTTTATTTCATTT
>NW_004524770.1:3463633-3486037 GCF_000260255.1 Octodon degus | reverse complement strand
CTTCCTCTCCTACTGCTTCTGCTTCTTCTTTTAACCTCTCAGGGTTTATGGGTAGGGAGAGCAAAGGAGAGTTGTCGGGCCAAGAATCCACAGTTTCAGTCACACAGTGCAATTGTCTTCTGACTCTGGCCTTGTGTCGGGACCACTGTTAATAATACCTCTGTGTTATACATTGCAAAATTACTGAAAGACTAGAATTTAAATGCTCCACTACAAAGAAATCAAAATTTGAGATGATGGATGTTGATTGTCTTGATTGAATCATTCTCACAGTGTAAGAATGTACCAAAACATCACATTGTGCCCCATAAATATTTACCATTGTAGTTTGTCAGTTAAAATGAAAAGAAAATATTTTTAAAAAGCTGAAAGAACTACATTCTTTTATTTCAAAATCTCTGATTGTTTTCTAGAGCCACTGATATTAATTGACATCAATTTCTAACAGTTCTATGGCAGCCAGAGAACATGCACTGCAAAATCTAATTCTTCCCGAATTTATCTAGCTTTTAGACTTTCATGTAAGTGGCACGATTTACTATGAAACATTTTGAAACTGTCTTCCCTCGGCATAAGCACTTCAAGGTTTTCCACGTATCCTCAGTTCAGACATTTCGTCTAGAGATGTCCAACCGTGAGTGACTTTCACAAGTTTCCTCAAAATCTCGCATACTTGTGACAGTTCAGTTCTGGATTCTTAGAGAGCTCTGTTACAGTGTTTGTCTCGCGCTCCACCGATACCTCCCAGATCACTCTACCATTCAGGAAACAGTGCAGGCCCCTTCTGTGCAGGAAGTATGTAGCTGTCCCAGAACCTTGCTCTGTCTACGTGAAGTTCCCGAGAAGGTTGGCTATGCCTACGATAATCTTGTTGGATTTAGATAGCGGTTGAGATAAACCTCCAAACTCGAGCCGCGGAAGTGATGGCTTAACTAGCCGTCTCCCCATCTGTGAGCATGGGTGTGCCTAGTATTTAGTTATTTCTTCACAATTTGTAATTTTCAACATACAGACCCTGGATGTACCTGATTAGAATTGCGCCAAAGTATTTCATTTTCTTTAGAGGATTTATAGAGTGCACTGCTGTGTTTTATATTTAGATTTCCAGTTATTTGTTGCTGGTGTAGGAAAATGAAATCGGTTATTTTTTATCCTGCAACTGTGATGAAATAACATATTAATTTACAGGACTGTTGTGGGTTCTTCAGGACTCCCTACAATGTTATGGTACTGAGCGGACAGCTTTTTGCCTTTTGCCTATCCTAAAAGGAACACCTTCATTGTGTTACTTAATGTGATGTGGTCTATACGTTTCCATCGTAACTTGTGGGGGTTAGACGCCCCACTGGCTCGTTTCTTGGGACAGTGCTTGGGGAGCAGATGCCAAGCTGTCAGGTGCTGTGTCTTCGCTGGTGGAGAGGCCCATGTGGGTTTCCTTCTTAAGTCTGCTAATGCGTTTTATATTGATTTATTCTTAAATATTAAATCTTCCTTGCTTTCTTGAGATAAAATGGATTTGGCCATGATGTATTATACTTTGTATATGGTGTTACACTTGATTTAATAAGAACATAAGCATTTTTGCTTGTGCGTTTATAAGAGAGATTGGTTCCTGGTTTTGCTTTCTCATAATAGCTTGGTCATAAGGAGAATCTCACCCTCAGAGGCTGCTAACAGGTGCTCTTCATTGTTTACCAGAGATGGCTCTGGACTTATGGTTTCTCGGTTAGATTTTCTTGTTTCGTTTGGTGCCAGGGATCAAATTTAGGACCTTGTGCTTGCCAGGCAGGTGCTTAAGCTGCTGAGCTATCTCCCTGGCTTCTTGGAAAATTTTAACATACAGTTTCAATCCCTTTGAAAGATACAGAGCTATTCAGAATATGAAGCTCTTTCTGAATGACTTTGGTAGTGTCTTTGTAAGACTTGTCCCTTGGACATGATTTTCAGATCCAACACGGTTTTCCACGGTGTAGTTCTCTTAGGGTCTGGCGGTAACATCCTCAGCTTGGAGACTGTTGCCTCGTGTCTCCACTCTTTTTTCTTGGTATTTTCACTACAAGTTTCTCATTTTATTGATTTCAAGGAGTCAGGTTTTGTTTCCATTGATTTTTTCTTCCATCTCTTTCTTATTATTTTTGTCCTTATCGTCTTATTTTCCTGCTCTTGATCATTTCGGGTCTCAGCAGCACGCTGGGCGCTGACTCTTCTTTAGCAGCAGCGTGGAACACTCTGAATTTGCCTCTACCTGCTGCTTTGGCCACATAGTGCCAACCTATTAGCTTGTGCTTTAATTTTCTTTCAGTTCTCAATGCTTTAGGATTATAATTTTGTTCCTTAATAGATGCCGTTCCGGGCATTTTTCTCATCCACATATGTGAAAAATGTACTAGCTTGATGTCTAGCCTGATGCTAGGCTGACCAAAAATACTTCGGGCCACTTGACTCTCTCCACCCAGGGCAGATCTGTGTCATCCTCTGATGGGGCCTAACGTGGTGAATATTCTCTGCGCCCCTCAGAAGGGCATGCAGCCTGCTGCTCGGCACCGTGCCAGTCAGTCCTGCCCACTGCTGCCATCATTCTTCTTTCTGGGCACTGACTGGTGGTTTCTATACTTTATCAGTGACCTAGAGAGACGTTAACATCTCCATGTGCACTGGTGAGCTTGTGTTCTTCTCCTTGGCTCAGTTTTCTGTTTTTGATTTATGTACCCTGAAAGTCTACTATTTAGGGGGCTGGGGAGATAGGTCAGTGGTCTAAGCACCTGCCTGGCAAGGGCAAGGATCTGGGTTTGATCCCCAGTGTGACATGCTGTGCCAGCCCTAGGTACTGAGCTGGCCACTGAAACCTCCTGTAATCCCAGCACCAGGGAGGCTGAGACAGGAGGATCACTACAAGTCCACGCTGCATAGCGAGACCCTGTACCTAATAAATAAATAAATAAATAAATAAATAAATGTTAAAAAGAAAGTCTTTTATTTAAAGGCATAAGCTTATAGAATTTTGTACTTCAAGGTATAGAGCCCTTTATAATTATGGAATAATTTTGCCTTAATGATATTGTTTGCTTGAAAAATCTTTATCTAGTGCTGATATGCACAGCCCCGCTTCCGGCTCGTCATTCGTGTGACATACCTCCCTTCTGTCTCCATGAGCCTTATTTTGAGCTTCAAGGTGGTTATCTTCTAGGCAGCAGACAGCTGGCTATTACTTTTTAATCCAACGTGATATTTTGGCTTTTATTGGTACATGTGGAAAGGTTTTCACTCTGATTATTGATAAATAAAATAGAAGTTTAGCTCCCTCTGCTTGCTGCCTGCCCCGCCTTCTGCCTTCTCTCTGTTTCTTCTCAGTCTGTGGTGGATGCCGCGGCCGCTCTAGAGCCGAGCCTCTCTGCGTGCAGCACACAGCGTCTCTGGTCAGCCCGCCTGTGAAGGTGCATCAGCTGCAAGCCTTGGCTTTGCTCTGCCCCTGCCGCCTGCCCCTGTCCTGCGCGGCTGAGCTGCCGTGGGCTGCCCCAGCACCCAGCTCACTCACGGGCAGCGCATCCTACTAGAACATGTCCATCTTACACTGACGTCTTCCTTCCGTCTTCCGCAGCACACATTGTGAATGACATTCGGTTATTCTTTGGGTTTAAAGGACTCGTTACCGTTTAAGGTATTTCAGTGCTAAGGGAGCGCGTGCTACTTGCTCGCGCGCTTGCTACCATCCCCCATTCCTTTGCATACGTTCGCATGTCCGCTACTACCATTTTTCTTTTGCCTAAAGAACTTCCTTTAATATCTCTTACGCCAGATCCTCTGAGGGTGAATTCATCTTTTATGTATCCAAGAGGAGTCTTTGTTTTATCTTCAGTTTTGAAAGATATTTTTGCTTAGGATAGGATTCTGGCCAACGTACTGTCTGTTCTACCTTCCCATTGTGGAGATGTTGTTTCACACTTTTCTGTTTTCCTCTTCCAATAGAGAACTACAATCACTCTTGCTATTGCTCCTGGGTGTATAATATTCCCTTGTTTTCTGTTGCTTTAAGATTTTTCTCTCTGTTACTGTTTTTAAGCAGTGTAAGCATGAGATAGATTTTGTGTAGGTTTCCCATTTTCTGTGTTTAGGACTCACTAAGGTTCCAACATTTGTGGGTTTGGAGTTTTCATCTATGTTAAAAATTAGTTAGGCCTTATTTCTGCAAACATTCTTCCCTCTTCCCCTCTTTTCTGGGCAGGGCGCATGCTCACCACAGGCAGGGCTGTCCACACGCTGTTTTCCCATCAGGCTGGCTGGACCACTGGATGCCACCGTCCCAAGCCACCCGGTGGGACAGTCATGCAGGTAGTGCCAGTGGTTCAAGCTGACACAAATGGGTCAAACTTACTTCATAGCTCACAAACTGTCTGCTTGACTCTGGAGTTCGTGTAGCTTTGTGCTGCATCCTGAACGCGTCTACCGCCATGATTCCGTCACACTCTTCTTCCTCCCAAGAGAGCTGTCCGCCGCCTGTCCTGGTTAGTCTGTCTTCCTTCTCTGGCGTTGCAGTTTTCATCTCTCAGGTGTGTCCTTGGACCCTTCCATGACACTCAGGGTCTCTCAACACGGTCACATACTCCTCTTTGTGGCCACGGATGTGGCCACGCTGAGGAAGCAGCTGCGCTGCCCACGTGCTCCTCTACTACTTGCACTGATTCTGCTTTGGGTCCAGTGGATGGATTTCTCACTGTTGGGTTTTATTTGATTGATTTTTCAGTATTTATCACCTGCTCAGCAATGTGTTAAACGTCACATATTTAGAGTTGTACCAGGTTCTCTGCTGTGTATTTTCATATTTCTGCAAATCTTCTCGAGCTTTGTTGTGCGATGCAGCTGGGAGTGACCAGAAATGTGGTGCTTTCAGAACCTTAAGACATTGCGCAGCAGCAAGCCAGAGTTTAGACTCTGTATCTGCTTCTCACCATCAAGCAAGGCCTTCGGAGGACGGACGCCCTGCACCGCCTGGCTTCCTGGTGGGGAGCCATTCTCTCTGGCCTCACATGAGCTGTGGTTCTTATTCACAGGCTCCTGCGGGTGGCTCTTTCCCAGGCTCAAGGCAAAGTTTTTTGCCACCTGATCAGAGAGCTCTGCTGAGTGCCAGGTGCTGCCCTTCGTGGGCTCCCACAGGCCAGTCCCCGCCCCATGCTCTGTCCAGCCCTGCAGGCCGGGACTCTGGTCTGGGCTTGGCAGGTCTTCCTGGCCCTTGCTGCATTCCCCACTCTGCAGGCAGCCTGCCCAGTGCCTGCAAGTCCCATCATCTGCACAGTGGTGTGGAAAGTGTGACAAGGGTCCACATGGGCCACCGGGGCTCTGCACTCACACACACCGAGCTGCCCACCACCATCCGAGGCCTGAGAGCCGATGGCTTGTGTGGTTTTCCTGATGTTTTAGATGCACGAGGAAGAGGGCTTATAATGCCCCCAGCACTCCATGTTCTCTGGAAATAAACATGAAAGATGAACTTCAATCACCCTTAAAAACTAAAAAATAAAAAAGAGTAATAAATGGAAACAAGAGACAAGAAAAAAAATGTCACAGGACTGTCCTGCTACAATGTTGTATATGTTTAGAATTCTAAATTTCCGTGTAAAAATATGTAACTGTTTATTCCTATTCTTTTAAATATTTTTTTTATTTGTTAAACTTTTCTTCATATTCTGGAGGTGCTTAAAGTTTAACATCTCAATACTTGATGGAAAATACCTGTTCTATGTTATGCCTAAGATGTCTGATATTCAGACAGATAGTGAGGTTAAGCTCAACTGCCTAGGTTGTAGGGTAATAACAATAAGCTTCTCTTCTGGAGGGTTAACAATCTAAGTTTGCAGACCAAAAATTAAACAAAAAAGAGGGCTGCAAGGACAGCCAACATTTTGGCCCTAGACTTTTAAGGTCACTGAAAACTCAGGACATAGGAGAACCTGTACTGTAACTTCATGTAACTCAGTAGTGTCCCAAATTTTCAGATCAAGGAGATTATGGGGCCACAGAGGAAAGTGATTGATGATGTAGAGTGTGCCTAAGGAGAGTCACATGGAAAGAAAACATTCTCTCAGGCTTTCACAGAGAGCAAATTGGTCAAGCAATGGCCGTGACTCATGCACATGGCTGACACTGACAAACGATCTGCACACTGAGGTGCAGGGTTTTAGGATAAATCCTGAGGGGATTTGACAGACCTTATCAGATACAAAAGCTACATTTCTTGTTATATAGGTCCTGCTTTATCTTGGTCTTAACCATCCAGCAGAAAAGTATAAAAACAAAATATAAAAAGTAAAGCCATATTAATATGCTGAGCTGTAAAAGGCTCAAGTCAACAGCTTCTGACATTGCCAGTCTTAGAGGAAAACCCACTGCTGTTATGGACTACTGGACTATATTGGATTACTTTGCTGAATTCATGCACCTACCATTTTTAAATATCAATAGAATGTCCTTCTCTGACAAAACTAAGCAAAAAGGGGATACAAATGAACGACCATTTTGTATCTGTGTATTCAAAATAGTTAGGATAGATATACAGCTGCATTCTCTTAATTCAAGGAATAGAGAGATTTGTTCTAATAGTGTTGGTGGACAGGATATCATGTCTGCATCTTGTACAATGAATAACCACTAAGACAACGATATGCAATGTATTAATTATTGAAACCGTCCTACTAATCGGATTTGAAACTGTCTCATTGCTATTTGTTTCTCAATAAAATTATTTTTTTAAAAAATCACCCTTAAAGTGTTTTTATTTACATTTTCCCCCTTAATGTACCTAACATCTCTGGTGGTGTTTACTCTTTCTGGAGCATTCACGTTTTTATCTAGCCTCTTTCTTTTTCACTTGAACAACTTTCTTTAATCTCTCATGGTTTTGGTCTGCTGGAAATACATTTTAGTAGCTTGATCTGTCATGTGCTATTTCATTTTCACTTTTGAAACATATATGTGTTGAAAAAATAAATCTCTAAGTTACTTTTTGCCCGTATTTAAAGATGTCACAAAAGGCTTTGCTGCTTCGGACAGTTTCTGATGAGCAGTCTCCCACGTTTTCCTCCTTTTCATCTGTGAAATGTCACTTTTCTCTGGTGGCTTGTGCAATTTCATCTTTACCAGTGGCTTTCACGCCGACGTGGCTTTCACGCCGACGTGGCTTTCACGCCGACGTGGCTTTGCTGGTTTCCAGTGGCTTCCATTCTGCTGCTTCTTCCTGCTCGGTATCTTCGCCGTTGTTGTAGATGTGTTTCTTGGGTCTGTGGCTTGGGAGTCTTTCCTCCTTCGAGGGCTCTCCATCCCGTCCCGGAGCCCCGTGCGTGCAGGCGGGCGCTCGCTTCCTTCCTGCCCTCGCTGGGCTCCCACTTGTGAGTTTCCCTCTGTGTGCTTTCTGATTGTTCTGCCGTGTGTTTCAGCCACAGCGCATGGGCTTCTGCTCATCTCTGTTAATTTCTTTCACTCGGAGTGTTTCATTTCACACCAGCGGAGTTTGTACAGGTCCCCCCTCACCGTGCAGCTCACCTCTGTCACCATCAGGCTCATGTGCCTCGCTGCTTTGTAGTGTGTCAGTGGCCTGAAAGCCTTTTCACCAGCTCTTTGTTAACAAAATCCATCTCATCTGCCATTGGAGGGTGTCTTTACTATTTGCTATTTCTTATTTTTGGGTAATACATTAATGGTTCTGTACTTGCCTGATAATTTTTGATGATGTGACAAACCATGCACAGCTTTGCGCTCTTGGGGGCTGCATCGTCCCCTGGCACAGGGTGAAGCAGATGGTGGAGTCCTCTGGCTCCTTCCCAACACTGTGGTTCACCATAGCTGGCTTTTAGCAAGCTAACGTGTGGGCTAGTTCAAGCCGCCACCAAGACGTGAATCCTTGGGCACGTCCCCCGAGACCCTGGGCACTAGACAGCCTAGCCTTGCCACGTGGCACAGCTCCAGGATTGTCTTGGTCTTCTGTTCGAGGGCTTCTTTCCTGGCCTTCAGTGGCTAGAACCTGCGCTTGAGTAGAGGGGACTCCGGTGGAGCGGGAGGGTCCGCTCTGCAGGGCCTTGCAGCGCAGGTGCAGCTTGTCCTGTCTGGCCTGCTACCGTGGGGTCCACAGTCTCGTTCCCTCAGAACCCCAGGTGCACAGCTCAGCTCCCCTCCTGGATGCCCCCAGGAGCCTGCAGGCAGCAGCCACACTGTCCCAGCTCACAGCACTCCCCTCCCCTTCCTAGGAGCTCACTTCCACCCTGTTGCTGGGCAGTACATAAATACCAGTCTTCCACCTCTCGGTTTCCAGCTATCTGTGTTAGAAAGAATCATGCAGTAGCAGTTTATTTTTCATTAAATTTATTTCAAAACAGGATTGCGAGTTGAACCCAGAACCTTTGGTCTGAGCTACATCAGTGACCTTTCACAACATTTATTTATTTATTTGACTTTTGAGATAGGGTACCCTTACACTGCCCAGGCTAACTTGCAATCTTTCTGCCTCAGCCTCTCAGAGGACTGGTATTGTGAACATGTGCTGGCTAAATTCCATTCTTTAAAAAATATATAGCTCAAAACAATCTTATAAGACAGGTTGGATTTATTCTATTTCGTAGATGAAAAGAATTAGAACAAAAGAGTTTAATCAACTTTCACAACACATTGTTGGTAGGTGGAGGAAGAATTCAGTCCCAGGCTCTCTACCTCGGTGGTCCACCCACGCGCCTTCCCTCCCCAGGAGGAGGCACGGTGGGAGTGTGGGGGAGCAGCAGGGTGCCTGTCGCCCAGGTGCTGTCTCCAGAGGAACCCTGGACTGGGCCCACAGTGGCAGAAGCCTCCTTGTCTCTTCCCCTCTGTCCCCACACACTGAGAGCTGTGCCAGGGAAGCTGCATCACTCTTGATAACCCGTCAAGGACTCCTCTAGAGATGGCGCAGAGGCGCCGCACAGGTCGTTGTTTCTGAAGTTCCTCCTGAACTTCAGCTTGGGTGTCCGGGCTGTAAAGGCGTTAGACTTTTCTTCCTCACACTTGGGCACTGAGGACAGAAATGTAGGAAGGAGGGCAGTTTACAGGCCCACATGATCCGAATGGAGTCAGAGTGTGCTGTCTTCACTTCAGCGCGGGGCTGTCAGGCCTGTTTTCCTGCCTGTGTTGATTTGTCCAAAGACTGGAGACTTGGCAGGCCTTCTTCGACTCAGGTGCTCAGCTTCGAGCAACTGTCTGTCACCATGGTGCGTGACTCACCCACACCGCCTATGACTGCCCGATAGGAAGCGAAGGTGCTGCCACCCAGATCCTCGGCACGCAGGGCTGCCGGGCCCTCCACGTGCAGTGTGAGGTGGCCCAGCGTGAGCACCTCCTCAGGGGCTGGGCAGTGTGTGACAACCATCCCACGTCAACGTGACACGTGGCACAGCTGTTGGTTCTCACAGCTTTCCGTTCCAGTATGCGTGTTGCAGAGTTTTTAGAAATGGGTGGTGTGGGGAATTCACAATGTGTCTGCCTTTCGTGGCTTTACCTGGATAAGCCTTCAGGCAGGTAGGCGTGGAGGCCTGGTCTCTCAGCTTCAGGCCTGTGGACTTGGAGACTTCTCCTCCCCTTCTACTCTTCTCTCTCCTTTGTTGGAGATCCCAGGAAACAACCAAATAGGTTAAGACCTTTTGTTTAGCTTTTTCTCTTCATTTTCAAGTCAGAGAAAATTGCAATCTTTTCTTTTGGCCAAGTACGTTTCCTGGATATAAAGAACAGACAGCTGCAGCTAGAGCTCCTGAGACTCTGCTCTACCCAGCAGCGGAGACGGCGTCGGAGGCTGCAGCCTCGCCCTGATGCCTGCCTCGAGGCGCACGCGAGGCCACCGTGAGCCGCAGCCCGCCCCAAGCCAGCTCCCCTGAAGTCATAGGCCTGGACAGTGGGATTACGCCCTAGAAATGCCGTCAGTCTCATTTTACTAATGACAAAATCACAAGGAAGCTGACATGGACTTGGAACCGAACATGGCTTTGATGAAGAAGCAAATTATTTAATCTAGTTTGGAGGATTCTCAGTTCCTCAAAGGATAAATTTCAATCTTGTCATGCGGAAACTCACCCTGGCTAACACATAACAATCCCAGTTACTTCAGGACAGCTGAAAGTCATCATTTGCCTTACGAAGTGATGTAATATTAAGCTTCCTTCAGGAATGACGGCTTTTTATCTAATCCAGCCTCACCCACCGGAAGTCTAGTGTCATCCACCGGAAGTTCAGTCACCCTCTGGAGGTGTCACCCACAGTCAGCATCAGAAAGGAAACCTCTGAGGGCACTGGGAGACCCTGTGCAGCACATGGGAAAGCCCAAACTGAGGCGTGTGGAGCGTCTGTCCCTGGAGCTCAGGGGGCAACCCGAGACTCCTGTTGTTTGCTTCTGTAAACGAGTGGTTATTTGCTATTCAGCGAGAGGTAGCAAGAACAGAATTGGAGAAGAAGGAGCGGGGAGCTGCCTTCAGAAAGGAAATGTATGCAGGGGACGCGAGCCGCTGGCAGAGGCTAAAGGACTTGACAGTTCTGTCAGCGCGAACGTGGAGGAAAGTGTTGGAAGCCGGGGAAGCAGACCCTTGATGTGCAGCAGCAGAGAGCTTGGCGGCCCTGCTGCCTGCTGAAAAATAGAACATGATGAATGAGCCGATTTACTAAGAAAATTTCCAGGCAGCGCGCTGAAGGCGCCTCTTGGCCTCTCCCTGGTTGCCTGTAGTAAGATGAGCGGGGGAAAGATGAGACGAAACCCAGCCCAGTCGGTGCAGGGGAGCGGGGACCTCGCGAGCCCACACACTAAACTATTTCACACTTCTTTCCAGACAGAAAAATGCTTTCAAATTATGAACCAGCTTCTGGGCAAAGTCCCCATTGCTGAGCCTGAGGACAGAGATGGCCCTAGGGAGTAGCCGAGGGTATAATCTCTCAGCGATGCTTTAGGGGCCGCATGCAGACCCTGGAAGCGTCGGTCCCCCACAGACCCGGAAGCTGCACTCCGCCACCCACTCTGGGCAAAAGTGGCTCTCCGGCTGCCCCCAGCATGTCTGGGCGAACTTCTGGTGGCTGCAGACGCCCTGGGAGGGCAGCGCTGAGCTCAGAGTGGATGGATGTGGTGTTCATCAGGGGGCCTGAACTCCAATAGATTTTATACCATCCACAGGGTTGTAAAGAAAAAGGAGTGAGAGCCAGCCGAGTTCACACCATCTCTCAGACTGTGGAAGACAGGAATGAACAATGGGCTTGGCAGTCAGGCATGGTGGCTCACACCTGTGGTCCCAGGACTCGGGAGGCTGAGGCAGGAGAATCACTGTGAGCTTGAGAACAGCCTGGGCTACGGAGTGAGCTCAAGGCCAGCCTGAGCTGCAAGGGGGTACCCTGTCTCAAAAAGACAAAAAACAAAATGCGATTAGCATTACTTTTCACCAAGATACTGCTGGTTTATCATGCAAACCTCCACTAACTTTGTACAGTGAGTCATGTGGAGAAGAGGTGGGGAAACTGTAAAGCGCTGGCTCCATGTGGCCGCTGCTTTGAGGAGACTGAGGAGCTCCTCCCTCTGTGCTGAAAATCCTGGGGTGACCCTACAGAGCTCCAGCATAGGAGTCACCGCCCGCGGCCACCCACATGCGGCCTGTAGGGCGGCACGAACTGCCTGGCAGACCTCCGCCACAGCGCAGTCCACGAGCCACACAGCGGCCTCCCTGCCAGGTTGGCTTCTCCCAGCACTCTGCCACTCTTCCTGCCTGGCGACTTCAGGAAGAGCGCATGCTCCCAGGGCTGGGCGCAGATCTGCAGAACCACACAGTGCTGACCCCCAGGAGCACGCGCATCTTATTTGCAGGAATTGCTAATTGCTGACCAGGAAGCCTAGACACAAAGACTCGCGGTGCTCCGCGGGGAGGGCTGAGGTCCTCAGGGCCCGGCTTGCACTGTAGAGGCAATGTTTATTTATTTATTCTGCTTAATACAGTTCACTAACCTTTAGAAATATTTTGAAATCTGAAATATGCAGAGCTGCCACTGGTGGCGGTGTCTCGACAGCTTCGTTTTGCTGGACTTCTAGCACTAATTATGTTTCTAGAAATGCAGGGGCTTTATCTGCATCTAGTTTTGCAGGGCACTGTCAGAAAATGGAACATTTTGGTAAAGTAACTTTTGGGGGAAGCATTTTCAATTCCTGCTGTCAAGTCTGGGCAAGTACTTTTCTAGAAAATTCCTGATGTCAGCAGCAGTTTCAGGACAGCCCTGAACCAGAGAGCTGTTTCTGAGTTTGAAGCAATTTTTAACATCTCCTTCCTCACCCCAGGCCTTGGTCTCCTTTCTCCTAAAGAAGCTACTTTAGAGATCTTGTAAATTCTTTCTCTGCCCCCACCGAAATACAGCTTTGTAAAAGAAATATCCCCAGTTCCGCGACCTAGCAACTGGCTCTCAGGACTGGGCAGCCCTCCTCCGGGAGATGGCACCCTGTCTCCCGGTGACCGCAGGAAGTTGGACCCTAACTTCTATGGGCTAGGATCAGCAAACACAGATGGCCTGATCATAGAGAAAAGCATTTGCAAATGCAGGAGCGAATCAGTGTGCTGAATACACCCCCTTGGCAGGCCCCAGCCTCCCGCGTCCTGTGGTGCTTTTCCACTAGCTCGCCCTAAAGCTTTAGCTTTGCTTGTTCCACGAACTCGTACTGAGCCCTGGCTTTGCTCCCATATTACAATAACCTTCAATAAGGCCTCCCTGCCCGTCTAACTTTGTCCAGAATGCTTTTACCTTGCAACTCAGTGCCAAGTTTTCCAATCATTTGTATTTATTTTAAATTTTCTTACACAGATATGTGTGGAACTACGCAGTAAGAGCAGCTGCATGCTGTGCAGGGGTTGGGACCCTGGTTCTTTATTGCTGTGTGTGCTCCAGGCTACGTGCTGCTTTGGGACGCCATGGGGTGCAGGAGCCTGATCCCAGGCCAGCCTCGAATCCCGTTGCTTCTGTCTTACAGAGGTTGTGTGGGACAAGGGGGGTTCTAAATAAGCCCATAGTTAGGATTAGAACCCAAGGACTCCTGGAAAGTCTCCCACACTCTCTAGTCAACTTTCTCCACTCTAGGGTCCGTGTCTGAAAAGCAATGATTTGACAGTGTTTTCTGGACTATGGCAGCCGCAGAAGCAGCTACACATGTGAAGAGACGGGCCAGCGACCAGGACCGTGCTGTGCATGTGAAGCGCAGAGCCGTCCTTCACCAAGCCCAAGCTTCTTAGGTGTCATGAGCCACATGGCCACTTTTCTACCTTTGTCCGTTTGTTCCTTCTCATCTCTAGAGAGGGTAGACCTTTGCCGGCAGCAGCTTTTGCTCCTGTGGCCTCCCCAGCCCCCGCACAGTGCACAGCGGGTCTTCCAGAAGTGTACAGAGCTGTCAGCTTGCCTCAGAAGCTGTAGGCTTCTGAGCTTAGGGGCCAAGTCTACCATGAGCTGATAGCGCTTCTATTTTTCTGAGACTCAGGGTCTTTGGAGAAGGTTCCTCTGGGGCTTACCAAGGTGAGACCCCTTCCTTCTTTGCTTCCCAGCTGCGTCGTTACCGCGACCGCCTGTTCTGAACCGGGTAATGCATGCAACGGTGCATGAAAATCTTTACTTAAAGGACGACTTGCGAATATATAGTGCTGAGACTAGGCTTCCTCCGCTAATAGGTTCTGTTCAACTAATTACGCCTTTACTTAGTGACCATGAAATGTGATTGGATTCCTTCAGCATCAATTTACATCAATAAGTCAGGTACATGTCTACGGCGTAAGGCGCGCTTCTCATTTATATGGGTAGAAACAAGGATCGATCTTCCCTGGATGGCAGGGGAAGAAACACTATCTATGCGCTCCAGTTGTGTGGGGGCGATGTGACGATCTGTATGCGCGTGTTGTCAAAGCTTGTTCTCACAGCAGCTCTCCGCGTTGCATTGAGTTGCTGTGCTCACTCGGTGGACAGGAGAAGCAGCTCTTCCTGACGCCGATGTCTCGGATGTGGCAGTGCAGGCCGTCGAGAGGAGCAAGACTTCAGGGGTGCCGGGCCCCGCGCTCGTCCCGCGAGGGCACACGGCCTCACGCGCACTCTCGAGGAAGCGGGCTCCAATGGCGTGTATCAATCCGCCCAGCACTGACACACACCACCCTACAAGGAGGACGCTCAGTGACATAAGCCACGCACAAACGGTTGCTCATTGCTCGATTCCCCGATGTAAAATATCAGGGCTGAGCAAATCCACGGCGAGATAAAGGAACCCCATGTTGCCAGGGGCTTTGGGGGCTGGAATGGGGTGCGACTCTGGGTTACAGCCTGTCCTTTTGGGGCAGTAATGTTTTGGAAGCAGTTAGAGGTGATGGTCATACAGCACTGTAATAGAGCAAATGCTGGAGGATTGTTTGAGTGATTATTTTCTTATTTCAATTGTACCTCAATAAAAGGGAAATGGAAAGAGAAGGGAAGGGGAGAGAAGGGGAAAGGAAGGGAGAGGAGGAGAGAAGAGGAGAGGGGAGGGGAGGGGAGATCTGAGCCTGGCACTGTCGGGATATATCAGGAGGAATGGCAGTGGCCTCTCACACTTCCGGAGTCTATGCCACGTTGCCCACGCAATGCTGTCCCGTGAGACCCCAGCACCACCTGCTGGTATTTGAGCCCTTTTGAACTTGGGATCCAAGAGTTAGGCACATGCCAAGAGCAGGCCCCTCTGGGGCGAGGGCAAGGACCCACTCGAGGTTGTCATCTCAGAAGACCTTAGCTGCTCTCTGCGGAGCCCCACCCAGCCGCATGGCGCTTCCCAAGCTCCTCCAAGTCTCTGTTTCATCTCTCGTCTATGATGGGTTCACAGTGCCCAGGTGGGCAGACACTGTGGGAGTCCAAGACAAACTGCTCTAACCCATCCAGCGCCCCACTGAGACACTCTCAGGGAGTCACTAGGGCAGCAGCACTTTCCAGAACCAGGTCCTGTGCTAGCGTAGTGACACTATGCCCACAGCCAAGCGCCACCTATGCGCCACAGCCCAGGAAGTGGCAGGGTCTCGAGTAGGACAGAGTGCGACCACAGGGGCTTACAGGACCGTCCCAACCACTTGCTCCTTCCCAGGGCCTGGCTGACTGGAGCTGGCACAGCACACCACGTCCCAGGCTGTTGACACCTGGGGGCCACTGTCCCCGCACACACGGGGAAGTCCTTAGAGAAGCATCCCCAGCCCCCAGGCACTGACTCACAGGTGCTGCTGAGACATTCCTGCACACACAGAGAAGTCTGTAGGAAACGGGGCAGTAACGATACTTTCCCTGGAGACAAAAGTGCCTGGCGCAAGTCGCCTTGACCCAGAGAACAAAGCTCCCTCCTCTAAGTGCAGCGTGTTTACCTGTGATCCGGTGTCCGCCTTCAGAGCTCCTGAAGCGTCCCTTGGACCGAGAGCTGCTGCACAATGAGCCTACGGCTCTCGCGAGGCCCCTTGACATCAGCGGGCAGGGAGGCTATTGTGCGCGGCCTTCAAGATTCTGAGCTCAGGCCCTTGAGGATGCTCTCCACAGACTTTTGCTTGGAAAAAGAAAAAGGGAAGAAAAGCAAATCTCTTTTCTTTCTTTCTGTATGTGAACACCAAGGGGCTAATTCACCAAGAAGCAGCTGACCCATAATTACATGCAGGAGGATTGGTGGAATTTGCTTGCGGGCTCAAGGATCGCTGCAAGCTTTGTCAAGAGCAATTTGAAGCCCTAACAAAAAGTCACTCTCAAGCTCCCTGATGTTATCCAGTTGAGCACGCTTGAATTCCCAGCTGCCTCCTCTCCTCCACTCCAGTCCCCTCCCCTTCCCTCTTCTTCCCCCCCTCCCCTCCCTTCCTCAGCTCTCCTCTCCTCTTCTCTAATCTCCCCTCCCCTCCCCTCCCCTCCCCTCCTCTCCCCTCCCCTCTTCTCTTCTCCTTTCCTCTCCTCTCCTATATACAAGCTCATCTTTGAGTGAAGGAGAAGCTTTGGAGGCTGGGAGCCTGCACTGAATTCAGGTTCTCCCAGACCCATCCTATCAATCTAGTGCCCCACCCCTGAGCCTGTGACTGGGCCCTGTGGCTCTTGGGGCTGTGCACCGTGTGGATGCAGCAGGTGCTGGTCCCAGCTCATTCCTGCACTGGTGCAGAGACTTCCCTTGTGACTGGAGGGCCGCATGGGGAGCTGTGGCAGTGCTCTAAGTCTTCATCTGGGTGTTTCTTAAGGGACATGTTCAACTGACAAGCTTCACCATGTATGTGGTATTTCAATAAATGAGCATGTAATAATGGAATTCTGCCTGGTCTGGGAGGAACTGCCAGGACTTACCTACCTTTTTTTTTTTACACAGAATGATGGTTCCCTAAGTCCCTGAACTTGTGGGACCATAGGAAAGATTATGCTTGGCCTCAGAGAGCATGCCTCTCTGAGATGGGAGCGGGGCTCCTCCGTCTTACCGGGCTCCACAGCACACTCAGCCCTGAGCCCTGAGTTTTGAACCAGCCTCCCTCCTCCCCCATTTCCTGGTGCCCAGGCTCACCAACCCACCCCTGCCTCTCTGAGTCTAAGTCCTGTGTCTGGGTCCACACTTTGTGGCTTGGCCTTGCCTTCCTGCCTTTCTGCCTTCGTAGAGTCCTAGTGTGGGACTGCTGGTTGACCTGTGTGGTTCTAGGACCTGCTGGGCTGCTGCCCTTGCCCCACCTGCCTGCCCCTGCCAGGGCCACCCCAGCAACCAGTGGAGAGCACTGTTCTGGAAAATCATCCTTTCTTTTACGAAGAAAGCCGGCCTATAACAATGATGCATTTCTTCTTCTGCTGCATTTTCAGTGAAACCAGAGGACAGATGGTGGTCCGTTCTCCACGCTGAGAGAAAGAGAGATCCTGCTAACAATTAGAAGTGAATGACCAGCAGCCAAAAATACCATCTCACTCGAGCTCCCAGTAGGAACAAACAGCAACATTTCTCAGTAAACCTCAGTGTTAGAGTTCTTTCTTTCTTTCTTTCTTTCTTTCTTTCTTTCTTTCTTTCTTTCTTTCTTTCTTTCTTTCTTTCTTCCTTTCTTCCTTCCTTCCTTCCTTCCTTCTTTCTTTCTTTCTTTCTTTCTTTCTTTCTTTCTTTCTTTCTTTCTTTCTTTCTTCTTTTTTCAGAACAAGCCTAAGTAGCATCACAAAACCACAGAATGTGAGTTAAAAGAAGGTAAGTGATCTTTCCTTTTTAACCAAGGTTGTTCCAGAGCCAATTTGTACAACTTCCTGTCTCTGTCTGTGTCAGGGCCCCTTTGTACCGGGCTCAGCAGAGGATCCCAGGGGGACGTGGGCCACTCTGAGGCTCTGTGCTATTTCTGTGTGAGCAGACACAGGTGGGAACAAAGCCCGCCCTCATCGCAGATGTGCAGGGAGGTGCCCTGCTGCCGGAGAGACTCCAGGAATGAGCCGTGGCCTCCGGGGAGCACAGACAAGTTCCACTTTAATTTCAGAAACAAATGCACATGAAAGACCATCTTTTATTGGAGACATGTATTAACTTATCCTCTCTTTAAAAACATAAGCAAGAAACAGTGACCTTTCCAACATTGTCGTGCGCTGCCGTTTTAGACATAATAAATGCCACTAGATACTGTGGGACAGGAAACATAAGATTCAACAAATTAAACTTCCGGCACATGCCAAAGATACTGAGAATGGGCCTGTGAATACAATCACAGTTAGTGTATTATTTTTTCCATCAAAAGTTGACATTCAGAATATTCAAGAAATATGATTGCCCTTTCAGGCTTCCAATTTGGATTTATTTCGCAGCGATGCTGTGTTTATTTGGTCTCGTATTAATGTCATGCATCAAAAATGAGTTTCCGTGAAAATAAAATGTCTTGCTTGACTTTTTGCTGTCCAAAGTTGGCAGAGACGCCATTAAGCGAAGGAAATGTGAGGCTAGATCTGACGCCCTGATAGCTCCTTACAAGGAGGATTTCCGCCAGCGGAGCCTTTCAGCGTGTGATTTTCCTTTCATCATTTTGTTTACGAACATGTAGGAGGCGAGCCATCATGAGCTAGATATTAAATTAGGTTCATAATTGGGAAAAATAGAATAAGGAAGAGAATATTACTACCTATGCAGTGGAGAAATGTTTACATTTCGACGACTTCAGGGACCCCAGGAGAAAAGCCAGTTTTTTCTATTAAGATTTGTGCATTTCCCCTCACGCAATGAGCTCGGAGCTTCGTGCTCCTTTTCCCAAGTGCTTCCCGGTGAGCGGCGCGTGTGATCCACGCCAGGCCAGTTCCAGGCCAGGGAGGGCCGTGGCTTTTCTTCAGTTCTTTCCTCTTCTTCCTCATGGGGTGTGCGACCTGGTGAGGACTCAGCACGGCACAGTGCCGTCACTCCTCAGGAGAAGACGCCTCGGGGACCTCTGATACGCCGAAGGGAGTGGGGCTCTGCTCTGCCTCCTTGTCCTTGACATTCAGGGATACTCTTTCTTTCTTTCTTTCTTTCTTTCTTTCTTTCTTTCTTTCTTTCTTCCTTTCTTTTTTCTTTTTTTTTTTTTGGCTTAAATATCCTACCCATTTATCCACTTTGGGAACGGGTAGGAAAATTATGCATCTGAGAGGAGGTGATAGTAGGGTAAATTTACAAGCCAATATTTTTATCCCCAATGAGTGCAAAGGCTGTTCTTTCTCCATCATGATTCTCTAAACTAACGTCTGAAGCACAGGGTTATCTCACAGTCAGAAAATAAACCTTGGTGGAAAATGAAGTCTGCTTCCCTGAATGTTTAGCTTTTCCTTTAGCTGATCTCGTTTAGTTTTCACTGAAACACATTTCTCATCTTTAGGGTGTGCTGAAGTTATGATTCCACAGGCAAGTGTGTATGAGTTCTAAGAACTAGACCAGAAGAACAGCCGCAACGGGAGGTCACACCTACCCCCGTGACTCTCCTGTGCTCCGCAGGTGAGAGGTGAGGGCCTCCACGGCTCGCACAATCGCTCCTCAGAAGAAGACTGTTTTCCTCTCTCCAGAGAAGAGGTCAGGGTAGTAGAGCACAGAGCTGCTGCCAGGGGCTGGCACGCTTCGGAGAGTGACCCAGAATAGATGCCCACGCACAAAGCCACCCTCTGCCTCTCTGCCGCAGCCCGGGTAACCTGCCAACTTTCTGGCTCCGGAGCCTCACCCGGCCACGTCCACCTCTGAGGAGCTCTCCCTCCCCTTGGCCCCGCCCTGCCCAGAACCACCCCTCCCTGGTGCTGGGGTCGCAGCCTTTCTCTCAGGCCTTCTTCCCCAACGCTTGCTGCTTCCACACCCACCCTTCTCGTGGCACTCGGAGGTACAAGCCACACCTTGCCGGTCCCCACCTCAAACTTCTGAGCACCTCCTTCTGTCTCTTGGACTCAGCCCAAAGTTTTTCATCTGACTCCCCAAGCCCCGGGCAACCTGGCCCCTACCCACCCAGCTTCATCCCTTGAACCTCCATCTCAATTTCCCTGGAACTCAGGCCACACATAGTTCAGTTGGTTTTGTTTTTCAGTTCCTGAAGAAAGCTGGGTATCTCTCTTGGTTCATCTGTGTCTCATACAATCTCTTCCTCTCTGTTTCTCCCTGCTCCTTTCTCTGTCTCTTGCTTTGTCGTGGAGTTGCCAGCCTTGCGTACTGGCTGCTCTCTGCCTAGAATTCTGTTCTTTCCCTTCATGCCTGCCTTTCGCCTAGTCATCCTCTACCTAACAGATTAAATAGCTCTTCCTCTGAGGTGCCCACCCTGAAGCTCTGGGAGAAGACCAAAGTACTTTTCATATTGTATTATTCTTACTTGTCTTTCTCATTAGACTACGAGCTAGATGTCTGTGAATGACAGACTTTGGGCTGAACTAGGCTATTGTCTGTTTTTGTAGATAGGTTCACTTGCCCATGTTCATTCAGGTTTGCATTGCATATGGCCGTTTGTGCCCTACCTTGAACAGATAGACAGCCATAATGGACCACATGGCCCAGAAGTGATAAAATTTTTATTAGTGGGCCTTAACAGAGTTCAGTTTGCTGACCCCAGCCGTACATAGTTAGCTTAGAGGTCCTGAGAGCATTCCGCTGCAGGAGCTGTGACAGGGCCCAGCAGCGGCCGCTCACTGGGCATTTGCTGAGCAAACATATGGATGAATGAGTGTGGAGCACACAGCCAGGGCAGCACGACACCAGAGAGGGGGGGTCGAGGCAACGGATGCCTCTGCTTGAGGTCTGATGCATACGGAGATGGTACGCACTGGAGCACCGATGGCTGCTGTGCTGACTTTGCTTCTATCCAGATTATCCACAGTGTGCCCCACTCCCCAGTAAATGACTCGCTTGGTTTTCCCATTTGATCCTCTGAACATCCACTATGGCAGCCCTATCGCTATATACGAGACAGAGAAATGCACTAGATCTGAGATGATGTGATACCCCGCCACGATTCCACAGCTAGGAGTTACCCCTGGGGAGCCCACCACCTCGGCTCCGGTGCTTCTGAGTGTGTCGTATTGGATTGTCTCTTTGAGAACAGCGCCTTTAGCGCGTTTTGTGTATGATGCAAATCATATCTAATTGCGCACAATTGACCAGGTGCCTGGATGAATGGCTATTTCTGAAAGAAGTTTGCCTTTTACATTGAAATTTGATTTTCCACAAGTGCTGTTGCAAACAGAGATATGGCATACATATTCAAATATGTTACATTTGAGCTGAAAAATATATGAGCCTCAGGATTTGACAATTAAGAGTTTTCTGCAACCAGCACTGGCGTGAGAAGGGACGATGAGAACCACTATAACCAAATGATTTCAGTCACAAGGTAGCAGCCACAACCCAGGCAAGCAGTGCTGAGGAGCCTTCCTCACGGTCATTCACATATGATAACTGGACAGTAGAAGGCGTTTCTGTGATCCCACCAAACCCCGCTGTACTCCCTTACTCATCCCAACTGCTTTCATGCTGTTTTATTTTGGCTTTCTATGTTTCACATGCAAGAGAAAAAGTGCAGAACAGGATGTGTCTGTCCACCTGGTCGGGCCTACTGGCTGTGGCAGATTGCCTACATAGCTCCTCCCATTAGCCTGAGATCATCGGGCGGAGGAATACTCCATTGGGAATGTTTCTGTATTTTATCTGTTCTTGCATTGACAGGAATCTAGACTGATTTTATAACTTGGCAACTGCGAATAATGCAATGATAAAATAGGTGTGCAGGTGTCTCTATTGTGCTCTTATTTCTGTTCCTTTGAGTATTTATCTAGGAGTGGCAGAGCTGGATCACATGAGAGTTCTATGTGAGTCGGCTCATGCACGCTCCACGTGGACTCAGAAGGACTGGGCGAGTCTACGTCCTGCCAACCATCTCTCAGGGTTCCTTTTTCCTCACTCCCTTGTGAGCATTTACTACTTTTGGTTTTCTTGATGATGATCATTTTGACTGGGGAGAGATGGAATCTCACTGTCACTTTGATTTGCATTTCTCTGCTAGCTAATGTCTTTGAACATTTTTCTTAAAAACATTGCCACCTCTCCTTCTTTTGATAAGTGCCTATTCACTCCATTTGACCACTTATCAATGGGATGTTTGTTCCTCTGGTGTGTTAAATTGGCTGAGTTCTGCGTGTATTTTGGATAATAATTCTCTGTCAGATGACTAGCTGGCAAATCTTTTCTCCCTTTCTGGAAGCTTGCTCTTCATTCTGTCTCTTATTCCTTTTGCCATGGAGAAGCTTTTCAATTTGGTGTAAAGCCATTTATTAGGTCTTCCTATCATTTCCGGAGCAAGTGGCGTCCAATTCCAGAAGTACGTCCTTGTACCAACATACTGAAGTGGCTGCCCTATGTTTTCCTCTAGTTATTCCAAGTTTCAGGTTTTACACTGAGCTCTATGATCCATTCTTAAGTTGATGTTTGTATAGGGTGACAGATAGCCATCACTTGAAATCTTTGACAGGTAGATATCCCATTTTCCCAGAGTCATATGTTCTAGAGACTGTCATTTCTCCTTCCAATGTATGTTTTTAGTTTCTTTGTTGAAAATCAGATGGCTCTAAATATGTGGGTTTATTCCTGGGCATTCTAGTCTATTCCATTGACCCATCTGTCTATTTTTATGCCAGTACCCTGCTGTTTCGTTATAAAGGGGCCTTTCTAGTTTGAAATCAGGGCTGGGGAGATAGCAGGGTAGTGTAAATGCCTGCCTGACAAGCACAAAGACCAGTGTTCGATCCCTGGCACACCAGAAAATAGAGACTATAATATAGTTTGAAATGAGAGAGGCTGGCCAGATACCTCCGAGGATTAAAGCGCCTGCTTAGGCAGACACAAGGAACAGGTTTGATCCCTGCCCTTGGGGTATGCTGAGACTGCCACTGAGACTGGGTGTGGTGGCACTCACCTGTAATCCCAGC
>NW_004524770.1:3426455-3463533 GCF_000260255.1 Octodon degus | reverse complement strand
AAAAAAAAAAAAAAAAAAAAAAAAAAAATCAATCTTATGGGGCCATCAGCATTGTAGGGTTTTGTTTAGTATTGCTTTAGTCATTTTAAGTCTTTTATACTTTCGTATGAATTTTTTTATTTTTTATTTTTTTGCAATGCCAGGGATTGAACTTAGGGCTTTATGTTTGCCAACAAGCCCTTATTCTCCTGAGCCCTTATTCTCCCTGGCCCCATAAGAATATTAAGACGGCATTTTTCTAGTTCTATTAAGTGTGACGTTGGTGCACTGGTGGGGATTGTACTGAATTACTGTATTTATTTTAGTATTTTAACCATTTTAATAATATTGGTTCCCCGTAATCCATAAACAGGAGACGCGATTCAATCTTTTAGTATGTTCTTCAATTTTTTGCTTTAAAGTTTTAGCCTTTTTTGAGATGCCTCTAAAGCACAACGGATACGGTGGATGTGGCCTCAGTATGCTCCGTTCAAAGCAGCGTGACACTTGGTGACGAGCAGCACAGACATTTACAACCGTGTCGGGCGCGCAGCGCCACGTGCTGCACTGGCCCGCGAGGCAGAGGGACGTGACGCTGAGGCTCTGCTCGCGGTCTTCGGGTCTACGCTACGTCCCAGAGCAGTTGTGTGGGCTGTTAGTTGCTGACCTTATAAGCAATTCATATTTTGTCTTTCGTGATGTAATGAGCTGTTTGCCAGCTCTGTGAAATGAAAAGGACCTCAACACGCAGCACGTGCAATTACAACAGCAAAAACCCGAGTCTCCAAAGTTTGATGAACTCGTCGAAGAAGGCAAGACTTATGAGGAAGGAAGCAGCTTGTTTGATTTAATAAAAGAAGTTGTCCGTCCAAAGGGAAAATTGATTTGAGCTTAAAGCCATGAACAAAGTTAAAAGTGACTGAATTGGACATTTGAAGCAAAATCTTCCATTTCTGTTTTGATATTTTTAAAGTTTCACCATTTAAATTATTAAACAAAAATTCAAAGTAAAGCCCAGGCTCAGACGACTGTGCTAGTGAACTCCACTGAACATCTGAAGAATCAACATCAGTCCTGCCCAAACTTTGCCAGAAAATGAGGTGGAAGAGGACATGTCTTCACTGCTTCTGAGGCCAGCCCTACCCTGAGCCAGGGAAGGACACCGGAGGAAGAGTCACAGGCATCAGGAATACAGTCCCAAGACGCCAGAAAACCCAAAGCCTCATCAATGTGTGGAAAGGATTATGCACCCTGATCCAGCAAGAGCCCTTCCTGGGATGTAGGAGAGCTCAACAAATCAACACCATCAATATAATATAACTTTAATAAAAGAGGACAGCAAGCAAACAATATGATTGACTCCGTAGAAGCAGGAAAACACTGATAAAATTCAGTGCCTTGTCAATACAAAAAGCCAACAGACTAAGAACAGCACAGAGCTTGCTTAATGTGACGAAGAGCAGATATGAGAAGCCCCTGGGGAACGTAGCGCTCGGCGAGAAAGACGGAGTGCTTCCCAATAAAATTAGGACCAAAATAATGATACACATGCAATTTCAATCACCTTGTGAACATTCTACTGAAATTCAAGCTAGAACAGTTAGCTTAAGATGACACAAAAGAGGGCTGGGGAGACAGCTCGGTGTTCTCGGTGCCTGCCTGGCAAGCATAAGGTCCTGGATTCCATCCCAGTACCATGCGCCCTGCCTGCCCTGAAACGGGGCATGGTGGCTCATGCCTGCGATCCCAGTGCTGGGGAGGCAGAAACAAGACGACCACTAAGAGTCTGAGCTGCACAGTGAGACTCTATACCGAATATAAATAAATAAATGAATAAAAATTTAAAAACAAAGTGACACAAAGCATAAATCTTCACTGGAAAGCATAAAATAAAACTATCTGTAGATGCTGTAATTGAATATGCAGAAACCAGAAAGAGCCATGCCAAAAATCTGTTAACACTAATTAACTCGTTCGTTAAGGACAATGTGTGCAAGTCAGTTATGTTGCTATATATATAATAGTGAGGAGGCATCAGAAAGGAGCTTAAGAAAAAATTCCACTTAACAGTTATCAAGAAGAATAAAGTTCTTAGAGACTAATATACCCAGCTAGTATGGCATTCTCATCTTGTATACTACAAGATATTGTTGAAAGTGAAGAAAAATGAAAGCGAGAACAGCAAAAGAGAAAGGTGTCTCATGTTCAAGGTTTTGGGAGAGTGACCCTAAAGGAGAAACGCCATCATTCTCTACATCACCCTGCAGATTAATTCCCATTCATATAAAATCCTGTTGGCGTTTCGTAAAAAAATGGAAAGTATTTTTTTTTAATTTTAAAGAATACAAAATAGTATAAAATAATTAGAAATGATGCAAAATTTCCCTCAGCAAAGTAATGGGAATTGAGCAGTGGCTGCTGTATTGCATGATGTTATCTTTAGATGGGTTGTTTAGGTTACCAGAGATAAGCCTGAAAAATGGGCTCGAGCCTGCCTGATAGCTCAGCGGACTGCAGCACCTGTTCGGCAGAGCGCGGAGGCCAGGGTTAGATTCCTGGCGTGCACGCCAGCCCTTCCCCGGGTGCGCTAAGACGGCGCTGGAGACGATGTGGCGGCACGCGCCTGTCATCCCAGCACTTGGGAGGCTGAAAACAGGAGGATCACTATGAGTCAGAGCTACATAGTGAGACCCTGTAGACTCCTCTGTCCTAAATACATTAAAAAATGCTTGAAAAATAGCAACAACAACAACAAAATTTATAAGAAATTAAAAATAAAAAACAATAAAAAGAAAAAAAACAAAGCATTAAGTGCTTCTTTCAAAAGACCAGCAGAAACCAGCAGTCCAATTATCCAGATTTTCCTGCACAGACACATGATTATTTCTTTTTCCTTTCTTTCTTTTGTACTTTTTCTCGTTCTGCTTTTCCCCCCACTGAACAAATGCTTTCCCTTTCACGGTGTCTGTTGTACCTTTTGCGTTGTATTTACTCGCTCGGTTTCTCACACTAGCTAGACAACACGATGTTTGCACTTCCGGGTTTGATTTATTTCACTATCCAGTACAGTCTCTAGTCACATCCATTTATCCACAAAAGTTTCAAATTTATCTTTTTTCGTAGCTGAGTAATATTCTTTTGTGTAAAGGTGTCACATCATTTTTATCCATTCCTCAGTTGATGGGCACGTGACACATCATGCTGCTGTAAGCATGGGTGCACACCTGTTGCTGTGGTGTGACGATTTCAGTTCTTTTGGAAAAATACCCAGGAGGGGAACAGCTGGCCTGAATGGGACCTAACATCCTAGCTTTTGGAGGAGTTTCCACACTGATTTCCACAGTGGTTGTTTAATGTGCAATGGCTGCCTGCACTCCCACCAGGAATGGAGAAGGCTGGCTTTCTCTCTACAGCCTCTCCCGCATTTGCTATTGGTTGACGTCTTGGTGAACGTCATTCTTCCCTGGCATGGGATGGCATCTCAGTGGTTTTTTAATTTGCATCTTTTGAATGACCAATGATATTGAACACTTTTTCATATATTTATTTGCCATCTGCATATCTTCATTTGTGAAGTGTGTATTCACCTCAGATGCCCATTTTGGACTGAATCTTTGAATTTTAGAGGCTTGATCCTTTAATTCGTTATATGTTCTAGATAAGAGTCCTTTGTCTGAGGGACAGTTGGATATAATTTATCTCCAAGTCTTGGATTTTCTTTACTCTATTGTTGATTTCTTTTCACATGCAGAAACAGATTCTAATTGTTGATTCTTTGAAGTATTTCTCATGCAGCTTGATTTTTGTTCATAAACTCTCTACCTACCCCTACGTCCTTAAGATTTCTACCCACTTTCTTTTCCAGAAGATTTAGTGTCTCAGTTTTAATACTTAAATCTTTGATCCATTTTGACTGTAGTTTTGTGCATGGTGATAGGTGACTTTTAGCCTTTGGCATGTGGAAAGCCAGTTTTACCAGAACCTTTTATTAAAGAGGCAGTTTTTCTTCCAGTGAACATGTTTGACCCCTTTGTCAAAGATAAGGTGGCTGAGTGTGTTTATAGTTGTGTCCACATCTTCTAATCTGTTGCACTGATCCTCGGGTCTGGTTTTTTTTGCCCGTACCATGCTGATTTTATCACAGTAGTTTTGTAGTATAATTTCAAGTCAGGGAATGTGATGCTTCCTGCCTTTCCCTTGTTGCCCAGGATTGCTTTTGCTATTCTAGATCTCTTCTGGATCCAGATAAAATTTAGGAATATTTTTTCTAGATCGATAAGGTATATGAATGGTATTTTAATGGGAATTGCATTAAGTCTGTAAAACAATTTTGGGAGTATGGCCATTTTCACAATGTTTGCTTTTTGTATCCAGGAGCAAGGAATATCTTTCTATTTTCCGAAATCCTCTTTCATCTCTTTTTTCAGAGTACTGTAATTTTTACTGTAAAAATCTTTTACTTCCCTTGTGAGACTGATTCCTAGGTATTTTAGTTTTTAATTGTTATTGTGAAAAGTGTGGTTTCCCTAATTTCTCTCTTGGTGTGTTCATTGATTGTGTACAGAAACGTTACTGATTCTTTAGTGTTGACTTTGTATTCTGCTACACTACTGCATTTGGTTGTCGAATCTCCAGTTCTCTTAGTGGAGATTTTGGGGTCTTCTACGTATAGTACCACTTCATCTGCAGATAGCGATGTTTTCAGTTCTCTCTTTCCAATCATTATTCCTTTTATTCCTCTTCTTGTTTAATTGCTCTGGCTAAGTTTCCAAAGCTACAGTGAACAGGAGTGGTGACAGTGGGCATCTTTGTCTCGTTCCTGATTTTAAAGTGCTGTCTTCACAGTCTGAAATTCTATCTTCAGTTGTATTCAAGAGGTTTTGGCAGATTTTGATGAAATTCTTCGTGTCCTGGATAACTGTGAATCTGTTTCATGCACTCTAGTTCCTTCCTGTATTATTTGCTCCATGTTCCCATCATTCCCTTCTACTCTTTGATCTCTGTCTTCTATAGATGTATTGAGCAATTCTTTCATGATTGTTGTCATATTCTTTTTTACCTGAGAGATTATTTCTGGTCTGATTTCCTCCTTAGACTGATGGAACTGTTTCTTTACTTTGGTTGCTATCTTCTCAAGATTCATCCATTCTACCACCCCACTTTGATAGAATGAACAGAATGGGACAATCTACAGGGCCAGTAGGAAAAACAGATCCGAGGGTCTATGAATAGAAGGTCACCAAGAAGATTTCCGTTGTGAGTGCACGAGTACCTTTTAGGATAGTAGGAACATTCTGCCACTAAATAGCACTGATGGCCAAAAATGTGACTATGTTAATGAACACTGAATTGTCCATTTTATTATTTTTTTATTTATTTATTTATTTATTTATTTATTTATTTTTTGCAGAACCGGGGATTGAACTCAGGCCCTTGCACTTGCCAGGCAAGAGCTTATTCCACTGAGCTATCTCCACAGCCCGAATTGTCCATTTTAACACAGGTAAAAAATATGTTTTATATTTTCTGTCTTTTGCCATCATAAAAAAGCTTAGTAACTACTGTCAGTTTCTCCTAGAAGTGACATAATGCTTTGTTATTCAGCTTGACAGTTTTATAATATTTTAAATACCTACATTTGGGTTTAAAGTATAATATTTATTATTGAAGTGTTTAGATGCACAAAAGAAAAAATAAGAAAGAAAACCTACCTGTATTCCTGTTACTAAAAAGTTGCTGCAGTGAATTGTTTCATGTTGGTATTTCTGGTCCGCTTTGTCATGTGCATATGGGTATGTGCACACAGAGTCACTATTTTCATTTTTAACAGAACTGTTATTATACAGTACATCATGGTTCGCAGTGTTTCCCTTTATTATATCATAAGCATTTGCCCATTGTCAGTTCATATTTCCCCACATCACATTAAATGGCTAGATAGTGCTCCATCTTACAGATGCAACATAATTTATTTAGCCAATTTCTATTGTTGGATCGATCCTAACATTCTAGAGCTGGCATACCCTGTACGTGTTATCACAGCCAACTCATTTCTTTCCCGAGCTTTATAGCTGCAATCCTCAAAAACACAACACACAGAAAGCATTCAACATTTTGAAAACAGAGTTAATTATTCCCTTTCCAGCTGGACTGGGGTGCTGCATGGGCTTTGGATTCACCATTCAGGAACCTGAGCAGTGGAAGTTGTGTGGGGGGGAGGAAGAAATGGGGAACGAGTCAGGTTAAATTAGAGTCCAAAGCATCAAAATTCTACCCTGAATAGTTTTGTTTGCCTAAAAAAGAGGTACAGCAGTCCATAGAACTGGTTCTTTTGAAGCTGTGGACAATGGCCCCCTGGTGTAACACGGATCATCTGGAGCCGGAAGCCGCTCACAGTAGCCCCGACCACCACGAAGGTGTCCTAGAATCCAAGCCACACTTTGCAGCCCCCACAGTTCACGGGACAATGCCTGCCTCTTGGTCACGCTGTGCTGAGTCCCTTTGTATTTCCAGAGTTGCATGAGCAGGTAGCAGAGGCAGCAGTTCCCTGCTTCACTCCAAGTGCTGGTGGGAGTTGGGGTCTAGTGATATTCCTCCGAGGGGTGGTGTCAGGGTGAGAAGACATACCTTGGCTCCCGGATGTGGAGAAGAAGCATGAAAGGTGTTTTGGATGTTTGAAAATGAATGCAACAGTCATATGTGCTTCCTGAGATGTACCTCGGGCTTCTCTGGGGCCCTTAACCCTCGCTTGTCTCCAGCTCATGTACCTTGGGGTGATCTCTTACCTGCGTATGGGCAGATATATCTGGATATGGGCAGATATACTGAAGGCTACACTAACCAGGCTAGATGCAGCTAGAGATTTGATTTCACCTTTTAGTTTCGTTAGTTTTAAGTCCAAATTAGACTTTTCTTAGAAGGACCTTTCTTGTCTTGTCCTATTTTTCTACTAGATTGAGCATTTTTCTGATTGGGTTATCAGAGCATTGTTTACATCGCAGGATGCAAAGCTCTTCCTGTCGCATGGCTCATAGGCTATTTCTATGCCTTTTACTTTCCATTACTTGGGGTTCACTCTACACAGAAAGTGTTAAATGTGTGCGTGACTGAATGAAAGAGCAAATGTCTCTTTCCTTCGTGCATAGATTTATGCTTTTGGTTTTGGCTTCGATTTGAAGTTTTGTTTCTAGTGCTCGGTGCAGGGCTGGCCTTTAGTATGCTAGGGATAGGCTGCACCACTGAATTCTACCCCAGCTCTTAAAAAACAAAACAACAACAACAACAACAACAAACTATTTTTGGAAACAGAATCTCTGTAAATTGCCCTGGCAGGTCTAGAATTTGCAACCCTACTTTCTCAGCTTCTGAAGCAGCTGGGATTGCAGGTATGAGCTGCCATGCCTGGATATCTCTTGTTTTGATTACTAACTGTCTCTAAGGTTGATGTTAGCTTGACATAGTTGTTTCTATTTTATTTCTAAGTGTGTTTCATATTCTCCATCTCTTTAGATGGATTTATTATTTTGCACAGTGAGAGGCAGGGGATGAAGGCTCCACTTAGAGATGCCCCCATTGCCCAATTCCATGTTCCCCAGCAGCAGCTAAATCACAGAACACATCTCCCTCTTTGGAAGGGAAACACAATCAAGTTCCACTCTTGGTGGAGGGTGGCGGTGGCAGCTTCCTTCCTCATGAGCTCCTAAGCATTTGTCTTTCTCCTATTCCACGCCAATACAGAAACTTTCAGGGGCTCTGGGGCCTCCTCTTGAGAAGCAACATCCTCCCTACGTTCATGGATATTGTCTCCTGACTCCAGCTGTTTCCACCCAGTAGGTTTTGACAGTCAGCAAACTTTGTACATAAATAAGTGTGTCAGAGGAGGCCGAGACCCAAGTCCAGGTGACAGGCAACACATGAGAGCCCATCAGGAGGGGCTTGCTTCTGATTTGCCTGCTTCCAGGGCTGCTGGCAAAGGACAGCAGGCTGGGACTGCACTGAGGTGCCCATCCTTTGCAGGGAGGGCCATGATCTGGATGCAAGAAGGTATCAGGTTCATGCCTACCTTCATCTTCAGCTCCACTGATCAGCAGATTTGCCCTTGCCAGTGACAAGTGACAGTTCAAACTCGTCTTTGTCCCTGGGAACCCACCTCCACTCTCTCCTTACCATACCACAGACACCAAGCAAAGAGCATCACACAAATGTGACAGGAAGATTAAGTTAATCAGAGTAAAGGGGAAGGTACTGAGTGACCTGGGACACAGGGACAGCGGAGCTATACTCAAAGAGCTCCACCACCACCACCACAGGTAAACCGGTCTTCCTTGCCAGTAGTCGTCACCAGCATACACAGATGAGGCAGTGCCCCCACAGAGCCTCCTGCCCCTCCTCGCAGAGCGGCACCCAGGGAGCTGTCCTGTCAGTGTGAGTGGGGATGAGCAGTGACACCAGATGCCACCATGAGTGCACATGCAGGTGCTGAGGGCAGTGCTGGGCCTGGGCTGTGCGTCTTGAGGGGCACTCATCTCTGGTGCGACTCAAAGGGAGCTTTGAGTGTTCTGTGTGGCTTTGTGTAGGGGCCTTTGGGAACTGCCTGTGCTCAGGATTTCTAGGATCCTGGCGAAATGACTGGGTAGATGGACTTTTCCGGAACCCCAGTTCCTGCGGGTGCTCAACCTGCATCTTCCTTCACTCTAGAAACATGGCCCCGTGGCTTATCATTAGGGAGAAGGGGTAGTGGAGGGAAAGGGAGGGGGAGAGAAAGAGAAAGAAAGAGAAATCAGCCCAACTCCTCTTTTATTTTTTGCTTCATCAGTATCTGTTCAGATGCAAAATGTGAAATCCAGAAGCCTCTTTTGCAAGGCCATGGAGCTATCCAGGGTCCTGAATCAGTGAATTGTACTCCTCGACAAGCTAAAGATTGGACCACACTCAAGTTTGGAGTCTCTTTATGGGACAGAATTCTAGGACTCAGGGGTGAGGAGGCATCTTTTCTTCTTACAACAGGAAAAGCTTTTCTAGGCACCGGGGCATTTGCATCTTTGTATGTTCTGGGAAAAACATAAAGGACTTCTTGGAATTAGACTCAGTATTTTTCTCTTTCAGCATGCAAATGTTCATTTAATTCTCATCAAGCCCAACCCTCTCTCTATCTTCTTCCAGACTCAGGGTCTTTCAGGAGCCCAAGTATGTAATTAGGCAAGAAGGAAAGGCACATATGCTCAGCACATTGGGATCCACATACAGAAAGAGGGGCATCTGGGTGGCTAGAGACAAACCAGCTTTGGATCGCAGCTCCATCCTTGATACACTGGCTTCTCATAGGGCGGTTGGAAATCTGCCCACAGGACAACAGCTGGGCATCCGCAGCAGGCATCTGCAGACAACAGTGTCCCTGATGCACTCTGACAAGTGGCATTGCCTGCCATAGCCTCCCTGGGTGATGAAGGGGGTGCGACAGGCATGCTTCTGAATTTGCCAAGTGCAGCCTCTGGTAGAGAGTGCACACTCAGGAGACTCCTGCTAAGGGCTGCATGGATATTGTACGAGGCATGTGGGCAGCTGGCAGTGCAAGAGATCTGTCTGCCAGGGACCCAAGAGATGTCCCTTTGGCTAAAGTGGCAGGAAGTGGTTCTGGGAGACAGAACTGTTTCCCCTGACAGGCCTAAGTGACAGAAGGTTGCTTGTTGTCTGGGCTTCAAACCAAATGCTTCCCCAGAGCCAAGCTATTTTTTTTTAGCAGACTGCAAGCAAAAACTAACACAAAGGGGGAGAGATATCCTTGTAAGGGTATTAATAACAACAGTGAACATCACATCTACCAGGCCCCTGCTAAAGTGGCTGTAATGGGTATTTTCCCATAAGACTGATGCAAAATCACTATGGTGCTGATTGGACAGATGAGACGGAACCTCAGAGAGGCTGAATCTCTTGTGCCCAGTCACACAGCAAACCTAAAGAGGAACGACCCCAAAACGACATAGTGCATAATTCTTTCAGACTTAACATGTTTTTCAAAATTAATTAATGGTAGTTTAAAAACAGAAAGGATCACTACACACACACTTCAAACACTTTGCCTCTTGCTGTCTGGCTCTGCCCACTCCCCCATCCCTCCCAGCAGCAGCCTTGAGGATGTGCCAGGGAAACCAAATTCTCCCGGGCAGGCCGCCACCTCAGACTCACTGCCAAGATCCAGGGAGCTGCTCTCTTTTATTCTTTGTAACCAGTGTTGGTTCAAAGCCTTAGATGAAGCTTGTCTTGTTTCATTTATTCCCCAAATATCTGTCTTTCTTCCCCCTGGAGTCTGACCCGACGCTTCTTCTATCTGTTCTGCGTCATGCCAGCTGTCACCAATTGCAAATCTAAACATGTCCCATGATGTCCCTGGCAATGTCCAGGTAGTGAGTTAGATGGCTGAACAGGTGTCATGTGTGTTTTGGAAAACCACAGCCAGGTGACAATGACAGAAGCTCTTTGCAGATGGCACTGAAAGGCCTTTCTCTCCTTCTCCTCAAAAATTATATGGTGGCATCTACCTTCCATAGTACCTACTAAGCAGAACAGATGTCTGTATGTGTGTCGCCATTGTGTGGATTCCAGTTATGAGGATGCAAAAGAAAAAGGCGTCCTGCTTGTTGCTTTAAAAATCTTTCTTTAAAAAGTTACCTAGATTTCTTTCCTTCCCACTGCACCCTGCAGCTCACAGGTCCAGGAAAACCCGAAATGTGGTGCTTTTTCAGGCTGGCACTTTGTGAAGAAGGTGTCAGTGCTTCCTGCAGAAAGGCAGGTGTGCATAGCAAGAAGCTTGCGTGTACTTACCATGTTTGTTGCTCATTCACAGTGCAGACCTGAAAGCCCACTTCCAGCGCTGCCCTGCTGTTCTGTCCTCCACGTACTTGACTGTGGAAAAGAGGATTAATTCTAACTGAAAAACCAACAAGCACTCACAGGAAACCCAGCACCACATTGGGTTCAGCACAGGGAGCTATATGTGGGACAACCGAGAGGTCTCAAAACAAGGGGCTCAGCGGGCATTAAATCTAGCACAACTCAATGCCCTAGACCTAAATAGAACCAACCTAACTGGAAAGCTAACCCTATCCCTAATCCTCGCACTAACACTAACACTAACACTAGTGCTAACACTAACACTAACCTTCTTCCTAATTCTAGCCCTAACCCTACCCCTACCCCTACCCCTAACCCCAACACTAAAGTTAAAGTTAACTCTAATCCTAACCTAAACTTTGATCCAAACCTGAACCTGAGCTCTAACTCTAACTCATTCTGTAACCTAAATTTTAACCCTACTGTGGACTCAATCCATGACCTTAACCCAAACCTAAACCCTAACTTGTATCTGGGGAAGTAGGAATTTCATGTTCATACAGGGAGGGGAACAAGCAAGGAAGGAGAAAGAAGGGAAAGAGATTCTAAATAGGGAGGATGGAAGGGAAAAGGTGAAAATGAAGCTTTTTAGATAGGGATGGGAAGAAGGCTTGAGGAGAGAGAAGAGAATTGGAGGAAAAAGAGAAGGAATAAGACACGTGTGCAGGAGCAAGTTCACTATGATGAAAGTGGTCATTATGTGCGGCAAAACATGCACTAAAAATTAACTTAGAAAACGGTACCATCACCATGCCTTCCCTGCAGCCCCAAGTGGCATCAAAGCTGCCCCATTCCAGGGGAAGGAGCAGCCAGGTACTTGAGGAGCGTGTGGCTTGCCACATGCTGTATTGGTCTCCTCCAGCAAACACAACCTGCTGCATTGGCTCCCACCTAGTGTTAGATGTCATAGAGCTGAGGCCCGCCTTGATTCATGACTGTCTCTACCACGGCCACCACCTGGAGTGGGGCCCCTTGCTCTGCCCTGCCACAGTTCACCCCCACTGCAGTTGTTTAACTGAGTTTCAACTTCAGCTTCTCTTCCATTTTCCCCTTTAGGGAGCATGACTGTAACCCCTAGAATCTATGTCCCTTCCCCACAGGCTTTATAGGAAATATGAGATTGTTGTGCTTAAGGGTTTTTGTAAGGAGAAAAACACAATATAGGACACCTATGTTATAAGATTATTTGTAATGAATCACTAGAAGAATCACATACAAAAAGTACAGGAAATCTATCCACACACTAAAGAACAAACACCGCCAGCTGATGGCCTGGATCCTAACACCCTGCCTGAGTCCAGCTGGAAACCTAGAACCCATAACAGTCTCTCTGAAAAACCTACTTGGAGGCCTAGAATGTATGACAAGGTCTCATGCAGGCCTGCTTCCCAGATCTGTGCTGGGAAGACCCAAAGGTTGATGGTGGAAGCTAGAAAGTCTGAACCAGGGGGATGAAGGCTCTGTGCCAGCAGGCTGAGGCATCTGCGCTGGAGCCAAGAAGCCATGCTCAAGGTAGGAACAGAGCTGCCCAGAAAAGTACTATAGCCATTCTCAATGACAGTGAGGTCCTGAGCTCCCCTGAGGATAGAGAAAGCCGAGTTCCCATCAGGACAGCCAGCATGACAAACTTCTCCAGGAGACTGAGCCATGCACCATCTTCCTCTCTGGTGCCAGGAAGCGATGCTCAAGGTGAGGACCAGAGCTCCCCAAAGTGAACCGCTGCCAGCCTCCACAACCACGAGGTCCCCAGCTCTGCCTCCAAGGAGAACAACCAAGCTCACCAGGAGAGCCAGCAGGACAAGCTCCTCACAGGGAACCAACAGCCCCTTACAGTACCTAACGTACTCAACAGCTTCCCTAACAGCCTCCCAACAGCTTCTCCAGTTCTGCCTCTTCTGTTGCTGGTAACAGCCCTCAGGTGGCCTCCCACACCCAGCAGCGCCACACTAGCTCAGTTCAGCGGGGGGTAACAAGTTGACCACCATTTGGCATCCACCACAGAGATGAAGACATGATTTTACCTTTGAGACCAGTTAAAGAAAGTGATCAGACTCATGCTCCTTCCTCCTAGTGCTCACTCTCCTCTTCATCTCTTGACATGAAGCTCAACTCCCCCACCTGGACACCATGGAAAGGCCTCCTTGAGGGTTCCTGTTCCCAGCCCACTCGCCCACTGGCATCAGCGGCCAGACACATGCACAAGGAGATCCTACGGCACTTTCAGCCCCTCAGCTGGCTGCCCTCAGCCCGACAGCTTCCTCAGGTGCAGCTGTGGACATGAGCAAGCAGGGGCGAGCTCTTTCTCCTAGCAAGACAGCGAAGGATAGCACAGTGCCTGCAGTTGTGAGGGCCATGAGACATCGTGGTGGGCTGCTACGCAGCAGAAGTAAGTACAGCACCAGCTTGCCCAAGATGAGGTACAGGGGCCGGGGAGATGGCTCAGTAGAATAAGCGCTTCCCTGGCAAGTGCAAGGGCCTGAGTTCAATCCCTGGTTCTGTCAAAAAAAAAAAAAAAAAAAAAAATGAGGTACATACAAAGGAAACAATTCTCAATCCAATGCAGACAAGCAAAGTCACAGAGAAAATCAGGAAATTTTCAGATAATCATCCTTAAACTGTCAAAAATCAAAAGAAAAGCAAACAGAAGCTGTCAGCTCATGACTCAGTGTCTACCACAGTACCAAACGCTCTGGTTCTGGAGAAAGATGATTCAAATCTGGGTTCTGTTACTGGGTTCTGGAGCTCTGGTTGTTGTTCTGGTTGATAGAGATGCTTTTTGGGTTCTTAAAGTCCTGAGCCAAAAAAAAAAAAAAAAATTGGTCAAGACAGATGTTATATTTATTACAAGTTTTAAAGGTAGGAAAAGAAGCATGCTCTGCAGAATAAGTCTGGGCCAGTTAAAACTAGGAAAAGAAGTACAATCCACAGAGTGACAGCGGGAGGACCACTGTGAAGGAGGGCGTGCAGTGGCCCCCAGCTCAACGGTGGCCATCTTTCGTGTCTTCCGCTCCCCAGGTGACGTCAGATCTAGGCTGTCCCATCAGAAACCTCCTTGAGTTTTTGTGAGAAGAGCTGAAGGTCACAATTCCTGATTGGTCCTAGGTGCGGGACCTGGGCTCATGTTTCCTGCATCTCTGTGACTGACAGCTTACACCTACCTGCCCAGCTGGCCGCTCACGCCTTGATATTCCCTCGCAGTGCTTTGCCTGATTTCTAATTCTGAGATGTGGCACTGACTTGACTCCAGGTGTAATGGGGTTGGCACGTAGAATGGTCAAAACGGGTGCTTGGGTCAGTTTATAGGGATTAAAATCTCTCCTTTTCTTGCCTTGCTTACATAGGTCTTTTGTTTTAGACCTCATCATTTGCTTCCATAAGCCAAATGGCTGACACTATTAAGTCAGAAATCTGCTAAAAGAATTAAAGGAGATTCTTAAACTAAGGAGCTTGGCAGGTGCTCTTCCAAGAGTAGCTCATACGACAACACCTCAGCAATCTGCTCACTGAGCATGGACTTTGCAAGTGTGACTGTGATATGATGTGGCAGGGCAACCCACGGAGCCGAGCGCTGGCGGGGTCCCTGGCCTCCGTGTGCGTCTGTTTCTCCTGCCATAGACTGGGGATAAGGTGAAGTTCAGGATGAGCGCCAGAGCTGGGCCAGGTGCCCAGTACTGATGGGGACTCCAAAGAAGGGGGAGCGAGAGCAAATCGGTCCCGCTCGCACCAGCTCTATGTTCAGGCGCTCCGTTTATGAAGCACTCTCAGGCCGATCACCTCTAGAAGGCTATCGGGGTGCTGCCCCTGGGTTAGGGTGGGGTGTTTTCTCTGTAATCTAAATACATGGGAGGTGGTGCTCGGAGGTGTAAGTCCACGGCCAGGTCAGGTTTGAACAAGCATCCATGGCGAGGGAGCCAACTGGGAACTCTTCTGCCACCTGTGGATCTCCCCCGCCCACTTTGTACAGGAGGGCACATTTGTATTTATACACATCTAAGCTGGTTTAGGGTTATGGAATCCAAGTCAGTGAGCTAGGTCACAAGGAACTTCCTGGTGAGGCCCAGCCTCTGGGAGCTCGTGGCATGAGCTCAATCCGCAGTTCTGTGATTTGCATGCTCCTGGGTACTGTCTTCCATCCCCGATTTGCAGAATAAGGAGGGCAGTGCACTCACGCTCCTAGGGTTGTTAGGAGAACTAACAACTGATGTAAGAAATGTTCATTTACTACGCAGGAAGAAATATGGGTCCATCTTACTCCAGAGAGAACGGCCCCCACCAAGAAATCAAACAATAACGCTGGCATGGCTCAGGTGAACAGGACGGTGCCCACATTGTTGGCGGGAACGCAAGCTCTTTGTACAGATGGAAATCTGTACAAAGATTTCTCAAAGAACTAAAGTTAGACATTCCAGATGACCCTAGAACCCCTTTTAGATAACTCATCCAAAGAGCCTAAGACACGGTACAGCAATACATGCTACCAACATTTATAGCAACACAGCTCTGTAGTAGGTAAACCTGGAAACAGCTTGTGTACCTGAGATAATTAAAGAGAATGTGATATTTAAATATGATAAAATACTACATGGCTATAAAGAAGGACAGCACCTGCTTAGGCAGATGCAGCAACTGGGGTTCAATCCCCGGCATGCTGTGCTGAGACATCAATTGAGACTTGGCGTGGTGGCATACACCGGTAATCCCAGCACTTGTGAGGCTGAAAACAGCAGAATCACTGAGTCCAATCTGTATAGTGAGACCCTGTAGGCCCTGTAGTAAATACATAAAACACACACACACACACACACACACACACACACACACACACACTCATATAAAGGACAGCTTTGAAGCATTTGTAGGAAACGGATGTACCCAGAAAATACATAATGCCAAGAGAAATAAATCAGACACACAATCTTCAGTACCGTGTGGTGTCTCTCATTTGCTCAAGGCAGTCCACAAAGAGAAGATGATAAAGGGTGGATAGAAGGAGATGAGGGTGGATCTCTTGAAAGAGGAAAAAGGACCCAAGAGCCCAAAGGGGGAAGCAGCACGGAAAGGGGGAGTAATTAAAATAAAGATTTTCCATGTGTTGGAACCAAACAACTTTCATGAGTGCAAACACTGTGCCATAAACACGAGCTAAAGTTAATAATGTCAACAAGAATGAAAACTGGGACGGGGGTGCGAGCGGGGAAGGCAGCGAAGGGGACTGGAGGAGATGCAGCCCTGGCGAGTGCCCGCTCCCGCTCCCCGAGGTGGCTGACCGACGCGCGTGCTGCACACACGTGCTAACAAAGAGATCAATACACATTCTGATGCCGTCAGCTGCATCAAAGCCAGATGCTCCGCACTGTCGCTGGCCTGTCTTCCGTGGCGCGTGTTAGCTGCTGAAACTGATCCTCCTCGGACTGGAGGCTCTGTGAGGGTGGATGCCTTTGCTCGTTGTGTTCCCGCATCTGGAGACTGCTGCTTAAGGAACACCTGCAACAGAGTCAATGAACGTTATTGTCAGTGCTTTCGACGAGGCTAATGATACAGTACTGCCTGGAGACTTTTCAAGGGGACAGGCTCGGGGTGTTTGACGTTGCTGGGTCGATGTTCTCTACCGGAGCTCAGTGTCTCTCGGGCCCTGGCCCTGCAGACACCGGCACCCGATGCCCAGAATGTGCACTGTGGTTTCCGTGCTCTGCCTACACTGCCACGCCGGGCCACGCTAGGCCAGAGCACCTCAAGGCAGTTCCACGCCCTGCGACTGCCAGGACTCCTGCATGCATTCTGGACCACTACTCCCTGCTCAAAACTCTCCCGCTGATTTCAGTGCCAAGCGTGGGCTGGCTCTGAGCCCCGCGGAAGAGCAGGCTGTGCTTTTGGGACACAGGCCCTCCCCCAGCTCCTCCCAGTCCACAATTCCTCCTCAAGCAAAGGGGGCCTTGGCCCTTGAGAGAGGCACCAAGGGGCACAAGCACAGCAGTGAGCCTTCCCTTCAAAGCCTGGAGGCTGGTCCATGGAGGCCAGCTGAGACCCAGCCTTCCTGCCCTGGCAGCCTGGTGAAGAAGCTCCGCCAACTCCAGCCAGGGAGATTAAACGCTGATTCCTTTGCTGTTCATTCCGTCTTTGAGATCAGCGAAGACAGACCACAGTAGAGCAAGAGCCCTCAGCCCTTCTCCCTAGCGCAGGGATGGCTGCCCCAGCCACCCGGCTCATCTCTTCAGCTTCTCTTCCAGGCCTGAGAGGGAACGCGAACTCCCAGGTCTCCAGGTCTCCTTCCTGCATGCCCCTCCCTCCTTCTCATTCACACACAGGCCTCCAGTCTATTGCATCATACAGACATGTGGCGGGGACAGAGATCACAAGGTATGGGGAAATATGGGGGAGGGCAGTAGAGGGGGAGAGAGAGAGAGAGAGAGAGAGAGAGAGAGAGAGAGAGAGGCTGAGAGCAGTTGCTAGAAAAAAGCCAAACCAAAATTTGTTCCCAGGATGAACAGTAGAGTCTGGGGAATGACTCAGCACTCTCGTTCTTTCCTATGATTCCACAATCCCAGGCCAGATCTCCTTCCACTTGTATTACAGACAGTACTGAGTCAGCTCTCATCTTCAGGGCTTACGATCCAGTATATTTAATTTGGCTGCAATACAGCAAGGAGGCAATTTCTCCAGAAAGTGTTTTAAGCAGCAGATCAAGAGCTGAGGCAAGCAGCTCAGCCCCTCAGATTCAAGACCTGCTTATCCCAGGATCCAGCGTGGGTCGCAGGAGAAGCAGCCGAGACAGGCCTCTCATTGGCTGCCTGAGTTGCGGCTTCATTTGCATGGTAATTATCCAATTAGTTACCGCTCCTTTCTTGAGTTGAGGAAGCTCCTGGGAAAAAGACTAGTAGGTAGAATCTTCAGGCTGCAATAATGGTATGCTGCCCCTGGAGGAGAAGCATTTGATGGGTGTTTTTCTGTAGAATGTTATTCAGCTTTGAATATGAATCAGGGCAAAAACAAAACAACAGAACTGCAATGAACATCCTCTGTGGTGGATCTCAGGGTAATGGAAGACAAATTAGCACAAAGGGTGTGGGATCAAGCCTGCAAATGTCCAGTGCTTCAAGGTCTTACTGGAGGCCTCAGGGTAGAAGTGCTTAGCTGGAGGCTCATAGACAAGATTCAGGAGGGCTGTGCAGTCCCAGAAATGGATCCCAAGGCCAGAAGGTATGTTCAGTTTTCAGGGTAAAAGACCTTTATTCTTTTTTCTTCAGATTATTTCCTGAAGGGTCCAAAGTGCCCTTGTGTAAAGGGATACACAAAAGCTTAAAAGACTTGACCTGGATCTTTCTTAGGGATATAAACTTCTGCCTCATGTGAGGAAAGGGACAATGGCCCTCCCATGCCAGGTCTGCAGGGCATGCCAGAGGGGTAACGAGTCAGTGGGCCCTGGAACCAGGAGATACCTCTGAGCCCCACATGCATCACTAGCTTTGTGACCTCAGGCTAGACTCCAAATCTCTCTGCACCTAGCTTTCTGCCTTGCCCAGTGGGATTGGGACAGCACTCATCTCCAGAGGAGTCTGGGTTCTCAGACAGCCTGGCACCCAGCAGAAACACACACAGGGCACCCTGCTTCCACCAGTGTAGAGTGTGCTGCTGCTAGTTCTGACCCTCATCATTTCTACCCCCACGTGACATGTGACACACATGGAAAAGCGCTTGGTGCAAAGCACCTCTCAGAGTCTTTGTTCAGGCCCAGTTTTGTTTTAGTCAAACACAGCTTGGCTGGAGGGGCTTGGATTTCAAACTTGATGAAGGTTGCAGTTCTATAAATTCCTCCCCTCTTTTGTGCTGATGGCAAGACTTTTATATGCATTATCATTGTCTTTTTCTCCAGAGATAAATTTTGTGGACTGGCACTGAATCTGCCTTCCAAAATGCAGCTTGGAGATTTTATTTGAGATAAACTATCATGTGAATAAAGATAGATACTATATTTTAATCTGGGAGCATTCCATTCAGAACCTTTTCTGAAGTCAACATCAGTGGCACTATTATTCAGAGGATATGGGTGTTTGGGGGAAATTTATGTCCAACTGTGACTGCAAACCTTTGCCAGTTCTGGATCATATTAGCCGTTCCTCTGAAAATCACACTGGCTTTGGATGACACATGTGCTCCTGACTGCAGTCCCCGAGCCCAGCCTGGCAGGTGCACTCTGCCACTCCAGGCCCCTCGTTGGGCCATGGTGCTGATTCCCTCACCCGGATCCTCTGCCACACGGTACTTGGCATCTGCAGCTGGGTGGGAAGAGGGGCCCACATATGCCAGTGTTGACCACGCTGAACCTCAGAGCTTTGGAAGAGTTAGTCGACTGAAGGCTTTCATTTGCACCTTGTCCATGCTTAAACTGAGGCACGAGGGAAGTAAGTACGAGCAGGTGGCTGGGAGAACTTGTCACTGGCTGCTTGGAGATGTTTCCAAAATTCAGATAAATATCCTTTCTCACAACAAAGATATAAAATTACTGAGCCTTGTGACTTCTTGAAGTTCCCATGTGACATTCATGGCTGCATGTCATCAGCCACGTGATCTTCTGTGGGTTCCACACCACAGCACTCAGAGGCTGAACACTCCTTTGCCCCTGCAGCAGGAGCCTGTGGAGCTCGGGAGCTGTGGGAACAGATGAGCTCAAAGTTCCTGTAGAAGACTTACCCGAAACAGCACTTTCTCACACTGCCCTGCGGGGGGGTAACAAGTCCACCCACTCACCACAAAGCAGCTTGCCCAGGGCCTGAACAAGGATTTCTTTGTAAAGTAACAAGAGGTGTGAAGAGGATGCCTCAGCCCTGCTGTGGACTTCCAGCTCTCTGTAGTGCACTTCCGGTTTTCTGTAGTGCACTTCCGGTTCTCTGCAGTGAAAGCGAAGCAAGGCCTATGAAGACACCATGGAATCTGGATGGCTCTATCCCTACTTTTGCCCCTCGGAGGATAGTTACTCTGACTTGCTCTAACCTACGCTTTGGAAGAGCATGTCACCCCTGAAATGGCTGACATGGACCATGGATACAAATTTGTAAGAGTTCAGTTAGTAAAATGGGCTAATTTGCATCTAGTTCCAGTTCACAAAGAAGGGGAAGGTTGCCAACAGAAAGGAGCATAGGCATAAAGTGGCACTGGAAACGAAGCAGGAGTAAGGAGGATAGCCCGGGTGTAGGACTCCATGGCACTAGCGAATTCTGAGAACCAGCCCAATCCCCGGTCTGTGGAGGTCAGACTCGCAGGGAGACACCTCCCGTCACTCACTTTTCATTCCTAGGCAGAGAGGGCACGAGAGCTGGAGTGGGCAGAAGACGTTGGCTCCTGCTTCAGGAAGGTGAATACAGGGACAGGTGGGAAAAGGAGACCAAAGGCAGGAGAAGACAGGTGACCGAAGGTGACAGGTAAGAGAAGAAGAAGGAGGATGGGAGAAGGAGGCAGGAGAGAGGAAGATGAGACAGAGGAGAGAAGGAAGGGACAGAGGACAGGAGGAGGGGACAGAGGAGAGGAAGAGGGTCCAGATGGGGGAGGGGACAGGAGGGACTAGGGGAGGCTGGCCTATGATGAGGCTGAGGGCCTCAGAGTGTGCTGTCCTCTCTCCGTGGGTAGAGTCAACCCAGCAAATCAGAACACAGAAGCCCAGGACTGTGAGGGTATGCAGAGTTTGAGGCAGTGGTCGGTGGGTTGACCCTGGTGCTAGGCAGGTCACAGGTATGCTGGTTCTGGGGAAAGTGGGGTGCCCTGCTAATTTTAGGGTCCAGCTGGAGGGCACGAGAAGGAACCCCACAGCCAGTGCACACATTTGCTTCCTTCCAGACAGGCTGAGGGTCGGCTGCAGGCAGCGGCAGGGCAGGGACCAGTAAGTGCGCCTTAGGCCAGATGCTGGCTTCCGCCGCAGTGTGGCTGTTTGATGCCAGGTGGGTGAGCTGGGAGCAGTGCCCCCTCCTGGGCACCGTGGGCTTCTTGTTCCCTCTGTGATCTGTTGCTCTGCACACTCGCTGAGACCCAGCAATGAGCCTTCAAGCGAGAGCCTTGGGCGACACCTCCTTTGCCAGCTGGCTCCTCTCCCTCAAGGCACTTGGGAGCTCTCATTTTGGCTAGGGAGGACAGAGGAGACCCTGGGAATGAAAAGGCCCAGCCAGCCTTTCGGGTTGGATGCCTCACCGTGCCCTCAGAGCTTCTCAGTGCTGGCTGCTATGATTCTTAGTATGGCCGCTCTTGGTTGAGGGCACGCCTGCAGGGCGGCGAGGCGTCTTTCTCAGGAGGAAGCCGCGCCGCTGTGGGCCCTGCCGGGCCCGCTGTCTGTTCCACCCCGAGGAAGGCTTCCCCCCTTCCTGCCATTCTACTCCTCCCCGCTCTTCCGTGGCGCATGCTGGAGCCGTCCACGGCAGGCGTCGCAGGCAAGGCCCCGCCCCCTCTCTGGGCTCAGCGCTCCTCAGCAGTGCGACAGCAGCCACAGCGGCGCTCAGCACCACTTGGGAAGTGTCCTGGGGCTCCTCCTGTGCAAGACAGGTTGACACAGTCAGTGGACCGTCACTGGTACAGCGCCCTGTGCACTACTGTCTCAGAAGGTACAAATCTGATTTTTTGTTTTTGTTTTTGTTAGCACAGGCGCGGTGCAGAACGGTTTCCTTCCTTCTGGGGGACGCGCGCATGCGCACGGCCGGCCCTCACGCTCCTCTAGCTCCCTCTCCTCTCTGCCATGCCCTTCTCTTTGCAGACCATCCATCGTCATGTTTCCGACTATCTAGATTTTTGTTTTACTGTTAACATAATTTTAAGCTAACATAATTTTAAATTGTTTGTAGCATTGAGAAGATCAGAGTCCATTCTCAATCCCAAGATTTTATAGCATCAGACTCAGAGCTGGCTGTAGGGCCTCATGAAAAGGAAGTCTCTCTCTCTCTCTCTCTCTCTCTCTCTCTCTCTCTCTCTCTCTCTCTCTTTCTCTGGGAGGATGCTGCATTTGTTTTTTGCCAGAGCTCAAAACCTGGCCCGGATGCTGTATTTCTCTTAGAGAAAAGCTCTTATGGGGCCAGTACAAAGAGAATTTTTTATGCTTCTGTGATGGGATGCCAAAAATATATAAGAACAACACAGCCACAAAAAAAAATCCACCATCAAATTTACTCCTTAAGTTTACTGACAGCCTGTCACAAAGAAATAAAACATTGATATCTGCTTCATGGACTTAATTTAAAATGACTTAGTTGAAGAAAGCAGGCGTGCTCTTTGAAGCACCTGCGATCGGACCAGGAAGTGTGGCGAGGGGAGAGGGGAGGAGGCAGCCGACTGGACCGCTGCCCGGCCCACCTTCCACTCTCCTGGAGCCCACTGGGTGCGTTGCTCTACCCCGAGGGCCATGTGCTTTTGCAAAGCTGGGCACCTGCCTGTCCCCAGGACCAGGCCATGTTTTGGGGGTGTAAATCTGATCCTACCTCAGGAGAGCCTGGCAGGCGAATTCTAGAAGAAACAAACCTTCTAGGTGTGGACCCCTATTCCTATTTCTCTGTGTTGTGCTGGGGATGGGGTGTTGGAAATGCCTCCTGAGGGGACGTGGGAGAGGAACCAGCCAGGACAGGTAAGGTCCGCTCTGGGGCTGCTTCTCTGCTGGACCCCCACAATTCCCTGAGAGTTCCGGCGACTTTGAGGTGCAGCCAAGAATGTGCTTTGGGTGGATGGGGGCTCTAGTCATGCATTCTTCTTCTATTGGACTCTGCATGGAAGCGGCTGGAAGAAGGGCAAGTGGTGCTGAGCGCCGCTGTGACTGCTGTCGCACTGCTGAGGAGCGCTGAGCCCAGCGAAGGGGCGGGGCCTTGGCCTGCGGCGGGGCCTTGCCTGCGACGCCTGCCGTGGACAGCTCCAGCGTGCGCCACGGAAGAGCGGGGAGGAGTAGAATGGCAGGAAGGGGGGAAGCCTTCCTCGGGGTGGAACAGACAGCGGGCCCGGCAGGGCTCACAGCGGCGCGGCTTCCTCCTGAGAAAGACTCCTTGGGAAGTGTCCTGGGGCTCTTCTTGTACAAGACGTCGTGGGCTCCAGACGGCCTGGGGATGTGGCTCCTGGACCCTTGTCTGTCTCAGAAAGAACCAGGCCAGGCCCCAGCTGCCCTCCTGGCCGCGCACCAGCGCTCCTCGGCCTGCTCTGGTGGGGCCCCCAGAACCCGAGCAGAAGGTTGGATGGAGACTCCCCTTTCACGAGGCCCTGTGGCCAGCTCAGAATCAGATGTTATAAAATCTTGGGATTGAGAATAGACTGTGATTTTCTCAACACTACAAACAAAATTATGTTAAGAGTGAAATAAAAGCTAGATAGTCGGAAACAGGAAGGTGGATGGCTTGCGAAAGAGACTGGGATGGTGAGAGGGGAGGGAGTGGGAGGAGCACGAGGGCCTGCCCTGCGCCTGCGCTCGTCCCCCGGGAGGGCGGAAACCTTTCTGTACCGCGCATGTGCGCTAACAAAAACAAAACATCGTGTTTCACCTTCTAAGCAACTAGTCCACTGACTGTCAACCCCAGTAAGAAACATCCAATTAAACTGGGTCAGCGCAGTTCAGGGTATGGCTCCAGGAATTTACTGAAGAGAGAAGACCCAGGGCAGCAGCCGGTGGGCTCGCCGGGGAGGGGCACGGAGGGCAGCCCAAGAGGAAGGCTGCTCCCTTCCATCCCTCAGGGGGAGCTCGTCTTCACCCTCACCGTGGGCGTCGTCTCCGGGCTTCCGGCGCGGACCCTTCTCCTCCTGACACCGACGCGCGCTGCTGCGCAGTGGACTCCGGACCACCCGCATCCTCCGGGTCTTTCTGACGTCCCCCGTGCAGAGGGCGGCTTCCACGCCGACTCTGCAGGTGGGAAGTCCGCGCTGCAAATCTCTACACTTATGTGTACCTTGTATTTAGTCCATTTCTGTAGTAAAGCACTGGGGCCAGGAAGTGCCTGGTACTTTGGGAGAAACTTGTAAGAATCGAACCCACAGCTACCTTTAGTGAGTTTCTGTGTCATTGGACTGGCAAAAGCACTGCCTCCATCGCCCTCCCTATTTCTGTCATCGACCTGTGAGTCCGGTGGTGTCCTCGCCTCTTCCCAAGGGAGGGCACTGAAGGATCAGAAAGGGGGGTGAGTTGCTGCGCAAGTCACACAGCCTGCTCATCGGACGTTCATGATTGGAACCCAGGCTCACACCCGCCCGAACTTTTCACCACGGCTCTTTAATACGTGTTTAATTGAGGAAAACAAACTGCTTACGTCGGGTGGTGCTTGGACGTGTGCACGCACTGCGCCACCCCCTCTTCAAGCTCACGGGCGTCTCTCACCTCAGCTTTTTCTGCTAAGAGCGTTTCAGATCTACTCTTAGTAATTTTCTACTCTTAGAAATAGCGGTGCGCTATTGCTGGCCAGTCTCTGCGCTGCGCAGTGCGCTCGCGAGCTCGTTCCTCTGGTCGCACCCACGCGGTGGGTGCTGCGGCCCTGTTCCTTCCTCTCCCGGCCCTCTCTTGCTCCGCCCGGTTTGCTCTTGCCCTGCCCTTTCCTGCCTGCTCTGGGAACAGAGACAGGCCAAGCGTTGTTCTCCTCTGAAGCCACCACCCTCGGCCACAGGAGGCCGGGACGCATCCAGTGGAGCCCAGCCCAGACGGCCTGCAGGGAGGCCCCGACCCTGAGCAGGTGGCACAGGGGCTCAGTGATTCTGCACCCAGCACCCACACAAGGACACCTGGCCCCCGTCCTGCACGCTGACGTCTGTCCCGTCACACATTCATCAAATGCACCAAGACATTGGTGTCAATGCAAGTCTCAAGTCCTCACTAGAACGCTGTGGCTGGGGCTCCGTGTAAGCCCGGGGTAACTCCTCCGAAACAGCCGGAAGCAGAGCCCTGCCCTCCCCTGCGTTAATTATGCATGACGAGCAGCCGGACTCCTTTGCAACAAGCAGGCATTCATTACCTATAATTCCTATTTTATAACTTTTTTGTTTGATCTGTCCTGGAATTCATTCTGAAGAAATTCAACAGAATAAATAATCATTCTCCCCGACCATTTGACTGCAGCTTTGAATATGTAATGTGGCTACAACGTGTATATTATTTATGACAAATTGATGGCTGGAACATCTCAATATTCTTTTCATGCTCTGAGAATGTGGACTTAAGACGTTTCCTCTGCAGCCCCCGCAGGCCCAGAGGGCGTGACAGCGTGTGGGAGAGGCACGAGGAGGGGGTGGCGGGGCAGCAGATTTGTGCTGAGGAAGCGGGAGACTCCTGGGAAGTCTGCTCCCGCCTGCAGGCAGGGAAGTCTGCTCATCCCAGGCGCGGTGCAAGTCCTGGGAAACCCGGAGCATGGTGCAGCTGGGGCTGTGGCGAATCAGAGCCTCACCTGGGTGTCTTCAAGGACTGTCATCTAAAGGAGGCGCCCATGCCTGGAGAGCCCCAGACCAGCTTCTCCCCAGTGCTAGCTCCAACAAGAGCCCTGCGGGTCTGCCTGGGATTCCCTAGACAAAGACGCTGAGGTAAGGATTGGTGTCCCCAGCATCAACTTAGAGTTGGATCACAGCAGGAGAGGGATGGAGAAACAGACAGAGAAAGGAGGAAGCCCACACAGGCCATGTGACCAGGCAAGCGGGTCATGGATGTGCTCATGTAAGTCACCTGGGGAGGGGCCCTGGGACCACAGTTACTCCCCAGGGTGGAAGAGCTGGGTTGGTGCCACCTAGCTTCCATTCGTCCCTGGCAGGGCACACTTCTGGGCGCTCCGCTGCTCAGTGCTTCCTAGCCCTCAGGTCTGAAGCTGTCAGGGCCTGCAGGAAAGCAGGGTGGGTAGGAGCTGGGCCAGGTGCCAAGAAGACAGCGCCTCAGGTAGGCGCATTCCTTGGGCTCCGGGAAGCCCCAGTGGTTCTGTACCCATCACTGTGCAGCCGGACCCTGGGAGTCCAGCCTGTGTGGCTGTAACCACTGCTGCTGCCGCCGCCACCCTAGGACCAAGATGGAAATGACCCCTGCACAGGAGGAAAGCTAGAGAATGGCGGAAGGGAACATGGAGCATGGGTGTCATGGTGGGCCTTCTTACCAGTAGTTTTGCCAACAAGAGCCTTCTGTGGGGCCGGGCTGGAGTTTGAAGTGTGAGCAGTGGTGACACGGAAAGTCTGATGCGGGAGGTCCCGACATGCGGAAGGCGCTCACTGCAGCAAAGGCAGGTCCTGCAGCGGCAGTGGACGGAGCAGCAGCCTGGGTGTCAGCAAGCAGTGGCCGCTCTGCAGGCTGGGACAGTCTCTGAAGGTCTGGCTCCTGGAGGGTCTTCAGGGTGCCTTGAGGGCTGCTTGAGGCTCGGGTCTCTCAGCTTCGCCCCCAACTCTGTCCCTCGTGCATTCTAGCTACACTTGCTTCTCCTGGGGCTGCCTGCAAACTGAGTCTCGCGTCCAGCAGTGGATTCCAATCCTGCACATAGGGAGACGCCAGGTGCGCCTCGGACACCCTGGGCCCCAGGAGCATGAGTCTGGCTCTCTTGTGGGTCGCTGGGGGGGAGGTGAGGGGGGCAAACTGCACTCAGCGTTTCCTGAGAGTCAGGCTTCCCATCCCTTCATTCCACTCTCTAAAGGACAAGGCTGGGTATCGGGGCCCTCACTCCATACATTATGGCCCTGTCGTCCCCCGGGAGTAGCCCCCATGTGGACACCTCCACCTGCTCAGGAAGCCACCTCCTTGCTCCGTGAGGCCTGCCCTCCTCTCCACTCCCTCAGGAGGCCTGTCCCATACAGAGAGGTCCCAGAAACACAGCAGCCCAATCACAGCTGAGTCAGGTGGCTCCAGGTGTCCAGACAAGACCCCGTGCGGTTCTGAGCCCAGCTGGCTCGAGATACACAAGAAGAACACGGCAGCCAAGGTGAGTCCCCCCAGCACACACACCGAGGCGTCAGATGCTTTTTAAAGGTCAGCTATTGCCATTGTTCCTTCCGTCCTCAGCAGCTAGCCAGGTGCTATACGTGTGCTGAAGGTCACAAGTGCTCACCCTGATGACAATGAAGGTCTGCCCTGATTTCCTGCTTGGAGACGCGATAGGGTCCCCTGCGGTAGACATGGTGCCACACTGAGGCTCCATGTTCTGTCCATCTGGGGGTCGGGGAGGAGAAGTTGGGGCAGGCGAGGGGTCTCGAGCCCCCCCCCCCGCCACTGTGCGTGGCTGTGTGAACATCTGGAGGGTGATCTCATGTCCGGCCTGTGTTCCATGGTCGTTGCCAGCTGAGCTCACTGCGCGTGTCTCACAGTCGCCTTGCCTCCTTGACATCCACAGGAGTTAGCCAGGCTCCTCCCACCAGGGTGCAGGAGCTTCAGCTCTGTGGGGATCTGAGGGCAGGGCTCAGGCTGTGGTGTCCACACCAGCACCCTGAAAGCAGGAGGTGCAGGTCTCAGAGGGCAGCAGGCACAGCCTTGCTTCATGAGAGAATCTGAGAAGGTGTGAACACTCGCGAGAGCACGAGAGTATGGACACCGCACACACAGATTTGACTCAGGAACCTGCACTCTGAGATGAAGCCCCAGAACCTCCCAGCCAGCACAGGAAGAAAGCACAGCTGCTCAGGGAGAGGGGGGAGCAAGGGCTGGTTCTGAGGTGGTGGTGCCCGGTCCCCACCTCACAGCGGGTCCCCGCCCAAGTGTCACTTGTGCAAACGCTGTGCGAGGAACACTGATGACATCTGCAGTTTTCCTCTCAGCTGTTCTGCTTCCAAAGACAGCCGCAATCAATTACTGGCACCACTAAGTGCCAGACGTGGTGCTAGACATGGGGCAGAGGTGGGGACACGGAGAGAGCCGTTCCCTCTCTCGGGCTGCAGGCCTGGGGGAGAAGCACTGGGGAGACCAGACCACCCAGCCCAGGGCCGCCACCGTGGGTGCGGGAGGACGGTGGCATCAGAGGAAGGCGTCTGCTCCCTGGGCGGGAGAACGGCCACTTGCAGTGCAATCTGGGCTCGTCTTATTAGCCGCGTTTTTTCTCACTACTGGGCATGGAACCGAAGTCTTTGTGCATGCTAAGAAGGCCTCTACCGCCGAGCCACACCCCTAGCCTTTTACAAACTTATTTTGTTGTGCAACAGGGTTTCTTTAAGTTGCCCTGGCTAGCTTCAAACTTCAGATGGTCTCCCTGTGCCCTCCCAAGGAACTGGGATTACAGCTGGCACCACTCCCCTGTGCAGCACTAGTGTGTTAACTGAAGTATGAAAGGAATTCAGTGGGCTGTTCCCTCGGTCCTTAAAGTGGCAGAACTGGAAAGGTGGGAAGCTGGAGGATGGGGGAGGGTGGAGTTTTTGCAGATGGAAGTGATTCGTGTTCAGTAGCCTAAAGGAAAGGCTCCACCCAATTTATTGGCTTTAGTGGTGGCCAAGGGTAGCATAGATAGCTCAGCATGATGCCTGTGGGGCGTGTAAAGGGACCTGCACCCTTTCCCTGCTGCACGGTGTGACCAGCCAGATCTCAGAAGCACAGTGCATAGAGGTGACAGTCTGGTGGGTGTGTGTACTGCTCCCAAAGCACCCTGGATACCATCTAGCCTCAGCTGTGTTCTCTGTGCAGCATCTGCAGGTGCTGGTGTGGACATTGAATGTGACCATAGGTGACACTTGGCAAGCACTCTGAGCACTGGCCGCTTCACCAGGATACTAACGCCAGGCTATTGGCTTGACACCGAGCCAGTTGCCAAGGGACCACGGGCAGAACCACAGCACAACTCCAGCGGCAGCCGAAGTGGAGGCACCGGGGGTCAGCCGGGGATCCCATGGGCTGAGCAGGACTGCTGGAGCGAGCCAGGCAGATGCGAGGGAGCAGGTGCACTGGAGCATGGAGGGCTGGATTACAGAGGTGCAGCTGGGTGTGAGGAAGGGCAGCCGGCTCAGGCCCAGGCTCAGCAAGCCCCAGCGGCAGCAGTTGGCAGAGCATGCCACGGAAGCAGGTTTTGGAAACACCACTTGGACAGCCCAGAGTGAAGATGACAACCCAGCCTGGCCTGGTAGCATTTCTGTAGCTGACGGTCACTGGCGGATCCTGGCCGCCCCTCAGAGCTCCAACACAAAGGCCAGCAGGCGCTTGTCATCACCACCACATGTCAGCCTTAGCAAGTCACACTCTGCCTCGCTCTTCAGCCCAGGTGGCTCCTGCCTGCCTGCTCACTGCCCTTTTCATTCTCTTTGACTAGTTCCTTGCTCAGGGAAACCCCCGGCCACCAAGACAGGCCCATCCCTACTCCCAGATTCATTTTGTTAATTGTTGATTTTAGCCTTTTTATGCAAGGAGGATTGTCCTATGACAATCAGTTGAAGTAGGACTAGTTTTCTTTGTTTTTCTTTTTTGTTTTTAGTTTTCCCATTTCTTTGTTTCCTTCGCTTTGCATTTAACAATGAGGGCATGTTCCCAAGGCTGCCCAGCAGCAGAAGCGGTTTGTGGTCCCAGTGGGAGGTCTTGACCTTTTGTGCGTACTGATCATGAATGTATGCGTGCACTGCCAGCGCGTGTGCAGGCCTGAACGCCGCTCTGCACACACCACAGCATCACTGCGTTGTCGTCACATGCTCGCCCACTGCTTGTGTGTTTTGAGTCAATCAACACTGCTATGCAGAACCCCTCCGCCCCTTGAGCTCGATGGGCAGGCTGTGCTCCCTCTGGGTGTGGAGGGTAGGGAGAGGCCGGTTTCCGCCTTCCTGAGTGCAGCCAGTGCTGCAGCTGGGCCGGGGAGGGAGCTGCCTGCTCCTCCTGCAAATCCTAGGCTGTAATGACTGGCTAAAACGTCGACTGCCCCAGGCAGCCTCTGCGTCATCTCTCACAAAAAGGCCAGCCTGCAGCCAGGGAAGAAGGACCGCTTCTCCAAGATAATTAGTTACTTTCCTTCAATTAAAATCAGAAAATGCAGAGAGCAGAATATTTGTCTCTGCTAACATCTGGGGAGATGTATCCTCAGGGCATTAATTACTCCCCAAAGGTGGGGGCTTATTGTCAAGTGTGGGCTGTGGGGTTGTTTCTCTGAAAAATCAAGATGCCAGGAGGGTCATGCTGGCCCCGGATGAGCCGCCCTGGCACCGGGAGGGCAGCGACCTCGGAGGCCGCGGGGCACCGCGTGTGCCCTTCCCGGGCTCTGTCGGCCCCGCATACGTCGCTCACGCCTGGATCCTGCTGTCTGCGCCTCATCAGTGCTGACTGCCTTGCGAACGTGCCCGGCGAGCAGCTCTTTATTCCAACAGATGCTTCTGTTTGTTTCCGATTGCTGTCCTAGGGGTTCTGGCGTTCTCGTTCACAGAAGGAAAACCGTACCTCAGGTTTTGCAAGCTAGTAGGTCCTTCGATCCCTGGGGGAGGAGCTGGAGCAGGCAGCAGATCTGGAGGGGCACAGTCTGGCTCTGCTCGCGGGGCGCCTCCCGAACAGACCTCTGGTCTCTGAGTACTCAGCGTCCTGGCAGCTTGGACGATCCCTCCGGACGCATCCAGGAGGCTGGTGGAGTTTCCTGCAGCTACACACCGCAGCCTGGACTTCCTGCCTGGAGCTGGCAAGAGGCCTCAGTCCTCCCCCACAGTCCAGTCCTCCCCTCAGTCCGCACTTCAGTCCTCCCCTCCCGCCTCCCCTGCTGCTGCCGCACACCCTTTGTTGGTCCCTAGGAATCCAGGCGTTTTCCCTGACAGTATCATTGACTCATGTTCATTAGTTTAAAAGCTGGCAAAGCATACAAATAACGTGAAGGAAATAAACGTCTCCTAGGTCCCCGCTGTCTGCAGCAGGCTGTAGTTTTTCCTACTCATCTTTAAACAAACAAATTTCATATAGACTGTTTTGCATATTTTTTGCCATCCTTTTTGGTATGGTTTTGTTCCCTGGAGCGTTCACTGAGGAGTCCCTCAGAGCCATCAAGCGCAGAGACTCTGTGTTAGTAGGCGTGTGCAGCGTGTCGGGAACGCATGCCCAGTGGATGGGGGCACAAGCACGTGACACGGGGCGTTTCTCTTCGTGTCCCCCCCCCCTTAGTTCTCTCTGTCTCTTGGTCGCCTTCGCATTTGCCCAAGAGGGACGCCCCATTGCCTATTGTGTGTCTGCTATTTTTCTGATAAAGTCATCGCCGGGTTTCTCATGTGGCATCGGAGCTGTGCACCTGATTCCCTTCACTTCACATTATCAGTTCGAGGTGCGCTCGTCTTCCTGCGCCGGACTCTGGCTGCCCCCAGCTGAGCGGTCCTCCGCCGTGTGCGCATTCCGCGTCCTCTTCCCGGGTGCCTCTGCTGATGGACATGTGGGCTGCCTCCTCGCTTCAGCTGCTGTGCTCTCACACCTGAGAACACGGGCGTGTGTGTACGCTGCGAGGTGTCTGCAGCTCTTTTGGAATGAGACCCAGAAGGCAAGTAGCTGAGTCAGTGGAATTTCTGTTTTAAGCTTTTTCAGGACTCTCCATGCGGACTTGCATAGTTGTCTACCCCACCAACGATGTACAAGGCTTTCTTTTCCCCAGTCTTGCTGGCCTTTATTGTTATTTGATTTTTTCATGATTGCCACTTGGATACTTAACCCGCTGGAAGGTAAGGCAGGTAAAATGTTTGAAGTCATAGGCGTAAGCAAGGCCTTTCTGAACAGAATCTTCACTGCCTAAGAAATAACTCTAAGAATCACCAAATAGGATTATATCAAGCAGCAAATAAAACAATGTGAAGATACAACCTACAAAGTGGGAAAATTTTTTACCAGCTACTCTTTGGACAGATGATTAATATCTAAAATGTACAAAAAATTGAAAAAAACTAGACTTTCCCTACTGAATCAGAGATTCCACCAAGGGCCGGCCAAATTGCGGCGCCAGCGTTTGATCCCTGGTGTGCTGTGCTGGACCCACGCCCTGGGTGCCCCACCCCCTGAGATGGTGACTGAGACTGGGCATGGTGGTACACAACTATAATCCCAGCTTATGGGAGGCTGAATACAGGCAGATCATTAAGAGTCAGATCTATGTAGTGAGAACCTATGAACCTGTAGACCCTGTACTAAATACAAAAAAAAAATTCCACTAAAACATGGGCCACCAAAATGAATAGATACATCTCAGAGAAAGTGTAAATGTCCAATAAATACATGAAAACATGTTTAACATCATTGGTCATTACAGAAATGGAAATTAAGACAGCACTGGGACTTTATCTTACTCCAGAATAAATGGCTGTCACCAAGGCTCTTTAAAAACTCAGGTTTATGTGGCCATACTGTGGTGCAGTGGCCTTTGTCTCTCTGGTGGTACTTGGCTTCTATCCTTTTAATATATCATTGATAATACAGAAAAGCTTCATATGATCTGGTGTATGTGTCTCCTTGTGGACAGGTTCATGATTCAAACATCTGAAGACTACTGGTTCCAGTGCGCTGGCAAGAAGGTGGATATTTCTTGCAGAATTTATTTCCTGGTGGGCATTCTACCCAAAGGGAGATGATCAAAGACTCCTTGAGGTTCCACTGCTATCTTGTCCTGCACAGCATTGTGCCCAATGCCCGGTCACACAGAGCAGCCAGCTTGGGTTCCTGGAGCTCACATATCCTCATCATCATTTGAGCTCCTGGCTCCTGTGGATGTGCAAGGCTCCCAGTCACCATGACAGTTGCCCGGTGCTTCTCTGTCAGTGCCAACAGTGTGCCCAGCCATTTGCCTGGGAGTCCAAGAACAAGTGCAGTTGGTGAATCTGTTGGTGAATAAACAGCAGACATCTGTCCAGCCTCCATTGAGTGCCAGCCACTACATTCCTCTGCTGCTGATCCCTTTCTACTTGATCATATTTTAGGGTCTACAGGCAACATGTCTAGGGTAAGGGAGGCTCTGGCAGAAATGGGAGGCAGGTGGTAATGGTGGGCTGTGGTCTCAGATGGGAGAAATGGCCAGAGAAAATAGGTTTCAGCGGGCACAAGCCCAGCTCCACTACCTTAGCGTTCTCAGTAGAAGTTTCTGAGCTAAGGAAGTTTCTGGGGATTCTGGGATGAGGTGAAATTCAGGTGTACTTTTAGTACAACAGGAGCAGGACTTGGGCCCCAGCACATCTGATCCTTAGGTATGGTTGACATACCTAAGAAGTCTGGAATAGGAGGAAGATTCCAAACAGTGATGTGAGTCACATCAAGACACCCTGGCAAGGAGGGGTCGGGTTCTGAGCTAGGGAGGCTGTGGGAGAGTTCAAGGACACGATGTGCACTAGCCAAACTGGCCTACCCAGGACTTCCCCTTCCCTCTGGTGAGGGGCAAGCACATCTCTTGCTCACAGTGCATCGTTTCTCCTCTGTGGTCTCTCCACACCTCAATCTGAGAGAAACACTTCCTAGGTTCAGAGAGCAGGCAGGCTGGGAACAGAAAGACACACAGGGCACTGGACAGCTTCAAATTTGGGTGGGAAATGCTGAAAATGACAGTCCTGTCAGGAATATTGTTTTCTACTCTAAGATGACTAAAAGGCACTTTAATACTGAACTCCAATGCTGTCTGCCTGTGATGATGTATAACTCCATTTAAAGTGGTAATCTGGGTAGCAAAATGAATGCTCCATCATTGTACTATGAATAGTAAATTAACCCAGATAAAAGTGTTCTACATCTAATCAAAACCGTTAAGTAACTAGGAGACTAAGATTGGTGAGGACATCGGAGAGACAATTATAACTAATGAATACATTAACTGCGGGAAGGCGGTGGGGCCAGTGGTTTTCTGGCCTCTCCAAATAAAATTAGGGTAGGTGGGAACAAAGCTGAAATAATTTTGTAAAGAGGACAGATTTATTGATCTATACAGAGCCATTTAGAAGGGAAATGGTTTCTTAGGAGAGAGACGTGGGCAGACCAGACATCGGCATAATCATTACAGAAAATGAAAGGAACTTTCCACTTTTACTGCATTTTGCAGTCAGCCTCCATCTGACCAAAAGGGCTCTTCCTTTATCCCTGTTGGGTGGCGTTGTTTTCTTTAAACCTGTGTGCTTATTGTGCTTTCAAAGTAAAAGTAATACATATTAGTAGCAGGTAGTAGAAAACACACACACACAACAACAACAACTAAACATGAAACTAAACCATTGTTCCATCTCTCAGATACAACAACTATTATTAACATTTCATGGTAACTTGTCTTTATTTTCCTTCCCATCTGTGTCCACGGTTGATTCTAGACTGTTCTGAATACTTACAAGTAAGAGCGTCAAGATCTCAGTAAAGATGTTCTAGAGTGCAGCTCAGGTGTACAGTGCTCTCTTGGCAGGCTCAAGGCCCCCAGCGGGTCTGGCTCCCAGCTCTGAAAAAATAAATAACCAAAACGGCAAACCAGTGTTAAATAGGGCTGTTAAATAGGGCTCCTGCCACACGCAAATTCAGAGGAAGGTACTAGGTAGGACTCGTCACCTATAGTCCCCTTCTAGGTACCTTCCACCACGTCCAACATTTACCCTCAGAACAGACAAGAAGACGAAGTGCCTTCCATAGACAGGCTGGCTCCCTGCATGGATGTGACTGTAGAGGAGCACTCTGCTTTTAACACAGTGTGAGAAGATAAGCAGGAAGTGGAGCAGTGGGGCCCGCTACCTTGCATCACACCCCACAGAAGCTTTTTTGGGGTGTACAGGTCTGGACTAGGTTCCTGCTGCTTTGGCTTTGTCCTGCCCTTAGACATCTCTGAGTTTCGGACATGAAGGAAGGTGGGGATGCCATGGGGCCCCTGAATCACAGCTGGCTGCTTTCACAGCACTAACTTCCTTGCTTCCCTCTTAAGAGGTACGCTCAAGCCCAAGCCCCAATGCAGGCAAAGCTGAGCAGTCCAAGCCCAAGGCCCTGACGATGGTCTGCCTTCAGACTGGTGTAGAGAGCCCATGCCGCGAATCGCGGCATCAGAACCAAATCCCTAGAGACCACTGGGTGAGGCCTGCTGCAACCCTCGGAGCCTGTGCTAGATTACCCCTCCCATTGAGCATGCTAAGATGGTGCTCATTTCCTGCTTCCGCGTTTGCTGTACACCCCATCTATGATGATGTAAGATGCCCTCCCTGAGAACGTAACCAATGACATTGTAACACGTATCAACCCTCGATTGGACAGTGTGAGGATATAAAAGAAACGCTCCGCGACGCGGAGGGTCAGAGACAGGAAGAGGGACGGAGAGAGGAACTGTGCTCTCTCGGGGCGCATCACTCAGGAGAACGATTAAAGCCTTTCCGCCGCACAAATCGTGTTGAGTGCTTTCCTGCTGGACGGGAGGGCGCCCGACAGACTGGGATGGAGGGGAATGGCTAGCTTCCTTCTGCAGACCTACAAACCTGAAGGCAAGCACCCACATACACAGGATGGGAGCACAGCGAAAGATCCAAAACCAAGCTGTGACAGAGGGCCGATACGGATCATGTAGCTGAAAAGCAAATGGACGCATGCATGCACACCACTTGCCGAGCACAAAGGCAGGACTCCTTGCCTGACCTTGGTGCATGCAACTTGGGCTTCAGCATAGGAATATCACGGTTTTCAAGAGAAGTCCGAGAGCTGAATTTTTAGGTGAGATCTTATATAAGTTGACAGTAAGCTAAGCAATTAAGAACTCTGAGGAATGGTGCCATCTCTGGGGCAGCCCGGTTTGCTCTTTTACTATAAGTACAATTTGATACAATGCTGGGCGCCAGTTAAATCTGAATATCATATAAGCAAGGAATCATTCTTAGTGTAAGAATCTCCTATAAAGGAATCGGGCTGAATCAAAACAATGGCATCCATGACTCTCCTGTCCACCCTTGCATTCTCTCTAGCTACTGTCCTGCACAAGGCTCTCTGGTGTGTGCTCCTGCTCTTGGAGGGCCGTGGGCTCCAAGGAAGTCTTGTCAGCCCCCTCTGCCCTTCCCATTTCTGTTCAGACTTCAGGGTTGTCACCATCATCCGCATGCTGTCTGTGTTTGTTTTAGCCCATTCCCTTTTTTCAATGACATTGTAGGTCCTTTTCTTGTTATTGTTTATTTACTTTTTGTTTTCAGTGAACTTTGAAAAAAAACTAGTGGAATAAAAATGTACTTTCTTGGCATCCTTGACTGGCAGTCACTATAATCTGCCTTTTTATTTAACACTGTGTCAGGCAAATTTCCTTACTGTTAACTATTTTTAAATAGATTCTAACTTGATTACCTGTAGGGCTTCCGGCAGATTTATCAGAGTTATCTTAGCTGAAGTGTGGTTATATTTAACACTCAGAAATCCTGTAGATATGTGTTTGAGCTAAAGCAATTTAGTTGAAGAACTGGATCCCTCCCCTTCTGAGTAGTGATGGGCCAGGAGAAAAGCAGAAGAAATGGTAACAGTCTAAACTTGGAGGGAATTCCATAATCTTAGAAAATGAAATACGGCAGCTCCCCCAGACCAGAGTCCTTGTCTTGTCAGAATTCCAATGGGCTCCATACATTTACCTTAAACGTGTTGGTGAAAGATTGATTTTTCTGCCCCAAATCATCTGGGAATCACTTCCTATTAACTGGCCCTGGGTTGGTTTCTAATGAGCATGGTAATTACTCACTTTATCTCAAGGCAAACCCTATTAGCCAGGTTTGGTGTGATTAAGAGAAGTGGTTCTTTGAGCTATTATTTGTTCTGGTGGGGAAGATTCTCATATAATTAAGCCACATTGTCAGGAAACAACACGATACATTGGCTTATTTGGGTTCTGACACTCTGATTAAAAGTACTAGACTTTCTCTAACAATTTGCTGCAGAGAATGTTGACGTTCCATTTGATGCCCTTTGGAATCAAAAGAAACACAAGGAAAGCAAGGGGCTCTGAGGTCCTGAGCACAGTCCTCTAGGGGAAGAGCCTGTAGCCCCTCCGGCTGGCTGAGATGCCAGAGAGCCCCTGGGACCACACACCGCTTCCCAGGATTACCGCATTTCATGAAGAGGATGGACCACTGCCATCTGCTTTGATGCCGTGAAGCACCACAGTGATTTCCTTCAATTTTCTGCGCTGCCTTTGCAAGTTTAATAAAAAATATATTGAATGTATTTTGTCACATTTTCCCCTGTTCCTTGCTATTATTTTTAATTATGACAGCATCTTTCATTGCCACTTTTCTGAAGTTAAAAATGTAGCGATCTAGAAAACACAGGGTTATTGTTCAGCATTTTGGACATACTTTTACCAGCTTTTCTTCTCTTCAAAGCGGGCATCTGGCTGCTCGTGAGACTGTGCCTAGTGTGACAGGC
>NW_004524770.1:3421785-3424450 GCF_000260255.1 Octodon degus | reverse complement strand
GATACTGCTCAGCGAGTGGCTTAGGCGTAAGCTTCCTAATGCCCATTTTATGAGCGCCTTAAACCATGTTCAAATATAGGCAGGGAGATTACTGGGACTTGATTTGCTCTCCTCTCCCAGGACGGCTGACTCAATACCCCTCTCTGAGAGTAGAGTCTAAAGGACTGTGCCAAGCACACAGTAGGTCCTTGGTAGATGTTCCCTGGCCTGAGGGCCCACAGAAAGGTGCAGCATTCTCAGGCTGCTCAATGAGAATACGAGGCTGAAAATGAATATGCGCTATTGTTTCAAAAAGTGAACTGAACCAAAGATCAGTCCACCAGTGATGGCAGTGGGTAGAATTCTCGTGTGTTCCCTGAACCTTTTCACGCACAGCTCCACGTGGCCTGCTATGGCTCTGAGTGTTTCCTCCACTCATTGTGGCCAGGGTTTGCAAAGAAATAGCTTTGATTCAAGACACACAAGTTAGAGAATGGTTTTATAATACTCACCCCAAAAAAGTCAAATGCAGAAAAGTGCGAGAGACCTGTCCACACACTACCGTGACCGGAAGAATCCAGCTGAGGGCCTGGATCCCGTGGTGATGTCCTGCACAAGTCCAGCTGAAGGCCTAGTGTCCACAACAAGGCCTGATGAAAGTCAGTATCTGGGATCTGCACTGGGAAGGCCCAAAGGTCAGCGGAGCAAGCTAGAAAGTCAGCTGGTGAGGGATCTGCAACAGAGCCAGGAAGCGCTGCGTGAGGTGAGGACCAGAGCCCCCTGAAGACAACCACAGCCGCCCTCAGTGAGGAGGACCTGAGCTCCTCCAAGGATGAGGCAGCTGAGTTGGTATCAGGAAAACCAGTGGGATGAGCTTCGCCCGGAGAGCCGGCAGCAGCACCTTCCCCTGCAGCTGTCCTTCAACACTATTGGCCATGGCCCTCGAGGGCCTTCACACCAGGGCCACGCTGACTCAGTTCAGCTGGCTGCTTCACACTGACCACTACACCATATGGCCCTTCCCGCTGATGCTTTATTGAGAATTATTATGTGTCTGAAGTGGGAACACAGCATTGAGGCCAAATTCAGCTCTGGGTTTTTATATGACTTGAAAAAGTAATTAATTTATACATATTTTAGTGATTGAGAAAATATCTAAAGAAGAATCCTATTTTGTGATATATGAACATTATGATTTCTGTGTTTATACATAAAGGTCTTACTGCTATACAGCCACATGCGGATGGTGGCAGCGAATGCTATGGTCCTGACTCTTCATGCAAAGAACTGCGGTCCTCGCTGGGTGAGGGAAGGAAGGTAGAATCTCTGTTCTGTGACGCTCTTGGCTCAGCCTATCACCCTCCCTGTGACACCCCATGACTTCACCTCTGCTCCAACTGGAGGTGGAGGTTTGGTGGATGGAGATCACAGGGGCCAGAGCTGCTTCACAGCCCAGGTCCTGGTCCTCGGGGACCCAGAGAACATGCAGACAGGGCCCTGCGCTACCTTCTCTCCGCTGATAGCAAAGATCACCAGTACCATCACATTCTTCTTTTTCCTCTTTATTTTTTACTCATTTCTTAAAGAATTCAAGGCAGTTTTCAACCAAAGTTATGTCATTTCTGATAGTTAAAATACTGAATTGTTCAAATCTCCAAATCTGAACATTCCTACTATCTATTTTAACCATATTTGAACACTTCTGAGCAGGGTTTTGCTAGTCTGAAATCATCTCTCTACATCGCCATAGTCTTACTGGCATCCTGCACTTGGACAGATACTTAAATATCAGTCTCAACATGAACTCAGCATCCCCTCTTTCTCTGTCCTTGCTCACCCTGTGCTGACACAGGAGACACTGTTGGGTGCAGTAATAATTTAAGTCTCCTATGGGTCACGGAGAATTGTGACCGCTTAGAGGGACTTCACCTAACCACACAGACATGGCTTCTTATTTTTGTCCTTTTAGCAATTAAAAACTTTATTTACCATAAACTAATCCTCTATCTTGTGATGACCTAGTGTGATTCCATTGGTGTCACTGCCAATTGCTTTCCGTTTACTGTAATCAGAACAAGGAGCCAGCTGAGTTCTTTTGATTTCTGCTGCAGATTAGTCCCCTACAGCCTCATCTCTGTCTTGAGGTCCTCTGGGCCTCTGCCCATGGGGTTGCTGCTCGTCCTCAGCACCTGTCAGAGGACCGACGGGACTCTGGTCTGGAGGCTCCTTCAGAGGGCCTGCTTCTGTGTCCCTTCAGGAAGTCAAGTTACTGTGGTTCTATGTGGCTCTGGAGTTAGGTGGGCTAAGTAGAAGCCAAGGATCCCTTGGATTCCAGCAGTGACTTGGAGCAGGGTTAACCTTTCTCATGCTTCATGGTAATTAACTAAAGCAGTTACGCTGCCTGTTTTCAAGTCCTCAAGCTGCCAGTGTGTGGAGGGAAGAAGAACAACACCATGCAAAGGAGGCCTTTGCATGGCCCTCTGGGCCTCAATATTCAGCTTGCTGTCACCTGCCTTTACACGTGAGAGTAGAGTGATGACCTCAGGTACACTCCAGGGCTCCAGCTTTCCCCTGCTGCAACCCCGCCAGGGCTCCTTTCAGGGCCCTTATCCAGTGGGATTTCACCCACAGCCCCTCCACAGGCTGCTCCTTCCTCTTGGGAGAGCTCTGCATGTTGGGCATCTCT
>NW_004524770.1:3407636-3420830 GCF_000260255.1 Octodon degus | reverse complement strand
AAAAAAAAAGATTGTTGAACAGTTTCTCTCCCTTTCACAGCATCCACTGTGCCTTTCAGACACTGGGGAGACAGCACAACGCTCACATGTGCGAGTCTGACTTATCTCACTGATGCGTCTGGCATGATGGCCATCTGACCTTTCTCTCCTAGGCCATGGCCATCCTTTGCCCTGCCTTGGGTCTGTGTCCCCACAGTAGTTCTGTGTTTTGATGAGTATTCTGGCGATATTGCCAGCTTTGACCACTTCTTATGTAAAATCTTTGGCACTAAGATTCGGGGATCCTAGGAGAGTTGAGTTTTCAGCCTCAAACCAGTGCAAAGTTTGAGTCCTGATGATTAATTCACAGGAGATCTCATTCTTTTTCTTTCCCAGGTGAAGCCAGGCAGTAAGACACAAGCTGTGTGGCCTTACAGGTGGATGGTGCTTTTCTCTACTGTGCTGTCAACAGGGCTTTGACATTGTGAGGCTCTGTATTTTGAGATCATGTTAGTTTTAGCTCTGGTCCTTGCTCTGTCTTTGCCAAAATATGAACTTTAAGCCAGTGTTTTCAACCTAGGTTTCCCTTGACCACCAGCATCCGCATGTTGGAAGTTACTAGAAATGCACATAGTTGTATCATGCACAAGAATGGCTGAGTCACACAATGTGGGGGCTGGGGCTGGGGTTCTAAAACATAGGCTGACAAACCCCACATGATTCTCATGTACCCACAATACGCTGCTTCCCTCCAGGCAGCTTCAGCTCACCTGGTGATCCATTCCTTCTTTCTCCCTGGGCATTCTCTATTCTTTTCTGCCATCATGATTATGCCTAAGCTGTGACATTTATTATTTAAAACAATAAATTCATTTCTGGAGGCAAGTTTTACCCTGATGCCAAAAGAGAAAAACCCAACTGAAAAAGACACCTACAGGCCAATCTCCCTAATAAACATGAATGTAAAAATCATAAATAAAATACTAGCAAATAAAATGCAGCAAATCATCAAGATTATACATCAAGACTAAATGGGATTCATGCCAGGAATGCAGGGATGGGTTCACAGATGCAAATCAACAAATGCAATATACCACGTCAGCAGAGCCAGAAGCAAAAATCACATTATCATCTCAATAGATACAGAAAAAAGTTTTTGACAAAGTCTGCCACTCATTCATGATAAAAACCCTACAGAAAATCAGAATAGATGGTCTTTACCTCAATCTGATAAAATCCATCCATGACAATGCAATGGCCAATAGCATTCTAAATGACAAAAACTGAAAGCTTTAACTCTAAGATCCAGAAGAAGATAAGGATGTCCACTGTCACTACTTTTTTTCCAATATAGTCTGGAAACATTGGCCAGAGTAATTAGACAAGAGAGAGAAACAAAAGGCATAATATTTGGAAAGGAAGAAGTGAAGTTATCATTATTCACAGATGACATTATACTCTACATAGAAGGCCCCAAAAACTCCACCAAGAAACTCCTAAAATCAATAAGCAAATTTGGTAGCATATCTGGATACAAAGTCAACACTTAAAAAATCAATAACATTCCTGTACACAAACAACAAACTCCCTGAGAGACAAATTAGTAAACCATACCCTTCACAATAGCAGCCTCACCCTCCCCACAAAAAAATACTAAGGAATCAATTCAGTGACAGAAATAAGAGATCTATATATCAAAAATTACAATACTCTGAAAAAGCAGATAGAAGAGAATTTCAGAAAATGGAAAGATATTCCTTGCTCATGGATAGGAAAAGCAAACATTATGAAGATAGTCATACTCACAAAACTGGTGTACAGATTTAATGCGATCCTGATCAAAATGTTATCAGCATACATAACAGATATATAAGAAACATTTCTAAAATTCACTTGGAACCAGAAGAAACCTAGAATGAAAAAGCAATCGTAGGTAACAAAAGCAAGGCAAGAGCCATCTCAATCCCTGACTTGAAATTATACTACAAAGATACTGTGATAAAATCAGTATGGTACAGGCAACGAAAATCAGACTCAGATGCAGACACAACAACAAGCACATTTAGCCAACTTTTCTTTAGCAAAGGGGCCAAACATGTTCACTGGAAGGAGGACAGCTTCATTAACAAATGGTGCTATGAAAACTGGCTTTTGGCATGCCCCAAAGGAAAACAAGACCCAGGTCTACCACCATGCACTAAACTAAAGTCAAAATGGATTGAAAATTTAAACATTAAAACAGAAACACTAAATTCAGTGGAAGAGAAAGGAGGTAGGGGTAGACAGAGAGTTCATGAACAAAAATTAAACTGCATGAGAAATACTTCAAAGACTCAAAACAGGGATCTCATCTTATTAAAAAATTTTGTACATAAAATAAATCATCAGCAGAGTGAAAAGAAAACTCATGAGCTGGGAAAATATTTAGCCAACTATCTCTCAGACAAAGAATTGCTGGTTAGAACACATAAAATATTTAAAAATTCAGCCCCCAAAATGGAAAGACTCAACCCAAATATATGATTTTGAGATGAATACATACTTCTCAGATGAAGAAATACAAATGGCAAATAAATATATGAAAAAATGTTCAACATCATTCGTCATTCCAGAAATGGAGATTAAAACAATATTGGGATCCCATCTCAACCCAGAAAGAATGGTTATTATTAAGAAATCAATGGGGCCAGGGAGATGGCTCAGTGGAATAAGCATGTCCCTTGGCAAGCGCAAGGGCCTGAGTTCAATCCCCGGCTCCGCAAAAAGAAAAAAAAAAATCAATGAATAACAAATGGTAGTGGGACTGTGGGGGAAAAATAAACCTTCTCTATTGTTGGTGAGAGTGTAGAGTGGTATGACCACTGTGGAAATCAGTGTAGAGACTCTTCAAAAAGCTAGGATTAGAGATCCCATTAGACCCAGCTCTTCCCCAACCTCAGTATTTTCCCAGAGGAAATGAAAACATCGTATCATGTCAATATAGGTATGATAGGTTCTGGCTCTAGTATACATTGCTAAAATCATTATGGTGGTCGTCTAATATGGCCGATGCCCTTAAAACAAAAGCCCATCTTCCCAAGACCACCTCCGCCTTCTTCTCCAACTTTGCCCAAGACATAATTTACTTCTACCCTTCCTGCCACCTCAGGGAAGACCTCAATCAGCTCCCTCAGGTAGATCTGAACTTCCCCTCCAAAATCCACCCTTGAAAAAGACCATAAAAGCCTCAGCGTTCCTTTTTTCCGATCGAGAGAATTCCTCATCCTTCCCCATATTCTCAAGGAAAATAAAGCCCATTTCTCTCTTTTCATCTGCCTGTTTCTCTGCTGTGCCAAGTACTTATCAACATGCACATGTTTTTATAGCAGTACAATTGGTAATAGTTAAATCTTAAAAACAACGCAAATGTTCATCAACTGAGTCAGGGATAAGACAGATAGAGTGTCTTTATACAATGGAGTACTACTCAGCAATAAATAAAAATAAACTTAAGGTCTTTATAGGTAAAGGAATGAAACTAGACACCATACTCATAGGTGGAATAAATCAGATTCACACGTGTAAACATTGTATTGTCTCCCTAGTGTAAGAAACCAAAAGAGTAAATGAAAGGTACTCTAGCTATAATGCATGGGAAAGAAACTACTCAAAATGAAAGAATAACTGGGATGAGAGAAAGGGGAAAAGCACGTGCACATACACACAGACACACACACACACACACACACACACACACGATATCTAAGATAGCTGTACTACTAAGTTCTATTAATTCATTGAAAGGAAAGTCAGTGCTTATATTGTCTGGCCATTTTTGCATGCCTCTATCTGGTAATCGGAGTACCTAGTTTGAAGAGAACAATATGCAATTATAAAACCATTATTAATTGCCTATTATCTTGTTTTGAAATTTTGTATCATATTTGTTTTTTCTCTCTTTAAAAAAATAATAGCATGAGTGCTGTTGATTATCTTCTGTCTTATTGTTGGATGCAAAGTTCATTTATATTCATGAGTTTATTTACTGTCACTGCTAACCTGCGGGCTGACAGCTCCACAAAGATAGGCATGACCCCTTTTCTAAATCCTGAGCTCCTAACCAGAGAGGGAAACACAGCACCCACCAGCCACTGATGGCTGCAGCCACCAGCCCACCACCATTTATCAGTAGGGTGGGCACCTAAATGGAAACCGAGGTCATTAACCTCCTACATCTGTATATAGCAATACTGTATTCTGATCAAATCACTCCAGATTGCACTGTCTCCTGTACTCAATGGTCAGCAGCTGCCTCCTCCTAACATGGGAATGTTGCCACACTTTTTTCTGCCAGGCCCAGGCATCTTAAAAGACACAAAAGCCTCCACATCTCGTCCTTCTGAGTCAGTCATTCTGCCTCAGGAACCTCTTGTGCCCTCCTTCAGTGACACTACTTACCATTCCTACAGCCAGATGGCAAATGGTCTCAGAAGTCACAGCCTGCTTTCCTGTCTTAGCTGTGCCTGCTAGCTAAGCACCTGGGGACAACAGAGCACCCCACTGTTGCAGGTCTACAGGATCCAGAGGAACCCTGAGAAAGCTTGGAAAGGCCTTGTTTTATTTTCATTTCTTCTGTAGTGCTTTCTCCCAAGCAGCCTAGAAATTTTGCAACCTCTCATTACCCACCGTATTGCCTTGTGGGTATGCACACACACACACACGCACGCACACGCACATGTTTGCAGAGTACATGAGTGAGCATCACTCCTGAGAGGGGCTGGCTGCTATAATCCACTGCTCAGGTCTACACATAGACCTGGATCTCGATCCTTCACCCTCCCAGCACAACGTCATCCACGCACTTGGGACCATCACATGTAGATATGTTACTAAACAGCTTGCATTATTTCTCCAGTCTATAAGTAGAACACTGAGTGAATGTGCTTCCTTTGTTAGAAACGCCAAACATCACAGGGAAAAACAAAGCTCCCCTTGACCCTCTCAAGCTAGGCCTGGTTCCCAGCTCGCTCTCGCTGTTCAGTGAGGGTCCCTCTGCGTGGACCGATAGCACGGCCATAGCCTGGTGGGGGTATGAGCTAAGGGTGGGTGGGTCACACCCTAAGTACAGGTCTGCAGCCCACTCATTCTATCTGGGATTCTCTCCATGCCAGGATGCAGAGCTGGCTTGTTCTGCCTGTGAGCCGCCTGGTCTGCCGGTGCAGCTTTGCAGTCACAGTGCAGTAGCCTTCCTGGCACACACCCTGCTACGTGGATGCAGTATAGTTTACTAAAAAGAACACTGTTGCATCGAATGTCCTTGAAGCCAAGAAGAACAACTCCATATATATAATCTGCCTGTATCTGTATCTACGTCCACGTCTATATCTACATCAGTTACATCATGTATGACACATGCGTCACATACATGACCTGCTGTTATGGCTTATGTCTAGCTGTTCTACCTACTTGCGTCCCCAGAGCCTCATGCTCTCCACCAGCCTTCTACGCAAGGTACCTTGCTGCTCTCACTCTGTTTCTTCCTCTCGCAAAGATGCTCTTGTTGCAGTTCACATCATGCTTGCCTTCACTGCCTGTTTCTTTCCAGCTCAGGTTAATTTGGGAAAAATAGATTTAAAATATTATGCTGTACATATTGTGTCTATGTCAAGCTTTTCAACCTAGTTACTAAACTGACTTAGGAGCAAAACACTCCCTTGCCAAGGTCATTGCAGTCCACTGAAGCAACTGAATGTATTTCCTCCTCCACTGAAGAGAGGGATCCGTTCAGAGAGATCTGCAGCACCGAACATACTCACAAGTGTGCACACACGCACACACACACGCACACACATGCACACACCCCTTCCTGTGTGAATACAACAGCACACACAGGGCTCTTCTGATGCCTGCAGTGCCGTGGAGCTGCCCACCTAGCTGATCTCTAGGTGACTCGCGGCTTCTGCACGCACCCCTGAGTCCCTGCCTGCTCTCCACCCCCAGGACAGGGTGGGGCCGGCAGGGCTGTGAGTCTGGCCTGCTCCGGGGTAACACTTGGGGCGCCGTAGAGGCCTTGGAGTTGTGTGGCTGCCATGAAGAGAGAGCTGAATGCCCCCATGTCCATTGCCCATGGATTAATGTAAAGCATGACTAATGCCTTGGATTGATCAGTATAAAAGAAGGAGGGCTGGAATCACAAATTACCAGCAGCAATTTTGGTTGCTATTGTGTTTTCTCTGCATTAGAGCTTTTCTTCTTCCAGTGGAGGGATGGGCTAGTCACGAAACAACGTGTGCCTGTCATTTTAAACTAAAATGCGCAGGGCGCATACAGAGGCATCTCCCCTTAGCTCAGAGCAAAATGTCTCGTCTCCTTTCCTGAGCCATTATTACCAGCTTACTATAATTCTGCAGAATACGTACCTTTCTTACGTGTCGCATTTAGCAGTCACAGGAAGATGCCTAGTATTTTGCAACTTACGTTCTGCAGACCGCCCGCATTTGGAGGTCCCTGTGTACTGCGCGCTAGAGCCGGCCACCCCGCCCTGCAGTACTGCATGGCTTTGATGCTAATCTCCGTGGCACAGAAGGGTGCGCAGCGCTTTATACACCTTTTTGTGCTTTATTTAAATACAGCCCCTCAGAGCTATTTTCCGCTGTTGGTGGAAGTAAAGAAAAGGCACGACCCACGTCCCTTGGAGATCTTTAGCGCACCAGACCACAGCAGGAGGAACTACGCTCAGAATGATGGGGTATGTGTATGACTGAAGTACAGGAATCATACAGAAAATATACAAACAGAAGAAACCAGACCAAGAACTTCCACAAAGAGAACACACAGATCGTAGGAGCCCTGGGCCTGCTTGGGCAGGAGCCTGAACGGAGCGCTCCCGAGCTGTGTTCTACCCCCAACTCCATTCTGGTTGTCTCCATTACTTTTTACTCATTGCGGGGACAAAAGACTGACACCCAAAATTAAGAAGGGAAAGGTTTACTTAGCTCACAGTTAGTGGTGCTTCCAGTCCACACTCTGCTGGCTCCAGGGCAGACACCAGCAGTTCACGGTGGCAGAAAACAGCAAAGAGCAGAGGCGGGGCAGCAGCTGTGGCGTCCATCACGCCTCTCTCTCTCTCTTCCTTCTGTGCCAACTGCGAAGACCAGTGCTCCTCCAAGGAAGTGGCAGAGGCTGCTTTGAAGATCCGAGCTGGGGAACCTGCATGACGAAGTAGATTGTGTGCGCTTAATGACATCTGTCCATGCTACTGTGACCGTGTCACAGGTCTTGCACTCTCCTTGTGTGCGACAACTTTATAAAAATAGCACCAGCTTGTCCTTACTGATGATGGGCGTGGGGTGTGCTTCACCTTTCTGCCTATTGTGAAGGAGGCTGCTCTGAACATTCTCGACCTATTTGTACATGGTAGAAGTGAGCACTTTTGTTGTTTCTCCTTTGGAGTTGAATTGTTGGGTTGTAGACTGTTTGAGGGTTCAGCTCTAGCAGATGATCCCAAAGAGATGGCGAAAGTGCCCTAACATCTGGCCTGTTGTTGGCACTGCAGGTGGCTCTGTGGCCTCACCAGTACTTGGCATCTCATGTCCTTTCGATTTCAGCCATTCTGGTGCATTTGCAGTCACATAAGCTCTTGCAATATTAACAGTGTCCGTGACTTGTTCCGATCTGCCTTGGTCATTTGATCTCCCTCCTGGTAAAAGCCTGCCTGAGTCTTTCATTTCCTGCTGGGACATCTGCCTTTGCCTTGTTGATTTGCAGGGGTTCTCCCCCATGCACTGGATCAAAGGCCGTTGCTGACACAGGCACTGCGAACATCCTGCCCCGACTGGGGCCTGCCTCCTCGCAGTGATGTGAGGTGTCTCCTCTATGTTAAGGGCAGCTAATTGATCACTGCTCCTGTTGTGCTTGCTACCACTTGAGCCTTGTTTAGGAAAGCCTGCCTGTCCTGCAGCCACGAAGCGACCCCGGACTCTCATCTGCTGGCTTTGTTGCCTTGCGCTTCTCTATATGTCATGGTCCCTTAGGCGTTGGTCTTGGCAGACAGGCTGTGTCGCTCTTCCTCTGTGCCTGTGTATCAGTCCCTGCACTCAGAGTCACAGGTTCAGTGTAAGGCGCTCTGTGTAAATCTGTAAGGATCTACAAGGCAGGCTTGCAGCAGTCGCCAGCAGTCAGGCGTGGCACAGCGCAGGAGAGCCATCGGCGAGCTGGAGGTGGAAGAACCCAAGGATAGAGAAGCTGGAGTCACTGCAGTGTTCCTGTCGAGTGCGCAGTGGGAGGCGGGCCGTCTGTCCCAGGAGGATGATGGAAGGTCTGTGCCGGAAGTCAGGACAGGCATCCAAGGTCAAGGTGAAGACACGCCCTGCTGTGAAGACACAGAGGAGCCTGTGTGTCCCTTCAGTGCCATTCGGTTTCAGGCCTGCGGCTGCTGTCACTCACACCCACCCTGGTCTTCTGTCTTCAGGAAAATCCTTCAGAAACACCCAGAACTGTGTTGATCCAATTTAGATGGGTGTTTCTGACTCAAGTGGACACAATCCATCAACTGTCACAGGGATGTGAAAATGCCAAGCCCCGTCCACAGGTCCGTCCCCGCCTCGCTGCGCTGACCTGTCACCCTGCCCTGGCTCCCCACATCAGGGAAGCATTTGCCCCTCAGGTCAGCCTGTCCACCTCCGCTTCAGTTCCAGCTGCTGCAGAGAATGCCCCCAGGGCCTCACGGAGAGCTTGGTATTTATTAAAGATCCTTCCCCTAGGCCGAGCACAAACGTGTCTCCCTAACCTAGAATGTGATGAAAAAAGCCTGCCCCAGTCTTCCTCCTTGCCTCTCAGTTTCTTAGGCCATTGCCATGCATAGTTCAGGGAAAATGATGAAGAATTCGTAACCCCAGGGTGATGTCATGGCAGCGGGCGTCCCCGGTGCTGTCTCCACCTGACTGCCTAGCCCGCACCCCAGGCTACGCCCTGCTGTTCACCCCACATCCCACACCACAAACCTGTGGAAGGGCTAAGCGTACTCATGGGGTGGGGGGCTTACCCTGCAGACCTGGCAGCCTTGGCCTCCCTGGTGCAGGGTGGCCCTTGCTGCTTTGGCGCGGGTGCTGACTGAGAGCTCTCACTCACTCTCATTGCTTGTTCTCCGAGTACGGCCATGTGCTCCAAGCCAGGCACGCTCAGATCCGAGATCCAGGTGGCAGAAAGCGATGATATTATGGCCGTGGTTTTTCCTGCCTTTTAAAGCCGTTGTCCATGTTAAACCACGCGCACACCCCAGGTCAGCAGTAAGAGGCTGGCGCTTACCAGGATGCGCAGCTGATCCCAAGAGGAGGGCCTGGCACTTTTTCAGCTGTGCCTTTGGGTCCATTTATGACATTTAATCTTCCGTCATTCACAGGAAACACACTCGCAGCCCACATCAAAGGAACACAAAGAAGCCTTTGATGGTCTAATAGGAGCCGGCAGGATAAAGACAGGTGGCCTCCCTATCTGCATGCTGCCAACTCTGTTAATGACATTTGCCTTCCGGTTTCCTTTGAAGCGTGATTCTGGGCCTGGGCTAGGAAATCAGCCCTGGAGGCTCACACAACAGGGTGGCTTATTGGGGGGTTGAGGCCACTCAGGCAAGAAGGCTCGCTGCGCCCTCCTCTCTGGGGCAGGACTTGGGTGGGGAGAGGAGCTCATCTGCAGAAGTTAGAAGAAGCCTCTGCACTCAAATTCAGGGCCTGGGTGTTGCCTTAGGCCCGAGGTCCTCAACCCTCACCTCTGCAGCAAAACAGAGACATGGGTGCCATCCCAACCTCGCTGGCATCTCTGCGCTGTGCTGCCCTGCTTGCTCTGAGCCTCTAGGTTTGCCTGAATGCAAGCAGGAGGAGTCCTCTGGAGTCAGAGAGAGGCCGTCCAGGACGAGACAGGAGTGGGGAGTGCTCAGGGCTGCACGTCTCATCCCTCCTTCCCATGCCAGCTGGAGGCGTAGACTCCCCATCCCTCTGCATGGGCACCCGCATTCTCGCTGGCCTACGGGCAAGGGCTGGGGTTCCACACAGAACAGCACCTACAAGTCATTTCTGATGCATTCCATCTGCACGGACCTCAGCTGCAGACTGAACTCACTCAGGCTTGTCCATCTGCATAGAAACGGGCATTTGGTTAGAAACATTTTCCCTGTAGATAGGCTGTCCGCACAGAATTTCTAGGTAAATGTTTTAAGAGGTGAGTGTTAATTTTGAAGACTGTGTGTATGTGTGTGTGTGTGTGTGTGTGTGTGTGTGTGAGAGAGAGAGAGAGAGAGAGAGAGAGAGAGAGAGAGAGAGACAGATAGACATAGACAGACAGACAGACAGACAGACAGACAGAGTTGGGTTCTGAAAACATACACCACACGTGACTTACTGTGACTCATTCTCTCCCCACCCCTCAAGTGTGATGCCCAAGTACTGACTACATGGGAGAGGGAGAAGGCCATGCATAAGTGTCCAAACTGTCACCCAGTAAGAATCCTTTCTTTTCTAGAATGTCTGAGAAAGCAACATACTCACGCTCAGACAAGCAATCGGAAGTCGAGCCTGCTAACCTTGATGCCTGCGTCCCTTTACTGTGTCGGAGCACCCAGCTCGTCTTCCAGGCCTACCAACCCCCCGCCTCCCCCATTTGGCATCACTCCACTGACTCCATTGCTCTGTTCAGCCCCCTTCACGGCCTTGACCTGGATCATTTAATGACTTTCACATTTTTTGTTGGCGTTTTACTTTACGTTAAATTGGCTCCCATGCCGTAACTTTCTGCTTCTACAGTTTCTCCTGGATTCTTCTTCCCTTGAATCTCCTCTTGTGCTTTAGGAACAATCTGTTCCATTTCAGGGAGGACCGTGGTCACATGGCAGAGGAGCCCCGACCGGCCAAGCCTAGCAGGAGCCGACTGAGTGCCACGGCTCCTCTCCGGAGAGCTTTGTGCACGGGATGCACGCAGGGGCCGTGCGCCTAAATCTGCGCCTCAGCCCGCAAGTTCAGCATTGCTCTCTACAGTTGCAAGTCTGTGGGGCAAAGTGAGGGACTAGGGCGGGGCCACAGGCCCCTCTGTGGGTTGTCCTGGGTGCCCTCGCCAGCTGCACCATTGTGACCCTCAAACAGCACACTTAGCTTCCAGGCACCCACTGGCTTTTTAGAGGGAAAGCTCTAGATGTCTCAGGCAGTGCCACAAGTGTGCTTAAAGCTGCTGTGAGGATTTGAACCTATTTACTTACTTGATTTTTCAAGGTTTTCTGGGTCAAGGATGCAGTAAATCACTTTCACAGGTCACCACAAGCGGCTTACAGGAGGAGTACTTCATTGCTTTTAACAGATCTCTCCAGATTCCACCTACCCACACCCATCCCAGGCCAAGAGTGATCCTGAAACACGTTCTCATTTCTCAGACTTCCAGCTGGTGCCCCCAGCCCTCTGGAGAGGGCATTTGTTCGATCCTCGAATCAGTCCTCAGACCCAGCCTCTGCCTGTCTTTTCACCCTGATGGTCTCAACCTTGTGTGTTAACTACAAACAACTGAGTAGGTTCCCCTTGCTCCAGTAATAGGTTTTGAGTCAGCTCCCTAAAGCTGGATGTTGATATGGCCTTCAGAGCCACCCATATGACGCCAACAAGCAGCCACATTAGAAAGTCCCAGATTCGTCCCGCCTCTCACCACTTCGCTGTCGCTATTCTGTCCCGGCCCACCAACTCTCAGATGCTCAAGTGTATTGGTTCTTTTCAGTGTCAGGGCCTTCATGCACGCTGCTCCTTCAGCTTGTGGTCATTCACTTACCTCCCTCTTCTCACTGACCAACTTAAACAAACCCTGAATCCTTGTTCTAAATGATCTGCATTCCTGGAAGTCTTCACAGTAAGCTTGGCCTTGCACGGACCACAGTTGAACTTTGGGGAATAACTCAGAAGATTCTGTAAGAGTAGGCTTCATGTGTTAGCCTCCTCATGAGGGCGTGTCTGTCTTGTTTTCTTCTGGCTCTTTGCACCTCAGCAAAGCAGCAGATCTGCAGCAGACAAGGACAGCAGGAAGTGTTCCTCGGATTATTTCTGGCCGCTTCTCTCCTGCTTTCTGCTGTCATCCTTACGCAATATTTGCAGCAGGCCAGGCTCCCCTCCTCCGGGATTCTTAGGGCCATTTCCACCTATGCCTGTGCCCAGGATGGCAGAGACTGATAGGCTAACATTCTTCCAGTGGTTGAAAGGTAACGGGGCCTCTAGGCTCCTCATCACGGTTTTCCTTTGTTGAAATAAGACAATGAAGATTTTAACTTTTTTTGTCAGCATCTTCATTGTTGTGTTTCCCACCATTTTTGTTGTTTTTGAGTGCTGTCTAGAATTGCCATTTGCATACAATAACACTCACCAAGTTTAGGCTGCAGTTTGGTGAGTCTGGACAAAGGAGCACACCCATCTCCACAATCGGGGCCAGAAGGTGCATCACCCCCGAGCGCTGTCCTGCGCCCCTCTGCTGAGATCCCTCCCTCGGGGGCCACAGAGCCGATGTGGTCATTATTGTTGTACCTTCTGCTGCAGTGTCGTATAAGGCAGTCCAGGTAGCACGTGAGCTTTTCTAGGTCACGTGGCCAGCTTCGTAGAATGTTCTCATACCACCCGTAGGGTTGTGCTTTTTCCATGGCTTGGTTTGCTTCAATTGCTAAAGAATTTATTCAATGGGAAAAACTGGGGTGAGGAAAAGGATAAAAGAAAGAAGGGAAAAAGATATATTTATATGTATATGCAGGATAATTTGGATAATTGTACTGCCGTTTTCTGCCAGTCGTTTGAAAGGAAAAGCTAATGCTTATTTTTTTATGTGATTCTTATTTTTTTATTTTAATTTCTTATGACTCTTTTGGGATTTTTTTTTTTTCAAACAGTTTAGCACATTTATATCTGGTAACCTAAACAATTAATTTGAAAATGACATCATGCAATGCAGCAACCACTGTTGATTTCCTATTAATTTGTTTAGCGAAATTTTGCATCATTTCTAATATTTTGTTCTTTTTACTATTTTGTATTCTTTAAAAAATTGAAACAGAAGTAGTCTCCTCTATGTAGCTGTATCACTGTTTGGTGGGCACCTGGACGGCTCCAGTCGGGGGCTGCCACAGCGATTCTATAAGTATCCGCCTCCAGGCCTCTGCATGGGTATGTATTGTCTGCCTGCGTCTCTCCCTCCCTCCCTCCCTCCCTCCCTCCCTCCCTCCCT
>NW_004524770.1:3396098-3407513 GCF_000260255.1 Octodon degus | reverse complement strand
TCCTTCCTTCCTTCCTTCCTTCCTTCCTTCCTTCCTTCCTTCCTTCCTTCCTTCCTTCTGTCCTCCCTCTCCAGGTAAATGCCTGAGGATAGAGTTGCTGAGTCACAGCAGATGACTGCCTCTAAGAACCCGAAGGGTTCCCAGGCAATCCGCGCATCCTCTCACAGGCATTCTAGTGGGTGTATAGTGATATCTGATGCTGATCTTAAATTATATTTCCCAATGATGAGTTATGTTACATTTTTTCTGTGTTTTTACTTGACACAAAGAGTGATTAAAACTATGGCTAAAATTGACAAAAACTTACTACGATAAAGGACTCGTTGCCCTTAATCCCCATCAAAATACTTCCCCTTGGCTCCAACCTTCTCATCCCACTGAAGCCGTTCTTTCATGAGGATCTTCACGAGGTGTGATGAAGATGCCGTGAGTGCTGCTGCTGAGTGCTGTCCAGCGGAAAGCCAGCCCCCCGTGGCCTAGTGCCCCCATCCTCCTTCTCCATGGGCCGGGCACTGATGCTGGCACGAGGTACCCGCGCTCACAGCTGAGGAGGGGAGCGTTCTGGCTCGCGTTTTAGAATTTCAGTCCTCGCGTGATCGCTGTCTCCAGGCAGAAGCAGCAGAAGGGACGTGCCTGGCAGGGGGACAGCTGCTCACCTGTGCAGCCAGGAAGCAGAGAGCTCTAGGGGGAGCTGGGCGTAGCTCCTCCTTGTGCACCCCCAAGTAACCCACCACTTCTGCCTCAACTCTCCCCACTAACAGAAGGTCAGCTATAAGGCCTCCATGCTCCAAAGCCCGGGAGGCTCCAGCTCAAGCCCCTGAGACTTTGGGGGGCCCCCAAGATGTGCAGCACAGCATTGCTCCCCGACGCCCAAAGACTCACGCGCCTCCGCAGACGGCAGCTTTGGCGGAAGCATCACAGCAGAAAAGGCAAGTTCCTGCCCAGAGTACGTGCTTATGCCAGGAAGGCACCGCTCGCCCCTTTCTGGGATGGAAGCAGTCTGGTTTAATCCACTAGTCACCAGGTGGCAGGCTGGACACCCCAGGGAATGGTGCCCTACCGGGAATGCAGCGCTGCTCTCTGCTATTGGCGGGCTAGGCACTGAGCAGAGGCTGTCGCCGGGTCATCCTGGATGAGTGGAAGTCCATGCTGCAGAGCCCCCGTGTGTCCTGCATCTCTGCCACCATGGCCACTTGGCCCATGAGCCCATCTGGACCAAGGGAAAGGGCTGAGGGAAAGGGCTGACCACAACCTGCAGAACAGGTCGTCATGTCCGCTTGATTAAATTCAGATCTGCTGAGGCCGCCTTCTGGAGAGCACCTACAGGGAACACAGACATCTTTACACCCCTCTCCTATATGGAAAGATCTCGCCATGTATCTCTTCCCCAAATATCCTTGTCACCAATTCTCCCGTCGTGTTCTCCTAAGTCCCTACTGTGGCTTGTGTCTAGTTGCACCCCCAGTGCCTCATGCCGTCACTGGGGTGGCTTCTAGAATTTGTGATTAATTCATGATCCAGCATGAGGACTACGGGTGTGAGTGCTGCACTCACCCTGGGCTGGGTGATCTGCACGCAGTTAAGGAAGGGAGGCCAGCTGGCTGCTGCAGCCGCCGCCGCTCCTCCCTCTTCTCCTTGCGGTCTTCTGCCACCATTAGCAGCTGCCCTCTGCCACGTGCCACTCCGCCTTAGAGCCAGCCAAGTATGGACTGAAGCCCCCACTAACTATGAGCTTCATAAGCCTTTCCTCTCTTAATTTTGGGTGACGGTTGTTTTGTCCCAGCAACGAGAGAAAAGTAAGGAAGACAGTCCCTGACGATTCGCCCAGACCCGCGGCTACAGCCCGTGATTCTGTAGACAGTCACACACCTGGCCTTCATTTTCTTTGAAGCAGAATCAATTCTATGTTAATGACTTTCTCCGTGGCGAGGCACAATACCTGACATTCACAAATTAAGCAGAGAGGTGTGTCTTTGGCTCACATTTCAGTGCTTGGTCAGCTGACTCCTAGGCAGAATGACATGCCACAGGTGCTTGTTGAGAGCCCCTGATCTCATGGTGGCTAAGAGGCAGAGGTAAGTAAAGCGCCAGGAAGGGAGACACACTCACCAGGACAGAGCCCCAGGGACCTGCCATACCCACGCAGGCCCCACCTCCCAAAGGCAAGGGGGCTATTGCACCCCGTAATCCCATCACATCTACTGTGACACATGAGGCTTTGAGGGGACACCTAGACAGATAAATCATAGCATCTCCAAGGTGAAAGTGACTGTGAAAGGGGAAGCATTCTGGATAGATTCAGGACATTGACACAGCCACAGCAGTGCAACCAAAGACACTCATGGAAGAGGAATTCCAGAACTGCTGCAGAAAGTGACAAGAATGCTGGGACAAGCATGTTCAAAGTGAGTGGGAGTGTTCCAAAGGGGATTAATGGTGACGTGCTTTTAATAATAATTAAAATTCAAGCATTTATCATATTTTTCAATTTTCTTTTGTGAGCTTCATGGTCAATTTTGCCTACCTATTTAAAAGTTCAGAACTGTTATCTTAATATTGATTACAATTATTATTTATGTATTCTGGAGCTAACTCCTTTATTAAATGTATATTTTTTCCTAGATTCTGCTTTGCATTTTAATTTTCTTTATACTAAAATACTTTTTCTTCTTGGTTTCTTCTTTTCTTGTGTGTGGAGCACTAGGTATTGAGCCCAACGCCTTCCAATCACTCTCATCCCTGATTAGTTTTTGTTTCACTTTGAGGCACAATCTTGCTATTATGGTTTGTGTCTGTTTGTCCACTCAAATCCTCATGCAGTCATGAGGCAGGGACTGTTAGAGTTTGAGATTAACTCATGATCCACTGAGATTATGGGTCTTAGTACTGCTGAGATTATGGGTGTGCATACTACACCCAGCCTGGGGCATATAACCTGAATGCAATTTAAGGGAGACAGCCTTCCTCTCGGCAGCCACTGTTGCTGCTCCTCCTCCATTTTGCTCTCTGCTCCTTGCCGCTTCCATGACTGCTGCCCTTTGCCATGTTCCACTCTATCGTGGAGCCAGCTGAGTACGGACTGAAACTTCTAGTAACTGTGAGCTAAATGAACCTTTCCTTGCTTCATTTTGAGTGTCAGGTATTTGTCCCAGCAATGAGAGAAGAGTAACTGAGATACTTGCTAATCTAATACACTTCCCAAGCTGGGCTTGAACCTGGGACCCTCCTGCAGGTGCCTCCAATCACCCTGGCATCCCAGGCATGTGGCACTGCTGTGTGCCACTGTAATTGTTTTGGAAGAGCAGAAGTTTGAGTTTTGTTTTGGTCCAGCCAATTAAATATTTCCTTTATAGCTCATGGTCTTGTATTTAATTGAAAAAATACTGGCATAAGGCAAAGTAAGCTAAATATTGTTTATTTTCATCTAAAAGTTTTTTTTCATTTAAGCTGTTATAGTTTTCTCTATATCTATTTTGATTTAACTTTTATATATAGGGCAAAATCAAATTTGAGTGCATTTTTCTCCATGAATACTCCTTGTTGCAACACAATTTGTTTAGAAGTTTCCCTCAATTTTAAGTGCCATTTCCCATCTTCTCCTGAAATCTATTTTTCTTTATTATCTTATTTGGTACAGGATCTTGCTGTGCACCTTGGACTCGTAGTGATCCTCCTGTTTCAGCCTCCCCAGCACTGGGATTGCAGGCATGCACCACCATGACTGCTCTTGGTGGCCAGCACAGCACGCCCAGGGTGGCATGGCGCGCAGTACTGGAGATCGAACCTGGGTCCTTGCGCTGGCCAGGCAGATGCCTGGACCGCTGAGCCAGCTCCCCAGTCTCAAGTCTATTCTAAAGCAATTTTGTGTTCTAGCTCTCTTGTGTACATTACCTCAATCTAGTATTTTCTCGGGGGCATATAGTACTTACTAACTCACCGCAGCCCATGATTAAATCCCATCATACCTCGCCACGTACATTGTAATTATACTGTACTGAGGTGTCCCTAGGTATGCTCTCCCTCCCTCTGTGCTATTGATTGTTGTCAATAATATTTTTTTCTAAATGTTAGACTTCCAGGTTACATTATTATTTTGATTTAAATAGTTTTCAAAGAGATTAAGTGGCAAGAAAACTATCCACTTCATTTGTCGTTCTGCTTACCAAGTGAGGCGGATTTTGGTCGCAGGAACACGCTGAAGCCAGGAACACCAGCCCTCCGTGAGGGTGCTGCCTCACGCTCCTGGTACACCTGCTCTCTTCCATTCGACTTTTTTTGCTTTTAAGTGGAAAAGCCTATCTTGCCTTCATTCTTAACCACTAACACATCCAATTATTTAAATAGAGGATGGCCAAAAATTGTTTAGTTTTTGTTCATTTTTATAGGTACTATAACAGGAAATGTAAAATGATAATCCAATCAAATTTGTTGAGTAATTTTCTGTGTATGGCATATCTTAAAACACTCAATACACAGCGCAATGTTAAAATCTAGTCAGTAGGGTCTAAGATCCTCTGAATTCTTTTTGTATTATTTGAACAACACTCTTAGCACATGGTATTAGCCTCCCCTTTTTCTCTCTGGGTGATATGGTTTCAGTGAAGTGTCTACCCACTGGATGCATTGGTGAAGAGGTCAGCGATGGGTGTCCAGGCTGGGGATTTGCTAACTCATATTTTTTAATTACCTGGTTTATTAGACCTAATATAAATTGTCAATGACTCTTTGAACCCTTATTTTGAATAAATACTAAATGAGTTCAATATTGTTTGATCTAAAATGTGCATAATCATATATAAAGAAAATTATTAACATTTTATTTTGTTATATATGATAGATGTATTTTTATTTTAAGTTTAAACTCTATTCTGAGCAACACATTTTTTTGATATGTGCACTAAAGTGAATGTTGGATATAGTTGAAGGTTTTGTTTCCTGCTTTTTTCTGAATGTAACTCCTTTTTCTGAAATTAAGATGTAAATATATTTTCTTCCTCAAAAATTAATCAGAAATTTAATATTTATATAATGCATGTCTTTTGTCTTTGTGTAGAATGTACTAGGTATACTGAAAGACGTGGTTAAGCATATCTCATTGTTAATCAGTTAATAGTTTCTGTAAGACATTTACAAATTGCATCTCTAGTCTCCAATCTTCCATTCACATCTTATGTAGTTCTCATGGTAATAAAGAAGTGCGTATACTCCCTTTCAAAAAAATTCTTGTAAAATCTCTTGTATCTCATTGTACATCTCTTAATTTCTTGTGTCTATTAAACCATGGATTTATATAATCTTATTTTGCTCAAATTTTCTCAACTTAAAGAAAATAACTATGGTTCCATATCAAAAATAAATGAAGTGTAACTTTTTCTCTCAAAAAAATAAAAGGTGCATAAATAATTTAGTAATTTTTTTCTCCTTTTTCATTACAGGAGAGCTCATTAGATGCTGGTCAGCTCTGTCACCACCCACAGAATGATTACAATCATTGACAACTATCAGAATATTTTTAGTCTTATTTCTTCTTCAAGTTCCATCATTTCTGTATAATGAATATTTGACAATACAAAGATGTAGCATTTGTTTTTCTATCTCATACCACACATTTTCCTCTCTGCTTTGCTGGTGTTTCTCTTCTTTCCAGTCTTTTCTTTGAAAGATCTTCTGACATTTCCTTCCTACTGTCTCAGTGTCTCAAACCTGTCTGCTTTGTATTGTAAAAGAATATCGCTGAGTTCTGCAGAAGTATAAAAATGATATCTAATGTACTTACACTGAGAGCTTATGTAGATCGCAGCACAAAGTCACAGGTTGTTTTTCATGAGTAAATACAAATTATTAAAAGAAAACAATCAGAATTTACTACATTTCAATAGAAATAAATATCCAAGACAGTGTTCTAGATAAAAAGTGTGCAGAAAAAGTCCATGTGAAACGAATGAGCAGATGTAACCATGCATGTTGTGCAAACGAGAATGGACTGGCTGAAAGGACACCTACCTGGACGGTGCTACGTAGTGTGAGGATAAGCGTGAGGCCCAGGCGAGGCTCGAGCTGAACCACTGAGTGGTGAAGAATTGGGACGGAACAGAAATCAGTGATGAAAAGTGCTCACCTTCTTTATAAAATGTGAACAAGGGCCAGCAAGATAGCTCAGCAGACTAAGCACCTGCTTAGGCCAGCACAGGGAGCAGGGTTTGATCCCCAGCACCACATGCCACACTGGCCCCGTCCCCAGGCATGATGAGCCACCGACCTAGTCCAGATGGGGTGGCGCATGCCTGTAATCCCAGTGCTGATGAGGCAGAAAACAGGAGGATGACTCCAGTCTGAGCTGCACAGTGAGACCCTGTCCCGAATATACACGATTTTTAAAAAACGTGAACAATGACAGCCATCTGTCTTGGGGGCGGTGTCTTAGGGTTCCCTGATGTCATTCTTCAGTTTCGGATCCTGGACAGTGGTCTCCTTCCGGCTTCAGGCTCATCATGTGACTCGGCATGTTTTGGCTCATACATGCTCATGTTTCTTAGCTCAGGACATGTTTGCCTTCTGGATTCTGTGTCTTTATTGTCCTTATCAGATTTGAAAGTATTTCAAACACTTTGTTTCTAAAAATATATAGACGCACAGTTTTTTAGGATCCCGATTGTACATATGTTAGACCATTTCACCCCTCCATAGCTCACTGATGCTCTGCTAACTTCTTGTTTTATTTTTTTTTTATCTTGTGTTTAATTTGGGGAGAACTTTGGCTCTGCCTTCTGCACTGGGTGGGCTGGAAACACAAAGGATTTCTGAACCTGAAGGCACTTTGGGGATCAATCAAACCATTGCTCTCAGGAGAGTATGCCAGCTCCTGGTGGCTTTCTGATGTGTACTCACTGGAGAGTTCTCTGCTGAAACCATGAGAAACACTCACAGCATCTATCTAGAGCACCAACATTTTTGTGTGACAAATCACCGAGTTATTAACCGAAAAACTAAACTGATCAATGGCCCCAACATAATGCACCACTACTCATTTTTATTAGACATGAAATCAAATGTAAAAAGCTAGTGAAATAAATAAACCAGAATTTGGGCTGTTAGCAGAGCACAGTAATCTCCAACTTTTCTATTTCTTCCAGTTATCCAGAAGCAGTGGGAGAAAAAAGTGTCTTTAATTTGGAAATATAATTCTCAGAGCAAAAGCAATTCCCCAGAAAAGGGAAGAAAACATTACTCAGGACCTGCTTTCTGTAAAGAGTACAGATGGAAGAATGAGCTAGTTTTATGAAAGTTTCTCCCTTCCCAGCAGGTAGCCCTTATCAGGTATTTTAAATCCATAGAATAAATGGTGTTGGGTCTGCCAATTTATTTTCGTCTGCAGGCACCTCTCACATTCCAGTGGTGCCTGGTTGTGGCTGACTACTTAAGTGGAATGTCGTGATTAGCCACCATATTTTTAAATAAATATGCACCCCACTTTCCCAGAAAATTTTCCTATAAAGCCTGACTTTGCAATAGAAATGTAAAAATTGTTATTAAAATGGCCACTGTTGGGCAGAAAGTTTTGAGCAACACTAACAAGTGGATAAGTTTCAGGTCACCCTGGTGCAAGAACCCGCCAGCCGTCCCCTGCCACTGCCCAAGCCCTGACTTTCAGCAGGGCGCAGCCAGACTGCAGAATCTGGGTGCTTTCCCCACGCTTCTGGATGTCATCCCGAGCATGGCCCTCGTCAGGATCCCTGCTGTGCCCGCGATGTGCGGGGCCAGATCCAGGGACCTTCGCTATCGCTGCAGCAGCCAGAAAAGCCACAGCTTCTGGTTCAGGGATTTACTGGATGACAAGGAAGTTTCACTGGACCAAAGACTGCATTTTTGGATAACACAAGTTTTATTTTATTTGGACAGCTGTAGGAATGCACTGGCTCACGCTGCTCCCCTTGGAGGGAACGTGATTCCCTGAAAACAGCTCAGTCCTCCTGCGCAAGCAGAGACCTGGGCAAGCTCATGTTCGTGCAGCAGGAAGTTCCTTCTTTGCAGGTGACAGGCAGGTCTGAGAAGGAGAAGCACCTGCTTGGGGGATGCTCAGGCTGTGACCTCTGCTAACTGATGTGTCCTCGCTGAGAGGGACCAAAACAGAAAGGAGGGAAGCAAGAAAGCTAGGGGGAGAAGGAGGATGTGAGAGAGAAGGAGGGAGGGAGAGGGAGGGAAGGGAATGGAAGGAGGGAGGGAGGGAGGGAGGGGGAGAGCCCGCAAGGGCAGTCTGTCTCTATAGCAATCAGGCATCCTCCCTCCTGAACATTCTGTAGTGTGGAATATTTTGACTGCTGTAAAGTGGAGCCACCTTCTTTAGAGAAACACACCATGCAGAACAGATTAAGGAGCATTTCGTGCATTGAGGTGCCACAAAAAACAGACTATCAAAATTCAGTCTGCATTCAGAAAAGGGGGAAAATTTGCAAAGATTAATTGGTAAGGACAAGATACACTGTTAATAAAAGTAGTGTAAAGGAAAATTATCAGAGTATCAATTTCCTACTCTGCTTGAGAACCCAGCCCAAGGACACGAGCAGCCTCCTAAAAATGAGTTTTAATAACTTTCTTTTTTGCTTGTGTTAGTCTGTAGGCAAAATTTTGTGGTTTTAATAATTGTCTCTGACAGTAATAACTTTCTCCAGTGTTTATCCTCCCTAACAATACGTGGGTATAATTATTGTAGCAGGGAATTTAATAAATCGCAGAAAGTAGAATAAATATGACATTGTGTTTTCTGAAAAATATTAATCCCCTTCCCTTTGTGTTTTTGTGACTTGAGTTCTTAGATGAGAAATTTTTCCTCCAGTTTCTGCCTGCCAAGGAGCAAGGCATATGCAGGAGACAATCCAGCACCATCTTCTGGCCTCTTCTAGTAGATAATTGCTCACTAGTCTCGTCCACCCCAGTGTCCCCAAACCAACTGCATAAAGCCTCACATCTCTGTATACTGGCAAAATAAAATGCACTTTCTGCACTAATTTTGCCCATTTCAGCAGAAGCTACATCCCCGTCGCCACCCCCCTGCCCCACCTACTCTGCCGGCTCTGCATCCCTCCTCCTGGGACAGCTTCCCAGCCTCCCCCTCCCCTGGACATCTCCTTCAAAGCCTTTTTTACTGATGTCTCCTCAGCTGCCCTGCATGGAAATTGCTAATAAGGGCAAAATTTCCCCGTGGGGACATTGCCTGGGACATTTTCTGTCTTTGGGTGACATCTCAGAGGAAGTGAGGTGGCAAGGCCCTCCTGCTCCCTGCGGGGTGGAGGCCAGGAACTGTGCCGAGCACTTCAAAGCACAGAGGAGTCCACACCATAAATAAATATCCACCCAGCCACCACTGGCGCCTGGGGAGAGAAGCCAGCCTCCCAGTGCTGGCCATGTCAGGCCCGAGCCCACACTTTTGTCTCCACACACGCTCCTACACTTCGTGCGGTCTTCAGGCAGGACTCCCCTCATCCAACGATTCCCAGATCAGTCTCTCGCCTAGCTCTCCCACTGGATCCTGGGCTCTGCATATCCAACACCCTTCTTGATATCTCCCTTTCTATGTCCAAAGGGGACTTGCATTTATAGAGGTCAAAATAGATCTCTTCACCTTGGTCACTACTACGTTTCCCTGGTCTTCATCATCTCTACAGCTGGCACCAATATTCACTCAGTTTCTTGAGCATTGAGCTGTTCTGTACTGTACAGAGCCCCTCCTGGTCCTCACTGTGGCACAGGAAGCTTATATTTTTAATCCCAAGGGAAAGGTAGTGGAATCCTAGTGAGTTAGTTCTAATCCACCATTTGTAGTGCAACACACGGCAAGAATAAAGTCACTGAGGCACAGTTGCAGCATGGGGAGCAAAGGGGCCCTAAGCCCAGCTAGGGTGATGGACTCCCATAATGCCCATGGCCAATCCTGAGTTTTATTAATTCATGTAGCAGGGAGAAGCTTGAGGATAAGTGGCCGTGAGAGTGGCAGACTACACACATGTGCTGCAAGCTGGACTGCGCAGGCGGCCTGAGTTCGCCTCTGCAGTAGGCAGAGAGAAGGATTTGCAGAAGGAGCAGTCTGCACAACGCACCTGAGGTAGCTCCTGACGCTTTGGGCATGGTCCTTCCACTCTGATGCGTAAATTCCCACGCCCTGGGAAGTCACAGCCTCTTCTCCACCACCCAGCTCACACATGGTTTTGGAGCTGGGAGCGGGGGTAACTGCCCTGTCACCTCTCTTCAAAGACCGCATACTGTACCTCTGCTGCACCGGGGTGCATTGCTTGCAGCACGCTGAAGAGATCAGGAAAGTCCTGGCCAGCTCTGCACACATCAGTGCACGGAAATGGGGCCATGGTTAGCCCAGCTGGAGGGCACTGCTTTCCCTAAAAGAGAGTCATCCAGGCGGCCATCCACACAGGACAGCACCCACCAGCCACATGCGGCCATTCTCGGCCTTTGGAATATGGCTGGTCTGAGCTGAGGTGTGCTCTACCCCAGACACCAAAGACTTAGTGCAAACAAAGTTTACAAAATATTTTGATAAATTTTATGTCAATTTCGTGCCAGGATGATGGCGTCCTGGATAGCAAGGGGTAAATAAAGTACGTAATTACAGAGTCCGACTGTGGGGAGACGCCAGAGTAGGACATGGCCAAAAGGAACGTGGGGCCTGGACTAGACCAGACTGCGCTAGCTGAGTCTGTCCCTGGAGCTCTCCTGGGAGGCTGGAGGCTAGGGGAGCCCTGTGGCTGCTAGGTGGGGCCGAGGTGGTGCGTGGCCACCAGCCTCAGCTCATTTGAGCCCTGTACACTGTAGAAGCAGGTGCTGACCCTCCGCCCAGTGCAGACCAGCAAGTACTGCCTACGCAGTGTTTCCTTAAAGTCTACAAATTAGAACTAAGACAGAGGAAAGTACAAGTGATGAAGAATTTTACTTAACAAGGTCATACAAATTTCACAGCATTCGTTGTAATACATAATGTTGTCTTCCAACCAATCATTCATATTACCAGAGATATGCATATAAAATTGGAAGAAGAAAGAAAAAAGGAAAGAAATGTATAGGAAGTTAAGAAAAGATAAAACACAAACAACTGAAAGAAAAAGATGAAACAAATTAAAGCATTAACTGCTTCTCTGACCAGATAAACGTAAAAAGCCATAGCAGAAATAAAATTGAAAAATCAAGAAATTTGTAAAAATTAAGCAACATATTCTTAAGTAAGACAATCAGTGAATGAAAGAAAATAACAGTAGAAGTTACAAAATACCGTGAGGTGATTGAACAGAAAAACACAACACCCCTGGGCTGGGGAGATGGCTCAGTAGAATAAGTGCTTCCCTGGCGCATGCAAGGGCCTGATTTCAAACACTGGTTCCACCAAACAAACAAACAAAAAAACTGAAACTG
>NW_004524770.1:3385306-3395998 GCF_000260255.1 Octodon degus | reverse complement strand
AAAGAAAAAAAGAAAAAAGAACACCACCCTAAACTCCCTGGAATGGAGCCAACCCAGAGTTATGGATGGATTTATAGCTGTGATTGTTTACATTGAAAAACAAGAAAGATCCCAAATCAAGAGCCTAACTTAACAATTTAAGGAGCTAGAAAACAAACTAAACCCAAGTGTAAGAGGAGGCAGGGCACGGTGATGAGTGAAGCAGAGATAAACAAAATCGAGCCTAGGAAAAGAAATTGAGAAAATCAATACACCAAAAAAAGTGGACTCTGAAAACAATCAATAAAATTAGCAAAGATTTAGCAAGCCGGAATAAGAAAGAAAAAGAGAAAAGGCTCAAATTACTCAAACCAGAAGGAAAAACAGGGATGTTATGACCAATTTTACAGATGCTGATGGTAAGCAAGTCCCATCAACTTCCTCTCTCAGTTGCTCGTTTGCATGAAATGGCAAATTCCTGGAAACACAGACCTGCGCAGATTCCCTCAGGAACCGGCAGTCACGAGCAGGCAAACCTGGGGTGCGTGAGGAGAGCGAGTCAGGAGTGGGATCCGTGCGAAGCACACAGCCCTGGGCCTGATGGCCTCGGACTGGTTTCTCTGCTTCATGCGCTTGCCTACAGCCTGACAGTCCCCATGAAGAGCACTCCCCCGTCCACTGAGGTGGCCCACCGAGTACCCAGCAGACAGCAGCCGCTGAAAAATACAAGTGTGTGAAGACACATCCTTGTCAGATTGTGGCTGAACTCTGGAAAGGCGAGCAAATCCAGCACGTCCTTACTCAGGGAATCTGTCCTCTATTATTTTATTTCATGGATTGCTTAGAAACATGCTTCTTTCTTGCCCTGAAGCCTGCCCTTCCGGCTCTTCCTTAACAACTTTGTCTTCCTTGCTTAGCTAGCTTTACAGAGAGCAGTCTGCACTCAGTCCTCTTGCCGAATTTCACTGCATTTCCAGTGCAGTTCTGCGGAACACACTGCTGTCACCCAGGGGGAGTCCCAGGGACCTGTGGGTCCTACTCTTGCCTGGCTCTGTCCTGCCACTGGGCAAGGGCTTCTGCCCTGTGCAGCGCTCTCTTCCCTTTCAATCTTCTCAGATTCACGTTGCCCATTCCCTGGTGGTCTCTTCTGACCTTCACCCCACCCTGCTGGCCCCTGTAGATTGCACCTTCTGAATTTCCTGACTTCCTGTTGGGTTTAGCTAGTCCAGATGGGAGTAAGGAGGTCCAAGAATGGCAAAAGGGCTAGGCAGCGGTTCCTCTCCTTCTGCCCATTTCAGAGCACAGCACTGTCTGCCTCTGGCCATGCCTGAGGCCCTGTGGCCACTCTGTCCTGACAGCTCTGTCTGGGTCCAGAACTTGGTCTCTCCCTTTGCCCTTTGAGGACAAAAGCAACAGCTCCTGCTGGGCTTCTCCGACCTTGGATCCTCTCCTCACCTTGCCCAGATCCTCACGAAGTGCCCACTGTGAACTCCACCAGCACACGAACCCTGGACAATGCAGGCGTTCTGGGCCATGTGCGCTTCCTGGTGTTTTATCTTCCTCACAGCAAACATTTCTTTCCAATATTTCTTCTCACATCTTTTGTATTCCACAGTATCATGTATTGTTTGTCGTCCTTTGTCCCCAAAAGTTACAATTATCAAGATAATTTTCAAATTCTTAGCCTCATTTCAAACCTTCCTTCTGACATTCAGTATCTTCTATAAATAAACAGCACATAGACAGACAGACAGACAGACAGACAGACAGATAGATGATAGATGATAGATAGATAGATAGATAGATAGATAGATAGATAGATAGATGATAGATAGATAGACTCCTTTAATGCATCCAGAAGTGTACAAGTTACAGCAAACAGACATGTTTCCAAGTAAGGGATGGATTTCTAACAGCTGTGTCTCAGAAGACGAGGGATTGTGCACTGAAGGAATTATTCAGGAGCAGATATGAGAGATGGCAGGACCCCGCGCGTCCTTCCCAGCCTGATTTACCGAGCCCGAGTGTGGTAGGGTGCCCAGCCAGAGGAGCTGACTGGGATGGAGGGAGTGCATTTGGCTGTGTACGCGGGTGTGCATTTGTGCGTATCCAGAAATGTGCATACACATAGAATGAGTTATTAATATGTACATATCTGATATCTTTTAAGGCCAGCAACCCAAATAGAAATAAGCTCCGTGCAGAACGCACAAGCTGACAGCGCATTATCGAATTCTGCATTGGGAGCATGCTCAGGAATTTATTACAAGCAGTAGCCAGAGTTTTTTTAGACATGTGATACTTTTTTATTCTGTTTTATGTGAAAGTTAAAAGCTAAAGAATGCCATTTTCAGACCTTCTGCAACTCCTAACTTGATTTCAGAAATTCATTGCAGAAGAAGGAGGACTTCGATTTAGAGCCCGTGCTATGACACAGCACCCAGATCTTAATTTCTGAATTGATTCAACTCGGTTCCTGTTCTCCTTGCAGGAACAACAGGAGAAACATCTGAGAGTGGATTCCTACTCATAGAAATGGCCCTGGGATGCCACCTGTGAAAGAGTGACTGAGCCTACATCCCATGCCTCATTTGTCACGAAGACACCTCCCTTTCTGTCACCATGAGTCTTCTACTCAAAGGGTGTAATATCAAAGAAGAACATTGCTTAGACTTTAAAATCATGTGACTGTTGAGAAATCCTGGTCAATTCCCTAAGATCCCAGAGGATCAGCCTAATATTTGTTCCACTCTTCAGTGGGTCAGGCAGCAAATGCCAAACCTGAGTTCTGTAGAACGTCAACTTCTTGATCAATAATTCCATAAGCAAACATGATGATGCACCCAGCAAAGATGGATGAGGCCATAATTGCTCCCCAGACAACACAGAAGACAGAATTTGGTTGTCACACAAACTTAGTTGCAGACAGCATGAGATTCCCAAGGTGGCATTTTGGGGTAGTGGAATAAGAGAGCTCCTGGAATGCTGGCCCTGCATGCTTGTTGGGCTCTGTAGCTGTGGGTCAGTACCATAAACGTCCTCTGAAACAGAAATTCTAAGTCCCCACACCTTAGCAAGATGTGACATCTTAGATGGGCTGTGGCTCTGGCTAGAAGAGGCCAGAGGAAAAAATGGCCCAAAGGGGGGGGACCCAGAACATGGTAAAAGAATAGAGGAGGAAGCCTGAGGGAATGTTTACACACCTATAATATTCAAATAATGGAACTGAAAAAAAAAATGGGTATACAGATGAATGTCCATTTTGTATCTGTGTATTCAAAGTGGTTAGGATAGATATATAGTTACATTGTCTTAATGAATAGAGTGATTTGTTCTAATGGTGTTTGTAAATAGGATATCATGTCCGCATCTTGTACAGAAATTAACCACTAGGAAGAATGTATGCAATGTATTAATTATTGAAACTGTCCCACCAATTTGATTTGAAACTATCTCATTGCTATTTGTTTATCAACAAAATTATGGGAAAAAAATAAATTTTGAGACAGGATCTCATGATGCTAAAAATAAATAAATAAATAAAAAGCAAAAAAAAAAACAGCACAGATATACAGCTACTTTCTCTTAGTTCACTGAGAAGAAAGTTTTGAACTAATAGTGTTTAGATGAGATATCATGTCTGCATCTTGTACTCTGAATAACTACTACAAAGACAACAATATGCAATGTATTAATTATTGTGACTGTTTTACTAACCTGTTTTGAAACTGTCTCATTGATACTTCTTTCTCAATAAAATTATTAGAAAACAAAAAATTTTAAAAAAAGAATAGAGGAGGAGAGGTGCTCGGCTATATTTTATTTCTCCCTCAGACATCTGCTCATTCCAAAGTTGAATAGTTGTCCATTCCCTTCAGAATCACAGCGTCCCTTCATGTGGCTGCCAGGGCTCTGGTCACAGCCCCTCCACCTCCTGCAAGCTTTCTCCTACCATGGCCTTCCCCTCCTCATCCCAGCCACAGACTGTCTTCCACTGTCACCATCCCACTCCGCTTCCAGGCCTTCCCCCTTTCTTCTGCCTCTAGCACTTACCTGCCCCCCGCCCCCCTCCAGCTCACATCAGCTGTGCCACTGATTTGATTTGGGGCCTTTTATGGGTTATTTCTTCAGAAAGCCCTCACCCTCCTGAGCCATGTGGGGTCGAATGTCCAGTTTTGCACTCGCTGGTGCCTTGGCTTTCCCACCGCCCTCTCTGCCAGTGACATGCTAGCTGCTGTCTTCCTCCTTCACCTTGAGGGCAGGGGCTGTGTCTGCAGCACTGGTTCAGTGTCTAGGAATCCTGCATCCTAAGGGACCCAGCACCTTCCAGAAGTTCATCCTCAGGGCCAAGATTTCAATGACCTAGGTCTTTGGGGCTGTTCATCCACACCATGGTGCTTGGTACTAGAACTACAGAGGAAGACCTCCCTGTCTTTTGATCAACCTAGTCTCCAAGAAGTGTGGTTGAGATGGAAATGTGACCAGTGATGTACAAGTTTGGAGGAGCCTGATAGGAAAATCCTTATTCATCTCAGAGCTTTCTCCCTGAGTAGATCATTGGTGGAAACATAAACTACTGAGGAGCTGCAGGAGAAGCTTGGGAGAAGGAGATGAGGTGCTACTGGAGGAAGGTGTGGAGGAGGCAGATTCTGGGTCAAAAGGACTTAGATTCTCCTCACTGGCATGAGGATGCATGGAGCAGTGCGGACGCCACTGATGACCTGTGGGATTTGAGGCACTCTTCTTCAGAGCCTTCTGGGAAGGTCCCACCCACTGGCACCTCTATTGACTTCACCTGAGAGTGGGGACAGAGGTGACATTGGGCAGCCCTGTGCCTGGACCAAACCCCCGGAAAGCCTTAGACAAGGAGCAGCACTGGCTTAGCTGTTAGGATTGGGGTCATTTCTTATGCAGAAAGAGAAAACTAATGGGCTGGCATCAGCTGAGCAAGTGAGAACCCTCCCTGAGAGGGTTCATCCTGGCTCTGCCACATATTACCCCTCAGGTGAGGTGGCGATTGATGGGGCTGCCACCTAGTCACCAGAACGATGCATTGCTCAAATTCAGCCCACAGGGCATGTTAGCCACTGAGCAACTAAGTTAATGCAAATCTCTCTTTCCTTTCCCCTTAGAAGGGAAACCCTGGCAGAGTCTAGCCTGGCTGCTGCCAAGTAAAGTCATGTGCCACTAAGCAGAAGCCTCATGGTCAGAGTTGCTCTGGAGAAGCCAGCCATGGTTGCTGTACCATTGACTCTTCTACCAGATGTCCCTGCCACACACAGCAACTGCCATGTCCCCAAGGAGAACTGTTGCCCTGGCAAAGCTAGTTGAGCCAAAGGGGGACACCAACATTCTGAGCCTTCTGTGTCTCTGCTCTTGGTCCCTCAACAACTAAGAGGCTTCTTCCTTAGTCCTGGGACATAGAGAAATTATAGCAGGACCAGGTCTGAGCCAAAGCAGGGTGCATCAACCACAAGATGAGCTGATGGCAGAGCAGAGAGCGAAGGCTGTGCAGAGGAACAAAGCCAGCTTGCAGAGTGGATCTCAGGGCCACAGAACCCAGAGTGGCCCGGGGAAGAGTCAGAGGCTGCCCGGTGTCCTGCTGCCATAGACCTTCTGCACGTACACCATCCTGGTGTTTCTGACAACCCTCGGTAGCTCCAAAAATGTTTCCTAAAATTACTAAATTCCTCCTCAAAACTGACAAAAGCAAGACACTTCTTGCCAATGAGAGGCACAAAGATGCATTTTTGTAATGTCCCCAGCTTTGTTTTGATTGCCTGGACCATGGGAAGCACCGAGACTCCCAGCCGAGGTGCCGCCCCCCACCCCTCTCGTGTCCATGCCTTGGTGTCCTTGTCTGCTTTGGTACTGTGTGTACCCACAACACATCTCATTCTTCACCTCATTTTCCACTTAATCATAGCTAGATTCCATTATTTTGGCTCCTGTGTGCTATCTTGTGATAAAGAAGGAGCACCATGTTGTATTTGTAACCTTTGTAGAGGCTAGACACCTGAGTTCAGCCACAAAAACGTGAAAACAAAACCCCACTCTCGGTAAGTCCTCATCTGTGCAGTTTGCAGGAAGGAGGAAGACGGAGGATTTGGAGTGGCCAGGAGTTTGGTGGGGAACTCCTTGACACCCGCATCAGATCCCCACACCCTCCTGTGGAGCTAACAGTGCTCCCTGGGCTGGATGGCTGTGTCTCCTGGGTTAGCAGCCTCCTCAGCTGTGAGAGGAAGGTTCTGGAAGAACCTCACGCAGAGCCACGGGTGCTGACCACTTGTGCTTTGCAGAGCATCCCCGGCACCCAAGAAGCACGTGGCCAGTCTTAGTTAACATTTATCAAATGCTCACTGTCATCATCTTGGAGATTTGGAGTCACTGAATGGATTCCCATGAAGAAAACTTTTTTATAGTCATTTTCTCTGTCACTAGACCCAATTTAATGAGGTTTCTGTAATTTTCAATCACAGCACCCTAAGGCACTACTGAGGTACAGAGGCAGTAAATTCAAATAGGAGCCATCAGCAGACCCTGTATATCAAGCCTGTCCCGATAGCCACCTTCGCAGTGTTGACTCCTGGGGAACAATGAGCCCGCGCGCATATGGTAGCTCTGGCCCGTCCTGGAAAGGAGAACTTTCTCATAGCTCATTATCTGTCTTGTGCTTTCGTTAAGCAAGATTGCCTCTAGGTCAACTCACTTTTCCACCTCCAAAGTCCAAGCTCTTGGCGAATTCCCATCATCCTCACCTCCTACACCAGGAAGGCACTTCCTCTCTTGCCCAAAGGGTAGCCATGCTGTGAGTGTGGCATGTACTCCCCTTCCAGACCTGGTGGTCACTGAGCAGGTGACCCTTGTTTTGGATTCCCAACCTTGAAAACTAATTATGCCGCATGGCTTTGCTTAGTTTGTGTAATCTACAATTGTATTTCTGATCATCATTTTGTGAGTTGTGGTGTTGTTTCCTCTCGTTTAATTCTCTCTCTCTCTTATGTTTCCCTTGTACAAAATTAATTACATTGTACCTTCAAGCAGAATTTAAACACTGCGTCCATTGCACTGTGTCTGCCTTTAATTAATGTTCTTCTAATGTAGATTTTAGCACCAAATGGTACCATGTTCTCATCTTCTAAGAAACAGGGATCTAACAAAACAAAAATGAATGAACAAGACAAACCATCTGATGATATATTCTCACTTGGAAATGTCACTTTGGCTCTACAAGGGGTAGCAGGATGGATTACTTGGCTTTCTCTTTTTAAATAAAATGAAAGATATATTGACTCCGAACTTCGGGTGCTATCGGCCTGGGCTTTGCTGGGATTTACACTGATCCGATATCTCAGGGAGCATTAACCAGACGCCACCTTCTCATGGCTCCAGGAAAGGGGAGTGAAACTCACAGATAGTGTACATTTCTCAGAAATCTTCTGCATAGCATACAAAGCAAATCACATTCCCTGAACCTCAGTCTGTTTTGATGTCTCAAAGAAGCTCCTCTGATATGTGGTCCCTCCAGCGCTGCACACAGCCCCACTCGAAAGGAGCAGCTATCCTGGGCGCTGCTGGAAAAGCTGTCGAAGAAAGCAAATCTGACACTGCAGGACCGCAGACGCTACATCTCCGAGTTAGTGAGAGGTCCAGTAACAGAATATGGACAAACAAACGTCCTCTTATTACTCTGCCACTAATGCATCAGCTTGGACTCCCCCTCAAAATGTGGTTGTGTGTGTGGGTGTGTGTGGGTGTGTGTGTTATAAATTTGTAATAAGATGTGGGTATCTGTAATGGTGTGTGTGCTTCCTGAAATGGGCCATTTGTTGTGCTGTATTTGGAGCAGTTCTGCTTGTAGACTTCAGTGATTCCACACATCTCTTCTTTTTCCAATTTTTTTTTTTTTTTAGTGAAGTTGTTTACAGGGTGTTCAGGGTCTCACTACTAGATTGCACTTGTAATGATCTGCCTGTTTGCAGCCTCCCAAGAGCTGGGATTACAGGTGTGCGCCACCACACCCAGTCTCAATCACTGTCTCAGCACACCCTGGGAGTTGGGCCAGCACGGTAGGCCCGGGGATCGAACCCCTGGCCCCTGTGCCTGCGTGCAGGTGCTTTAATCTGCTGAGCTATTTGGCTGGCCCTTACATCTTTTTTTAATGAATAGTTGAAAAGCCCTTGAGGAGCTGGGCATGGTGGTCCTTCCAGCACCCTGAGAGACTGAGAAAGGAGGATCAAAAGGTTAAGTGCAGACCACTGAGGGAGTTAGTGAGCTCCTGTCTCAAAATCAAAATCAGCATAAAAATTGGGCTGGAAATGTAGCTCAGTGTGAAGGTCCTGGGTTCAATCTCCAGACACACACAGACACACACACGCACACACACACACACACACACACACACACACACACACAGAGTTCATGGGTTAAATGGGAGATGACTTTGAAATAATGAAAGCTGAGAACACAATGCAAGACTGTGTGCTCAGTTTGTACATTGGGCGTGTCTCAGCCCCAGCTACGGCTTGCTCTGCAACTTCCCGTGGGCACGTGAATTATCTGACGGCTACATTTTCCTTCGCCTGACCCTCCCAAGGCTTGGCAAACTGTGTGTCTCTTTCTTCATCTGCCTGTTCTATAATAGTAAGGATTGAGCATGCCAGGCTTGGAAATTGTTGCTGCACTCTAGCCAGATTGGTCACAATAAGAATGCATGGAGTCCGGGGCTGGGGAGATAGCTCAGTGGCCCTAGCACCTGCCTGGTAAGCATGAGGACCCAGGTTCGATCCCCAGTACTGCACGCCATGCTGGCCCTGAAATCAGGAGTGCTGGTACACGCCTGCAATCCCAGGGCTGGAGAGGCTGAGACAGGAGGATCACTAGGGTCCGAACTATGTAGCAAGACCCTGTACCAAAAAATAAAGTAAAACAAAATAAAATAAAGAAAAAGGGCAAGACTTCATGGAGTCCTAGAGGCAGGCTTGCGTCAGTCCCCCCACCCGCCATGACGGCCTTTGTGGAGCAATGGGTCTTCACACTATTGGACCTGCGTCCCCTGAGTGGTCTCTAAATGCTGCGACAAGGGCTCTTATGAGAGGCAGAGGGAGCCTTGACCTGTACTGGAGAAGCACATATGAAAGTAAGAGGCAGAGAAGGGAACGTTGTCACAGACAAGGACCACACCGAGCGACAGGACCGGGGACATGCCGGAGGAGCACCTCCCTCGGCACCTCCAGGGAGCACACACTTGCTACGACCTTGATTTCAAAGCTGTGGCCTCCAGCACTATGAGGGAGTCCATTCCAGGCGTCACTAGACACCCAATCTTAGTACCACGTTGTGGCAGCCCTAGGAGCTGATGGAGTCACTAAATGAGATGAGGGCCAGCCCTGCGAAGCTGCAGCTTGGCTAGGGTACCTGGCGACCTCCTCACTGCTTGCTTGAACAGAGGCGCCATAATCAAGAGGGACATTGTCAGTGAGCATTTATGTTATGAAGCTGACTAATAGGAAGGCTATTTTAGCCAAAGGAGCAGCGTGAAGCTAAGGTGCAGAGAGAAGAGAAGATGCGGGGGTGTGGTGGGGTGGTGGGGAAGACAGAGCCCATCAGGGATTTCAGAGACAGGTTAACAGAGGTAGCTGGTAAAGGTGGGGGAGCAGGCAGGAATCAAAGCAGAAGCAGGGAAGTCCTGCAGAGCCTGCAGGCCCCGCGGCCACCCTAGGGCAGGAAGGGAAAAGGTGCAGGGGCAGGGCCCTGGCACAGGTAGAAGCTGAAGTTCCACCCAGCAAGAGTGAGGCCTTGAACCTGGGGGGCTGCTCTGGGGGTGCCCGTGAGGCAATAGAGAGGAGAGCAATCTTTTCTCCCTCTCTTTCCGTACGCTTGTGCATTGTCTTCTCTGGGAAAATAGAGACGAAGACCAGCAAACCGGGAAGGCTAGCGAAGGCCCGTAGCCTGGTCAGGTCCCATGCCAGGCAACCAGAAGGGGAGGAAGGACTTCCAGGAAAAACAGGGCTTACTGAAAACCCACATCCCGGGCCCTAAAGCACAAGCTACAGCTTCAAAATAAGGGAAATTGGGCCAGCTATATTCTCAGACCTCAGTGAAATTAAGCTAGCAATACATAACAGAAGAACAGGTGGACAGAACCAGACTAGCGCTTGTGCTCGTGCTTCTAAATAATACATGGGCCAATGAAGGAAGACACCCATAGACTTGAGAATACCTAAAACTAAAGAAAGGTGAGAATGTGGCTCATCAAAATGCATGGGATGCAGGGAAAGCAGGAGGTACGGGACACCCCTCACAGGGAACACATAGAACAGAAAAGGAGAGATCTGGAATCAATAATGTACATTGTACCTTAGGAAACAAGAAAAAGAAAGGCAAATTCAGTAGAAAGCAAGCAGAGGAACTGAAATAAAAACTAGGTTAGAAGCCAGTATATTTGAAGATAAGAAATCAATGACATCAATAGAGCAAAAGATGGCTGTTTGTAAAGCAGACTGTTATGGTTGGAGTATTTGTGCTTCTTAAGTTAGTATCTTACAATCCTAACTCTAGGGACAGGTAGGCATGGGCGGCCTCGGGAGACAATCAGGCCACTGGGGCTCCCCTTGAGTGGCATAAGCAGCCCCCCGAGAGTTGCCTCACCCCACCCCACACATTATGACAAAGTGAGAAATGGCCATCTAGGGACATGGCTTTCGTCTGTCA
>NW_004524770.1:3383644-3385098 GCF_000260255.1 Octodon degus | reverse complement strand
GAGACAGAGAGAGAGAGAGAGAGAGAGAGAGAGAGAGAGAGAGAGAGAGAGAGAGAGAGAGTTGTGCTGGAAATAGACCAACATTACTGATCCTGTGAACATTAAAATGACAATTAAGGAATTTACGAAACATACTAGAAGAAATGGATTACATAATTCTTGGAAAGATAGACTAACAAAAGCCTGCAGAAGGAGAAATAAATAATCTGAAAAGGCCTCTACCTACTAAGGAAATATTAATCAGTACCATTCCACTAGAGGAAAAAAACCAAGCCCAAGAAAACAAAAACGATACCAAGTCTTTTCAACTCTCCTATAGAAAAGAGAAGCATAGGGATCCATTTCTTAGTTCATTGTATGAGATCAGAATCATTCTACTGCCAATCCAGGTAAGTACAAGAAAGAAAAAATGCAATCTAATATCTTGCAAGTATGTAGATGCAAAAGGACTTTTCCACAAAGTATTAGCAAACCAATGTAACAATGTATTCAAATATTGTATAAAACAAGTGAAATTTATTCAAATTGGTAATATCAATGAAACATTTGAACATTAATGTTTACTGTATAATCCACATCTTAACTACCTAAAAAAGAAAAATCATAAGAACATGTCCACGAGTGCAGACAAATCACTAAAAAAGTCAACATATGCTTATGGATGAAAATCAAATAGGAATGTGGAGGGACCACATCCCCTTAATGAGAAACTCTTCCATAGAGCCTGCCGCCCTCGGAAGGCAGGACACGGCCTGCACATCAGGGCAGGACAAGGGTGCACCCTCCCACTACTCAGGATTTAGCCCCACTCTGGAGGGCAAGCTAGGACAGACAGTAGGACAATAAAAATATAGACTACGGAGGAGGAAAATTAATCTGCCCTCATTTGCGCATGACATAAAGATTAGCTGTGTGGAAAGTGCCAACTAGCTGACAAACATGAAATTAATACGCTTTTATAACAAAGTTGCAAGATACAAGGTTAGTATACAAAAGTCAATTACTTTTCTGTATACCAGCAATTAAGAATTAAAATCCAATGTTATTTATAAGGCACCTATATGTATCTTACAAATATATACATTCTCATGCACATATATACATTCTCATATATATTTATATATTACTATACATATATTGTTATATATATTTCTTCATATGTATTTTTTGTTTTTGTTAATTTTATTAAGAAACAAATAGCAATGAGACAGTTTCAACACCAATTAATAGGACAGTTTCAATAATTAGTACACTGCATATTGTTGTCTTCATAGTGGTTGTTCATAGTACAAGATGTAGACATGATATCCTGTCCATACACTATTAGTACAAATCTTTCTTCTCACTAGAGAAAGTCGGGCTGGTGAGATGGCTCAGTGGTCTAAAGCACCTACTTAGAACAAGCTAAGCTTAGCAAACCACAGGGACCGCGGTTGAATCCCCCAGCACCACAT
>NW_004524770.1:3382249-3383523 GCF_000260255.1 Octodon degus | reverse complement strand
AGAAAAAAGAAAGTCGCTGTATATCTATCCTACTTTGTATACACAGATACAAAATGGTCCTTCCTTTTTATCCCCTTTTTTGTTTAGTTTTGTCAGAGATGGGTATTCCATTGCCATTTAAATATTGTAGGTGCGTGAATTCAGCAAAATAATTGAATTTAGTTCAGTAGTTCATAATAGTAGTGGGTTTTCTGTAGGACTGGCAATGTCAGAAGTTTTGGGCTTGAGCCCTTTATATGTAATATATATTACATATGAATAAAACTATAAGGTACCTTTATAATAGAAACCCAAGAAGACATAAATAGATATTCCACATTCATGAATTTAAGGCTCAATGTTGCTAACACATCACTTCTTGACTTGATCTGCAGACTAGGTAAGATCTCAACTTTTAAAATCCGCCGTGCTACTTTTGTAGACATCCGCACACTCAGTCTGTAACTCATCTGAAGAGACACCACAGCTGGAGTAGCCACCAGAATAGTGCGGAGGACAAATGAAGTGGGAGGGCGGATGGTCTCCAACCATAACTTCCTTTTTTGCCCCCAACCATAATGTTCTACAGTGCTGTAGTAAAGTGGCACTTCAAAACGTAAGGTCCCTGGATGGAACAGCGTATCTGTATTCTTTCATGACACGTGGTTGGTACATTAGAAGAAAGCAGGAGTGACCGAAGTGAATCTTAGAGTCACGATGACCTTGAGGTCCACCCAGAGGCACCTGGAATGATGGCAGCGGAGGCAGCAGCGAGGTCCGGGTCACCCTGGGTGGTGGGTTCCACCGGCTGCTTTGTGACTTGTCCATAAACATTTTATAAACTGCATTATTGTGCATAGTTCATATTTTTTAAAATGTCTCTTTTCTTTTTTCCTAGACTGCCATAATACAATAGGCTAGATTCAGGTCCCCCAGTGAGTCAGTTTTGTATTACAAGGCACAGAAACAGTTTTTGCCGGCTGGCAATTCTTTCTCATCTGGGCTTTGCCTGGTTTCGCTCACACTCAGGCGAGGAGGCGGGCTGCGAAGGTGCTGCTCCGTGCCCACTGGGGCTTCAGCTGCGCTTCGAAGCGTGTGTACGGCACAGACATGCAGCACAGCACAGACGAGGTCCTGGGGACAGAACCGCAGGTCCTGTCCCCATTCCAGTCCTCTTTTAGAAAAAAAAATATAAGAAAGCTTGGCTAACTTTTGAGCTTCTCAAGGAAGTTGGAGGAGAATCTGAGGACTAGAGCTGTGCATTCTGTATGCTGCTGAGCACCTGGGGAGTTTCT
>NW_004524770.1:3372713-3380919 GCF_000260255.1 Octodon degus | reverse complement strand
TGTGTTCCTTCAGGATTAGTACCCTCACAAGGCGGAGCCCGAATCCCTGTGAAGGGCTAGTTGACAAGAGATCATTCACAGCTGTCCCTTCAGACAACTTTAGGTATGCTTGCAAGTGAGGTCCTGCAAGCCCCGGGGCTCATCCTCTCAGCATCCTTCGCTTCACCTCAGTCCCCAGAGGTGGGGTCACGTGGCCTGCTGCTGGCGCTCCCCAAGCAGGCTCCCTGCTGATCCCGCCCTCTTTCCTGTCTGATTGTCAGCCAGACACGGGAAGTTGGCTCTTGCCCACTTCCTTGGCCATTTCTGGTGTGATGGTGGAGATCCGTCTGCAGTAAACACATTCAGGATGAGGCCAGACAGTAACTATTTGCAGTATCCCACTTCGCCATATGGTCTCTGCTGCTCTTCTTGACTCTGCTGTGATCGTGGGAAAGTAGCCAAAGGCAACATGTACGCGAGTGGCTGGGACTCAGCTCCAACAAGACTTTATGACGACAGGTGCCAGCCCTTGACCATGCTTTGCCTATTCCGATTGTCTCAGATATTTTTCTCTGCCTGCTGGAACAAAATAACCAACATGAAAAATTAAGGAAGGAAAGGTTTATTTAGCTAACATTTTGTGGAGTTTTCAGTCCAGGCTGGCTCCAAGGCAGGGTGGCACACAGCAGAGAGCAGCAGTTCATGGTAGCAAACACTCAGAAAGCAGCAAGAGCAAAAAAAGAAAAAAGGGAGGCCCAGCAGGAGCAAGCCGCCTTCCCTCCTTATATTGTGTTGTACTGTGCTAGGTTCTGGCAATGGCATGAATTGCTGAATTATTATGGTGGTCATCCAATATGGCTGAAGCCCTTAAAACAACAGCTTATCTTCCCAGAGACCGCCTTCCCCTTTTTCTCCAGCTCAGCCCAGGGTGCAGTTTCCTTTCACTCTTCCCGCCACCTCACGGAAGGCCCCAGTCAGCCCCTCAGGTGTATCTAAACGTCCCCCTCAAGCCCCACCCCTAACAAAAGGCAGTGAAAGCCTCAGCCTCCCTTTGTGCCACCCCAGAGAATTCCTTATCTTCCCAAATTCTCTCCGTGTCCTCCAGGACAATGAAGCCCCTTTCCTTTTTCCCTTCTGCCTCTTTTTCTTCCTTCCTTTCTTTCTTTCTTTCTTTCTTTCTTTCTTTCTTTCTTTCTTTCTTTCTTTCTTTCTTCTTTCTTTCAGCTGAACTGGGGATTGAACTCAGGCCCCTGCACTTGCCAGGCAAGCGCTTATTCTACTGAGCCATCTCCCGGGCCCTCTTCGGCCTGTTTCTCTGCTGCGAAACCGTCAAAGCCTGTGATACCGTGTGCAGGCTGCCGGCCCTACGGCAGGCACAGCACGCCCCATGCCAATTCCAGCACTGGACAGTGAACCAATCACAAGCTCTAGATTCAGCCACCTCTGAAAAGTCTGTCCCCCATGACTGCATGAGGTTCTGGGGGATCCAGACAGGAACCCACACTCTGGTCCAGGTTCAAGATGGGGCGCGGCAGAGCTGGCACCTGCTGTGCGCGTGTCTCGGTTCCCTCGAACACCCTGCAGCCCACGTGCAAAGAACCTTGGCAGAGCGTGACAGCGCAAGGCACCACAGAAGCCGGTGGAAGCCTGGCATTCACGATGCCCAGGGGTGATGCTAACCCCGGCGCTCTGTCGGGAATCATCTTCGTTTAGTGACACATACGTGCACGTGTGTTCATGCATCCCTGGGCAGGCTGTGTGCGGTTTCAAAAACACCACGTGCTCGTTGCAAAATTTGACCACCAACAAATAACTGCACAAGCTAAAATTATCAAAACTTTCCACCCAGAACTCACCATAACTGACGTTTCAGTGCATTCCTCCATGTTTTACTTATGTCTTTTTTTTTTTTTTTCTTAACTCTTCATAAAAGTAAAAAGTTCTCTTACTTTCACACAGAAAAAGAAAAAAGCCAGGGGTTCTGTGAGCTGGAACCCGCTGCTCCCAAGTGAGCATGTCGGGTCTCCAGCTTCCTGCTCTTTGTTACTTTCCTTTCCTACCGAGGTCAGGCAAGGACAGGACAGGAGAGCAGCCGCTGCCCGCCTGCAGCGGGGGAGGCTCTGAGCTCCAGGCGAGCTCTGCAGCCCTCTGGCCTCCAGGCCTCTGCCCTGCTCTGCACCAGGGCTACAGAGCTCCTGTTGCATCAGCTCCCTCGTGTAGCGACCTGAAAAAGTAAACAGGATCTGCAAGGCACAAGGGCTGCTGGGAAAGGAGAGCGACTGCTCCAAGCGAAGGAGCGCCTGGGTGAGGAAGGGGAAACCGGAGAGAGAAGGGAAAGAGAAATGGATGTGCCTACGCGGGTGGCTTGGATAACTGTGCTGCTGAATTCTGCTGGTCTATTGAAAGGAGCCAGTAATGTTTATATTATTTCTCTCTCCTTTTTAGTTTTTTTATAGTTTTTGACCAATTTTGCATGCTTATATCTGGTAATCTGAACAACTAATTTGAAGACTGCACTATGCAATGTGACAACCATTGTTGACTTTCTATCATTTTGTTTACTGAAATTCTATACCGTTTCTGTTTTTCTCTATTATTTTGTATTCTCTTTAACAATTAAGAGAGAACAGAAAGTGTTCATCGCCTGGTGTGTAGAGTTCATTCGCAAATCTACACAAAAAGAAAATAAAGAGAAATAAGGAAAAGCAATGGCAGGGGAGGCCGTGAAAGCGACTTATTTCTGTGCGGGCTGGAGATGCGCACGTGCGGCCTCCGTCACGACGCCTGCGTGCAGGAGGCCGAGGCCGCTCTGGATCGCCCCAGCAACAACTTAGAGCGCAGGCACTAAGCAGTCACTAAAACAAATGAAACCTGGGATGACGGCTGGTGCCAAGACAGGCAGCGCTTGGAGGTTTCTGACGGATCTGTCGCCAAATCGCCCTCCTGGAGGAGCACTCCGCCAACCTAACACTCACCAGCAGCACACCCGGGCCCTGCCGCTGAGCTGTCGCAGTTCTCGAAAGCAGCTTTTAAAGGTGGCAGCTGGCGAGCGGGGCTTAGCGGCGACGGAAGCTTGCGTTTCTGCGCTTGGCATCTCCAGCTTGCGTGTAAGTGAGTAGCTCCTATTTCCTCTCTTGCCTTTGCTTTTTGTTGTCTTTATTCTCTTTCTGGGCGGGTCAGTGAATTAACTTTCCATATGAGATGTTTTGCAAGACATGTAATTTTTACTGCATACGTGCTAGAGAAGGTTTCTTCTATCGTTAAATATGACATGTGATGGTTAATGATATTGTGATCACCTTTACTTTTATGTCAGGAAGAGATTTGTTCACACGTGGACTAGAAACAGAGACATACAATTCTTTTGGGTTGAACTTTGAACATGAACTTCAATCAACTCAGAGGCTGATGGCTTCTGTTTTGCTTTATTCTTGGTACTGGTGATTGAACTCAGGACTTGCACTTGCCAGGCAGGTGTTTATGTTGCTGAGCTATCTCCCTGGCCCAAGGCTGATGCTTTATTTTAGTTTGATTTTTTTTTCTCCATTTTGTTTGAATATATAAACTGAGAGGCCAGAGCATATTTTAACATTCCAAATAAGAAATAATCCATTTATAAAGTATTGGACAAACTTTCTCTTTTCTCCTGAATTATTATTTGCTAATTTGCCATACAGTTAGTTCTTTACCATGGTTAATTTTATAATTTTTGAAATTAAATTTTGGCTTGAAGGCTTAATTTTGAAAATTTTCTTAAAAGCTATTTTCTTGTTCTTGAACATGAAGATTAAAATGCTTTTGTTTACTTGCAAAACAAACACCTTCTTTTGATGACAATCCATTAAATATACAAAAGAAATGCATAAAATTGGCATCTTCAGGGCGTCATGGATCCTTTCCTGGGGTGCAAGACGACACACCTCTGGCCAGTTACCTTCATAGTGATCAGCAAATTTCTTCTTAAGTTGATTTGGAGCATTTTATATTCTCAGGTCTGTTGGAAATCCAGTCTTCTATCAACCATGTATCCTTACTTTCTTGGCTAACATATAGTAGATCTGCAGATTTTTATCACTTCTGGAATACAGTACATTAGTGGGTGCTCATAATTTTTGTACCGTAGTAGGCCTTATTGGCCTTTGAGGATGGATGACATCATCCGAAGGAAGAATTCAATCTTCTGTTGGTCAATGATTATACCACATTGATTTTTTCTTATTGTATTGCTTGGGCTGAATGTTCTAAGGCAGCCCAGTCTCTTCCATTCACGTCTGAGAGCCGCACTCAAATGTTTTCGCCTTTGGTAAAAGTCACTAAGACTTGAAATTTGGCATCAGAGAAAGCACCAGCCAGCTGAGACTCAGGATTCCAGCCAGCGGGCCCATCCATTCAGGCCTGACCAAAGGAGTTCATGCACAGCCAGGAGATGGAGCTTCTCCTAGTCACTGAAAGTCTTGATCTGAAGGACTCAGTCACAGACAGGGAAGACTCCAACATGAACAGCATAAACTGAACATCGGGCCACAGGCTCAAAGGTCACATCCTGCGCTTCATGCCACCCAGTTCTTATCCTCAGAGTGAGTCAGCTTACACGTGTGTAACTTGATTTCCACATTTGTGGAGAGCGATAATGATGGGCTGCACCATTGGCAGGAACTGGAGTTGCTTCCAAGATGTGGCTATGACAGACTGTGCCACCGTGAACATGGGTGCATGTGTGTCGCTATGATCTGATGTTTTAGTTCTTTTGGGAAGACACCAAGAAGGGGAATAGGGGCCGGGGAGATGGCTCAATGGAATAAGTGCTTCCTGGCAAGCGCAAGGGCCTGAGTTCAATCCAGGTTCTGCCAAAAGAAGGAGAAGAAGAAGAAGAAGAGGAATTGCTGGGTCCAGTGAGACCTCTAATCCTAGTTTTTGGGGGAATATCCCTATGGATTTTCAACCCAGTGTGGTTGAAGCAGCCCACACTCCCACCAACAGTGGAGAAGGGCTCTTTTTCCCTGCAGCCCTGCCTACATTAGTTTGTGCAAATAAAATCTGATTAATAAAACAAAACTAAACAAAACATACAATGGTATGCTTAGCCTCTGGTTCTTATGGCTATAAAATAATATGTTTTGTGTATATTGGGTAGAGTCGGCATTCATTAAAGCTCGCGTTCTTCAACTACAGTCATCCCACACAATCTGCCTCTGCTGCGCGACAGGAAATGCAGTGACTTGCTGTTGATGGCGTCCCCTTTCTTTCTGAGCCAGTGCAGTGGGTTTGATTCTGGGTGAGGGCTGGGCAAAGAGCGGCATGTCCATGGGGAGAGGGACCCACCAAGGCTTCCCCAGGGTGCTGGGGGCACCAGAGCATGTGGGACAGCGGGGCCTTGGGAGTCGGAAAGGGCTGTGGAGGGCATAGTCCATGCCCAGTCTCAGCACACAGTGGGAGACCCCAAAGCTCGGCCCACCCACAGCCGACAGGGCTCATCTGCTGCGTGACCCGTGATCAGGCCCTTCCAAATCATTGCATTGCTCCTACTCCATTGGTGACAGCAGACTCTAAGGTTTTGAAGACTTTTTCCTCTCTCTGAATTTGTTAGCTTTTCTGTATTTCTTCCTATAGTGAATTTCAAAAAGTTTTATTCCTCTAAGAGCCATTTTGCTTAATTTTCATATTTCCAGCAGCTATTGATCACATGTACAGCACTTCCTATGGATCCAGTGTCTTTCCTTCTGCTTCAGTAATCTGGTTTCTCCATGGCTTATTTTTCAGCTTTGCAGAAAGCTGTGAATTGCAAGGATATACTAAGTAAATTAGCACCTAGCCAACATTTCTCCTCTTTCCTCAGACATGGTTGTTTTGGAAATAAAGAGGGAATGGCATGGTAGATGCCTCAGGGACGGAGCTGGCACCACTGCGCTTTGTGACTCAGAGGCTGAGCTGTGTGGCGGTGGCGCCCGATCAGCACATACAATATTGTGTTTACTGTAACCCTAAAGCAGTTCTTTTCATGGCAGAGATAAACATTTTTTTAGAGAAGAACTTTGTAAGATAAATAGAAAGCAGGAAGAAGCCACTTATCATCTCAATATTCAAAGGTGGTTATTTTTAATAGTTTTTAAATTTGTTTGTCTAAGTTTGCTTCTCCTGTTTGAAAATATTGTTTGTGTCCCTGGATTCATGTCTGCACTTTCGACATAGCCTCCAGACACCGGTCGTCATAAGCGAGGCCTGTGTGCAGCCTTGAGTGAGTGTTTCCCACAGAGTCTGCATTCTTCCTGCAGATCATGCCGCGGGTGCCAACTACCCACTCCTGACAGCAGTGGGGACAGTGCCTGGCGACTAGCAGGCACTTGATAAATATTTGATGAGAGAATGAATGCCCAAACCAGGAGACTTAAATCAGTGAGAGCACCACATAATAGATATGATCAATAGTTTGTCAGCGCTGCCTTGGGGAGGAGGAAGAGATTCAGTCCCCAGGGACTAGCTGGCTGAGTCTCAGGTGGCGCATTGGACTAGATGAACAATGCTTGTATTGTCCCACAGGCGGAGGTGGGGTAGGGTGACCTTGCTGCTCACTACACCTTCAAAGTCCCCCGGGGCAGGCTGCCACCTTGAAACAAGGAATGGGAAGATATGGAGAATGAAATGCAAATTAACCTTCTTCTAAACCATCCTGACTGAGCAGTTCTGCAAGCCATGGGGGAAGTCACACACGAGGCAGAGCTGAGTCTCCAGAGCTGGAACTATTGGCTTGCCGGGGGCCCAAGGAGAGTGACCAAGACAGATGACATGCCTCTCAGCAGTACCCTCTGTGGAGACTGGGGTGTCCGCATGGAGCACCACACATACATAACAGGGGTGCCCACAAGGAGACTGCCAGGGTGAAGGGAATTGGAGTCAGATCTTGGCCAAGTTCAGTGGGGGATGACCTTGGACAGCTGACAAGGTCAAACTTCAGCATTTTCCATCCACAGAATGGAACATCCACACTCTCATGATGCCGGGGGAGTCCCGGGGGACATGTGTCTTGTCAGGCACATAGCAGAGCTTTGTGAGCTTGGTTCTTTTCTTCCCTAGAAGTCTATTGCTTTTTCACTTCCCAGCGGCCAGAAGGAAGATGATTCCTCCAGAGTTTGTGCCTTGTGATTCAAACCCTGAACTCTTGTTGACCTTCCAAGTGGTTTCACGTTGCAGATGAAATATGGCACCACCTCGGGCAGCATCTCAGAATGAGGTTTTATCCTATTTGAAGTAAGTAAGGTGGTGATGTTTTGCACACTCGCAAGCTCATGGCAGAGTCAAACTCACGCTAAGCTCCCGCTGGTCGGAACACCACCGAAACGTTAGCGAGTGTCTTAGTTACTTTTCTTGTTGCTGAGACAGAACACCTGACACAAAGTTAAAGGAGGAAAGGGTTCCTGAGGCTCAGTGTGCAGAGCTTCCGGCATCGCTACTGCTGCCAGGCAGGCGGGCAGGGCAGGGCCGCTGCAGAGTGGTCCAAAAGCAACCCCATAGTGTCCTCCAGGACAGCCAGCATCCCCAAGGCTGTAGAAATCTTCGGAGTCTAGGTTTATCCTCACATAAAGCAGGACAGAGCAGAACATGCCAAGGTCCAGCTGTCTTCCCAGAGCCCTGCTCTCAGAGGGAAGCTTCATGGGGCCAAAGACCACTAGGGCTGTCTGTCTTTCCACGCAGAGATGTCAGGCAGAGAGAGGTCAGCATCTCCTGAACCCAGAAGCACCAGCTGAATACCATGGACACTTCCAGCAGAGAGGTCATCCTCCACACACTCTGGGATGGTCCAGAGCTTCTTTTATGAGGGAAAATGTCATTGTCATAGCTCATACCTAGATGTACCTGCAGAGCCGCATGCAGTCATATGTGGGACATTTTGGAAGTGACTGGATCTAGGATGTGTGATGCTGAGGTTGGGATGTGGTGCTGGGATTAGAGTGTGGGGCTCTGGGGTCAGGGTATGCTGTTGGGATTAGGGTGTGGGCTGGGTCAGAGTGTGGGGCTGGGTCAGGGTGTGGGGCTGGGTCAGGGTGTGGGGCTGGGTCAGGGAGTGGGGCTAGGTCAGGGAGTGGGGTTGGGGTCAGGGTGTGGGCTGGGTGAGGATGTGGGGCTGGGTGAGGATGTGGGGCTGGGTGAGGGTGTGGGGCTGGGTGAGGGTGTGGGACTGGGGTCAGGGTGTGGGGTTGGGTGAGGGTGTGGGGCTGGGTGAGGGTGTGGG
>NW_004524770.1:3339193-3372613 GCF_000260255.1 Octodon degus | reverse complement strand
AGGGTGTGGGGCTGGGTGAGGGTGTGGGCTGGGGTCAGGGTGTGGGGCTGGGGTCAGGGTGTGGGACTGAGGTCAGGTGTGGGGCTGGGGTGAGGGTGTGGGGCTGGGTGAGGGTGTGGGGCTGGGTGAGGGTGTGGGGCTGGGTGAGGGTGTGGGGCTGGGTTTCCAGGGATACCTGGTCCAGAAGGTGGGGCTGGAGAGCCCTTAGCTTCCTGCACAGCGAAAGCAGCTGAAGCCTGACCTGGAGAAGAAACCGTCTTCCGGGGCTCGACCCCTGGTCAGTGCTGCTGTCCTCCTCGTCCTCACTGTCTTCACTACTGCCCTTCATGCAGCCAGCCTGCCTCAGACTTGTGTGGCACAAAGCGCCTGGGCCCAGAGCCCCGCCCTGTTCCCTGTGTGGCCCTGGTCGCAGGTCCTCCTGCCCTGTGCATCTGCATCTTGGAGTGCAAAAGGAGCACAGGAGCATGGCGGCTTTCCAGGGCTGAGTGCCAGCGCAGGTGACACTCAACACTGAACAATGGCAAGGGCGCAAAGCTGGCAAGTTCTGTGACCTCATACTGTCCCATAAAATCAGAATTATTTTCATTTTAATTTTAGAAGCAGGTCTTTGACCACCATTTGTTCTGGAAACAGGGGACCCGCCACGCAGTAGACCACGAGGGCCTTCGCTCGCACGCAATGTCCATTCTAGACTGGGAGGGAAGTGCTGAGCAGGGCGGCGCCTAAATCTATAGTACCACGGCCAGGCGTCCTGAGCGACGGAGGTGGGAGACCTGCCTGCAGACGGCGAGGGCAGCGAGAGCCTGTGAGCTGAGAGAGGCGGGCGAGAAAGGGAGCAAAGCACAAGACTGTTGGAGCGCAGGGATGCCCGGCAGGGCGGTGAACGCGGGGTTCCCGGCACAAACCAGCCCGAAGCTTTCCAGACGTGGGGGCTGGGCGCTCTGAGCTGGGTGAAATAAGACAATCGGGAAAGCAAATTGGGGGCAGCGAGGGCTAGGCCAGGCCAAGTCGTGTGTGCAGAGTTTCCTCGAGGAGTGACAGGAGATGCTGGAAGGCCCTCACAGGGGTGCGCGTGCGTGCGCGCGTGCGGAAAGGTCCCTGTGCAAGTGGGTGTCAGGGGTTGAACGGCAGCTTGGGCCAGCACAGCAGGCAGGAGACTTCGCATTTCAAGCACAGTTTAGTTGAAAAATGTAAAGGCTTGAGCTCTTCTGCTGCTGACAGGGCGAGGCAGCGAGGCCCGCAGAACCCTCCAGACTCTTAGCTGCCGCAGGCGAGCCGCCCCCTGCTCCTCCTGCCCGCCGCTGGGCCTGGCCCCACACTGCCTGATCCTGGTCCTGGGAAGATGCGGGCACAGCTGTAGGCCGAGCGCCTCCCACCGCTCCCTCTCTCTCCTGAAATGGATTCGCGGCCTGCACATAGAATCTCTGGAAAGTCTGCGTGAAGTCAGTCGCACCTCTAGCTGAGATGCAGGGAGAATAAAGGGAGCTCAGTGTTAATAAAATAATAGGCATTCAATATTTAAATGCTCAGTTGATGACACTAAAATTCAAAAAGGCCTCCCTAGACTTCCAAATTGCCCTGTGAAAGGTAATAGCTGCTGGGAGCCTTTGAAGCCAATTAAGGACAAACTGCAGCCAGGAACCCAGCAGTGAAGCCCCCTCCTGAGACTGGTGGGTCAGCGGAAGCCATCTTGGTGGTGGCTTTGCGGTCACGGGTGTGTGCAGGTCCTTTGTGCATGCTTGCTTAGCAGAACAGGGGCTGCTCTGACCAGGCAGGGACATGCTGTGCCTCTGGGGGAGCAGCCATGGCTGGCACGTAGGGACATGTGTGTTCAGGGTCGTTCTGGACACAGGGTTTCTCCTAGCCCTGAGGGGTGGAGCTGTCACCTTCCTGCCTGCGCCTGGCATGAACGTGAGCCACTCCACGAGGAAGAGGAGCCAACCCACCCGCCTGCGTGTGGGGCTGGGCCCCGCCTCCTGGACGAGGGTGTTCCTGGGTGCTCTGGGCAGCTGCAGTGTTGTGAGTCCTTTATTAACTTTGCACTGAGTATCTTTGCTGCTCTGTCAATTTGCTGATGTTTATTCAGGTTACAGCGTCGTCTTATTGATTAGATTCTACTTAGCAAATGTTTACCTAGTGCCTCTCTGCAAGTGTGAGGAAGGCAAGACCCCAAAGAAAATACGGGAGCTCTTCTCCTCTCCAGGGGTCTCAGAACTCACAGGGTGTCCCGGGAGGTACGGCCTCACCAGCAGAGCTGGGGCGTGCTGGATAGGGCCCGATCTCCCCAGGTGCTGGAGGCAGGACAGACGCTCACGGGCTGCGGTGCAAGGAGAGCCCTATTTTCTCCTCCTTCCTTTGCCTCCTTGTTCTTACCCCTCCTCCATTCTTCTGGGACACGGTTGAGTTTCTGAGACTCTTTAGCTCGTAACACACCTCACAGCAATTCCTGAAGATCTTTTCCTCATTTTATTTTTCCTATCACCCAGAGATCCCTCCTTTCTTCTCTCTGCCCCTTATGGCTGTGCGTGTGTCCCTACAAAATACACACCTGGGGGTGAGACACTATTCCAAGTCCCACTCCACCGCTGACATTTTTCAATCAACATAAACTGTGCGTCACTAACTGCACTGCTGCGTGCAGAGCTGTCCTGCGCTCCGGTTGCTTGCAGCATGGCGTGGTGTGCATGTCCCCCCAGCATCTCCCAAGGGCCAGGCAGCTAATAGGTTTCAGCACCAGGGCACGGAGAATGTGAGTGGATTCTGCTTCATCAGGAGCGGTTGGACTGAGGGGGACGGGTGCTCACGCCACCCCATCCCTCTACCCCCAGTCCCTGAGCATGTTGCTGGATGCAGAGAAGAGAAGCAGAAATTTTAAATGAAGACAACTTTGACAGCCAACTTGATGGACCTATGTGTGGAATAGCAAGCGGCCAGAAACAGAAGGCGAAAGATGAATTAGACAATGCCTGGATGTGGGTCCTGGATCCCAGAACCTAAATTGAAAGAAACACTCAAAGCAGTGGGGGCAAGACAGCCGGAGGAGTGCATCTGGGGAAAGCCGCAGCCTGGCACCTGCCTGAGCTGCCCAGGAGCTGCTTCCTTTCCGCCAGGCCCACCCAGCCAGCACAGAGCCCTGGTGATGGAGCCTGCTGACTTCTGGCTGCAGGGGATGTCCCCTAGGGGTAAGAACATGCCAGTCACTGTCTTGGCACATTGCTGATGGTTCTGTCAAGTGCATTTTTATAATCTCCAAACAATCCTGGAGCACTAAGACTCTAGGCCAATTACAGCCTGCTCAGCTCCAACGAGGAGTTTTTAAAAGAGCTGTTTGCATGCGATTTCCAGGTTGTCAGCAGCACAAGGAGTGAGGACAGGAAGAGATCATCAGGTGATGACAGCACTGGCTGCGAGGTCAAGACACAGCAGGGCAGACAGCTTAGGCCGCAGCTTCCAACAAACCTTGGTCGTGCTGCCCCAGAGAGGTTCGGAGGAGCAGGCTCCCTGGGACCCCACCCTGGTCCCAGCTACCCACCTATCTTCTCCACTGGGTGAGTCCAGTCTTGAGCTCTGGTCTCTGTGGCCAGATGCAAAAAGGAACTGTGAATGGAACCCACCCACCCCAGGTCCCTGCAAACTTGCTGCCTTGGTTGGCCTGGGTGTGGAAGGTAATTCTGGGATCAATGTCCCCAAGATTTACCCGGCTACAGGCACAAGTGCCCAGGACTCCTCAGAAAGACTGAGAGCAGAGGTGAGGAGAGTGGCTGTCCCCAAGGATGGAGTCTGCCCCTTCTGGTGCAGTTCCCACGGGGACTCCATCTGCTGTATGCGCTGGATGGCAGCTGTGGAAGCTTAACTAAGTGCCCGAGGGCTCTACCTCTGCGGGTGTGGGGGAGCCACCCTCACTGTTCTATGTAGCTGTTGTTCGTTGTGTCAACCTGAGAAGGTTAGAAGTTTAACTAAGTGACTCAGCAGGGGACGAGCCAGCGTCCTTGCTTTGTAAACATCCTGAGCCTGTGCCAGAGGAGGGCAGGGAGCTGACGAGAGTGCTACCCTTTCCTGGGGAAGGGGGCCTGCATGTGATATAAGGGAGGAAAATTTGGGAGGATGCCCCGCCGCCCCTCTGCTCCTGTTGGTCCCCTTTCTGCTCCTGCTGCTTTTGCTGTCTTCTGCCACCTCGAAAGGTTGCCCCTGTGCCCTGCCACCCTGCCTTGGAGCCAGTTGGTTACAGACTGAAAACTCTGCATACTGTAGGTTAAATAAACCTTTTCCTCTTTGATTTGGGGCACTGAGTACTTGGTTTTAGCAACCAAAGACTGCCTAAGGTGTCATCTCTGCCCAGAGAAGTGGCCACGTGGAGGCCCACAGTGTCATGGCGGGTGCCCAGGTCCCCACGTCAGAGGCATCCTCTGCCTTTGCCCAGCCGCCCCTCCACTCCTGTTGGTCCAGAGGATGGCACACTCGAACCTGCTTCGCAGCCAAGCCGGCTCCTCCCGCACTTTGTGGGCCCAGTACCTCAGAGCTCTCAGCATCGCAGCAGCATGAACACAGCTGCAGGCCCTCCAATATCTCTGAATGGAAAATTTGGGAGGACGCATGTTCCAAAAAATCTACAGCAAAAGGAAGAGCATGTCTCAGATTGGGGTGAAGGAGGGGCTGCAGCAGAGGAATCTGACCAGGAAGGCAGCAAGTTGTGGGACGTTCCAGTAGGAGACAAAAGGGGCACTACTTCCCGAGCTGTCCTCCAGTTCAGACTTTCTGTCACGGCTGCTGGCCGTGAAAACCCCAGAGTTGCCACGTGCACCTGTCTTCACCGTTGCCCCCACGATGCCCTTTCCTGTTCATGTTGTAGTGTTCTTAGGAGACTGACTACACATAAAGAGTAAATGATGTGTGCTGTCTCGCTGACCACTGTTACCCCCTGAGGGATGGGTGTCTGAGAGGAGGCCACCCTGCTCAGGGGCCTCTTCACACAGTGGATTGATGCTTCTTGGACTTGGCGGTGGGTGAGTTCTTGGAGACACCATCTCCCGCAACACAGAAGAGTCACAGAGGGCAGGTACATGGAGCACTGTCACTGACAGCATATGAGCCGTAGAGAAGACGAGGATACCAGGAAGCACCTGACCCTAATGCGGGGACGCCAGTGCTGAGACCCTGCACAGCCTCCCTAGACCAGGTGCCCACCAGAGAGCAGGAGGAGGTCTCACCACCTCTCATTCTCCTAGGGAGCTGTGGCACAGGTGCCAGGCCTTCTGACTGCTTGCCCAATTGGAGGCAGGGCACTCAGCCTGCAGTAGAGACCCCAGGTGCCCCTGGGAGGTCTGGGCCGAGGTCCCACATTCAAGGGCTGTGGTCAGAAAGGGGCCTAGAGTTGCAGCTTTTAAAAGAGGAATTGGACCCCCCCCCCCACCTCATGGAACAAGTCACACCTGTCTAGAAATTCCGGCGAGTGAGTGCAGCAGGGTCAGAGCCTCATGCTGCCCTGGGGTCTACCAGGCCCAGGCCAGGAGCACGCGCTCTCACCAAGCCCACTGTGGTTCTGGGACACTGTATTCAGGGACCACGAGGGAAGGGTCTCTTCCCTGGAGCAGGAGGCCGATTTGTCTTCTTCCCTGCTTTCCCTGTCACAGCCATGTGGAGCAAAGGAGTTTTGTCATATCCACATACAAAGTACACAACCTCTGAAAGGATTTAACCACTAGTGAAACCTCCAAATTCCATCTCTAATCTTTCTTATTTATTTGTTTGAGGAATATAGTCCCTAATTGGTCATTAAGAAAGCCTGGTGTCATTTGCTTTATTGGTCCCTGGATTTATCTAGCTGGCTCCTGACTTACCTGTAACGAGAGGCTTTCACTCACTGCCACACTACATTTGACTTAGAGTTTCATTCCTTCCCAGACCTAAAGGAACTGAGGTATTTATTAAAGCATTTTGATCCTCTGGAGACAGATTAATAAGAAGCTTGTGTCAGTTTTGTATGATAAAATGAGTCAATAAAGAGAACTGTGCATTGACATTATATATACCACACTACGAATGGTACAATGCATATTCCTATTGTCACAGAGAAAAATTACCTAGGAAAAGAAATCCACCGTGTTGCCTTTCCATTACCGACAGAGCCTCAAAGGCCAAGTTTTCTGGTGTGTGCCTGTGTGTGCCTGTGTGTGTGTGTGTGTGTGTAATGGTGGTGGTAGTGGGAAGGTTCTGTGTTTTCATTTTGGGGTGGATCTATTTTTCCTTTTTCAAGACTGAGAATAGTGAATTAATTGGAATGTGGGCACAGTGTTGTAGGGAGCCTCTGTGTGGCCTTGGTTTTGTGTGGCTTGATGAACTACGCTCTCAGGAGTGGCACCAGATCAACCCCAGACAATGCACACACCAAAAGACCTAGCTTCATCCCAGTGAAACTTTAAGTAACAGGGGTCAGATCCTTGGTTTATAGAAATAGAAAAACAGAGAACCACACATATTTCCTAAGAGATGGTATGTTTTCATAGCTTATCGGAGGATGGTGTCTTCGGTACATTTTATTGTTGAGACAAAAACACCCAACACCCACAAATGAAAGGGGGAAAGGCTGCTCTTGGCTCTCAGTCTGCAGAGGTTTCAGCCTGTAGCCTGCTGGCTCCAAGGTGGGCCGCAAGGGAGAGAGGTGTCGCAGGGAGGAAACAGTCCCTGGCAGGGCAAGCAGGATGCTGAGCGAGGGACCAGGAGGGAGGGGCTGGCTGGCAGTGGACCCTTCCCTCATGACTCACCTCCTCCGGCTGGCTCAGCCTCTCAGCATCTCAACCACCTGCACCTCATCAGTGGAGTAAGGCACATAGATGAGCATCAGACCTAAGACCCTGCCGCCTCTTGAAAGTCCAGCTCGGAGGGCATGAGGCCTGGGAGCGGCCTCTAGACGTGAACCGTCACAAAATGAGGGCTCTCTTCTGGAGTGACACGCGAACACACACGGAGCATCGTCAGATGAATTGCAGAACTGACGCGTTCGTGTCTACGCACACTCACGCCTTGGTTTTAAATGCAAGTCAGTCACGGACATTTTCTCACTTTTTAAAAGTTAAACTATTTGGGTAAAATTTAATTGTGCTGAAATGGAGATTAGCATTACAGTGTAATAACTAGAGAAATGTCTTTCGTTTTGACCAGGGAACTCTGGATCCTGATAAGTGACAAAGTTAATTAGATAGCAAGGACAAGGGTTTGCTGTGCTAATCCTATAACTAAAATGAGATGTGGTGTGCACACTGGCCAGCCGGTACCACAGAACTCCCAAGAATACCCCACGCACGTTCCCGGCTTTGGGAAGAGCACCCTCGGCCCAATGTTACTACAGAAAGCCAGGCCTCTCTTTCACTGTGCTAACCATGAATCATCATCCATGCCTCAAAGCCAAGTTATTACCCTCTTAAATTATATGCATAGAAAGGAATGACTGTGTAAAATCTGAAACAAAATTAGCAGACCACAGGGTCTGCTTGGATGATAGCCTCTGTGGCTGCCTAATTAGAACCCGGCCTCTCCCAACAGACAACCCCCTGTCAGGACCCAGGGGGCGCACAGGCGCCTCGGCGTGGGGGAGATCAGCCAGATGCCCGCCGGCCCAGGGTGCCTCCTGGTGACATACAGTGGCTCAGGAGTCAGGATTTGCCTTCAGTTAGGACAGCAAGAGTCAAAAGGAGGAGAAGAGAACAAGGAGGGGCAGATCTAGGATTGAGGGATTGGACTTCAGGCAGCCCCTTCCCTTTCTGGTGGATAAAACCCTTCCAAACCTCTCCTTTATCTGGACATTTTGGGTGAATGTGCAGCAATGAAGAGTGACGACGTGGGCTGTGCAGCACCACACCCTTCTGCATCCCTCATCCGTGTAACGGTCACAGACGCTGCATGCGGGAAGTGGCGTCACGCCTGAGCTGCACAGGACAGATGGAGGCCTACAGCCTGTGGGGCTTTACCTGGGCTCATCGAGAAAGCCAGGTGCGGCAGGATGCTGAGTTACAGGCTGCATTTTAGCCACACAGGTTTGGTAGGTGACACCCTGGCCCTGAGCACTGGTGCTAATAGTGTCAGTGGACGGCGTCAGTCTGTGTGTCTAGCCACTGGTGCCACAGTCAACAGCAGCTCCTGCCTGGCGAGGCCAGCATGCTGGGCTTTTCCGTCCCACTCCGACAACTGGGTCTTGACACACTGCATTCCCACATAGCTTATCAACACGCAGGGGCCGAGCGGTTCACGGACTTGGCACAGTAGGTGTCCGCCAGGGCATGGGGCTGGAGCTCTAGCATGGGAAGTTGGTCTTTGTTGGTGTCCTTGAAGTCAGGATACCTCGGACACCTTGGCCCCTCATCACTCAGGAGGGGCATCTATGAGCAAGAGGTTGCGTCACCCTGGGCCCAAAGTCCCATGGCCATGTCAGCCAGGGCCCCAGGAAATGCAGAAAGGCCGATGTAGAAGTAAACCATCCTCCTGAAGAGTAAGTCCCTGGAAGACAGCTGGAAGCCTGTGGATGAGGGAACTTGGCACATGAATTCTCTGAGGAAGTTGCTTCAGTAGAGCCGAGTCCCTGGGCTCTGTGCAGGAGGACTGCTTGGTGAGCAGAAGGTAAGGAGGAGGGATTTCTGTTCAAACCGGTAGCTCCTAACACACGACAACACGTGAGCCGTGCTGGGGTCCCTTGCCTGTCCTGGGAGAGGGTTTCACTGGCAGTGCTTGCGCTCCTCCCCACAGGGTCTGCTGAACAATGGCCGGGATATCCTGAGAGTCCACTTTTAATATATATATATACCCTCCACCCGCCCCAGGACTGGACTGAGCAGGTGACTGCTCTCCTCACGGAGCCACCCACCCATGGGAGGAGCCAGGGAGAGGGGGATCAAAAGCTTTTCCCACTTCATGAAGGAAAGAAGTCCTACTTAGAGAAAATCCAGGTTTTGGTGGGCCTCACTAGCTCTCCCTCTGGCCCAGTTTCCATAACTTTGAGAGCTGTAGCGAGGGTGCCAGGCTCTCCCACGAGGCCATTCTGTTCGTCTCCCGGGCCCACCTGCACCTCCAACACCTGGATGAATCGGAACATCCGGGCACTTGGGGAAGTCATGCCCGCTGCAGTGACCCAGCCACCAGATCAGTGGCCACCAGATCAGTGGCCCTAGATCAGTAAGAAAGGGGTGTGCGCCCTGCTGGCTTGTCTCCGCGTGGGGCTGGTTGGTCGAAGGCCACACTCCGCAGGAGGCGCAGACATCAGGGAGGCTCCCAGGGGCCGCCAGGGAGAAGGTTCTTCTCTACACTGGGATCCGGACCATGATGCGGACCTCAGGGCCCATCTGGTCCTGTTATTAAGGCGCGCATCTGAGTCGTAACTGGCCTCGAGCCCGGCTGCATAGCCCGCTCGTCTTGTGAGCGCAGAGGCTCGCGCAGGGCTTCAGGACCTCCAGCTGCCCGCCAGCATGGGCCCTGTGCGGAGACCAAGCGGGTGCTGACTTGCAGCTTACCAAGGCTCGCAGGGCTGTGCGCCTGGCTCAGTTATAGCCAGGAGGAGCTAACTGCCCACGTCCTGAATTCTTGGCCTAAACCTAGACTTCACTGTCTAGCATGGCGTTATTCAACAATGCATAATTCAAATGTGTACTTTGAGAGATGGTACACCTTTTAAGTTATTCTTTATCTGATAATGAAAACATAGACCTATGCTGATTTTCTCTAAGTAATTTATTTCCTTGCCCTTTGCTCAGGAAAATGCAAAGAAGAGGAAAAAATCTAATTTTAAAAATCCACCTTCTTCTCAAGGGAATATTGGGAAGCCAGAAAAAGAATACTTTTCTTACTTCTTCTTCTTTTTTTTTTTAGACAGGATCCTGTTATGTAATTCATGCTTGCACTGGATTTGGTAGGTAGCCCAGGCTGACCGTGAGCTTGCAATTCTCCTGCCTCAGCCTGCAGAGTGCTGGATTACAGGTGCAAGCCGCGAAGCCCAGAAAGAAAATGATGGTGTGTTCTGTGCGTGACTGAATACGACGTGGGGCAGCCTGGGTGTCCCGACTCAGCCAGGCCCTGCTGTGCAGGCTGCTGCTCTGCTTCCACGTGCGATTTCCCACAGACGCACTGAGGGCCACCTCTGTCCCCCGACCAAGGATGAGAGAGGCAGAATTGCTCGCTCCTTTTAGTTAAGTTACTTACCCTCAAACCTGAAGTCCAGTTAACCTGGAAACAGGACACATCATGGTCACTGTGTATGTTTCAGCTTGGCTGGACCACAGTGCCCAAGGGACTTTGTCAAATGCTGCCCTGAGTACTGCCTCGAGGGTGTTTTGGGGTAGGCCAGTATTTAAATCTGTAAGGCACAGGACTCTCCACCATGTGGGTGGGCTCTGTGCCACCCACCAGGGCCGTCACAGGACCAAATCTGACTTCCCAGAGCCAGAAGGAGTTCTGCCAGCAGGTGCCTGTGGACCTGAACTGGAAGTCGTCCCTGAGTCTGCAGCCTTCTGCTCGACCCCAGGAGATGCCCTAAATCTCCATCCACCCGGCCACCCCTCTGCTCATAAAAGAAGAAAGACACTACACTGTCGTTATAAACCACATGGCTGTACCAATAAAGTCCTGTGAGAGAGGTGACATTGGAGGAAAGTGCCGAACAAGGCAAGGGATCTGCTTGTGGGACTCAAGAAGAGCTCTCCCAAGACAGGACATGCGGCTGACCTGGGAGCTGGGGGACCATTGGTGGTTACTTGAAAGGATGAAAATGGAAGATGAAGAAATTCAGTAAAAATTAACAGAAACTTCATCTTGGGGGTCCTGGCTTATAAGTGATCATTTATAAGTGACCCAGTTTTTCTATTGGCAAGGCAAATCCCCCATGTAGACAGCCCCTTCCAGGGCCGGCCAAATAGCTCAGCAGATTAAAGCGCCTGCAAGCAGGTGGTGCAGGGGCCAGGAGTTTAATCCCCTGGCTTGCTGTGTCGGCCCGGCCCCAGGGGGCACACTGAGAGGGCAAATTGAGACTGGGTGTGGTGGCACACACCTGCAATCCCAGCTCTTGAGAGGTTGTAAACAGGTGGATCATTACGAGTCTGATTTAGTAATGAGACTCTGAACACCCTGTAGACCCTTCCCTAAAAATACAGACAGCCCCTTCAGTCTGCCTACTATTCTGGTCCTAGACAGAGCCCCACATGCCGGAACCCTCCCCTCCTTCCTCGGGCAGCTTCCCCCTCCATGGAGGTGCCCTGCGTGTTCCGCCAACCGCATTTACACGGCACCTGCTGTGCTGTAGCACACTGTGTGCAGGCTGTCTCTGGCCTTTCCCCACTGACAGCCGAGGATCTATGAAAGTATTCAGCTCTTCAGGTACAGCAGCTGAGGAGGAGAACAGTGCAAAGGACAAGCCCTGCGCTGCCTTGAAGGAAGAGCAGTGGAGGAGGGTGCAGGTCTTGATCCATGAGGATCTGTGGTAGGAGGGGCTCAGGCCTACCTCCCTGCTGTGCCACCCAGGGAGCCGCCCTGCTCCGCCAGAGCAGGAAGGTGCTTGCACAGGCCTTTCTTGGAGAGTTCCTTTCTTGGCGTGATGAAGGGCCACACTTCCTGCCCTGATGGAGTGGCAGGGCAGGCAGGAGTGTGCTGGTGACTTGTGATGGGAAGAGCTCAGAGAACAATGAACCTGGAGCGCAATGCCCACCCCCACAGCCAGGCACGCCTGTACACATGCACGCATGCAGTGCGGAGTAGGGAGCCCCGCTCTGCCTCCTGAGCCCCTTCAGAATTCGAGGAGACGCCCTGAGGCTCACGCAAGGGTTTGGCCAGGGAGCCCGGGCCGGGACTCCAGTGTGGCCCCCTCTTGCTGCATCAGCTTTACATCCTGAGAGTCAGTGTGCTCCTCCGCCAGCCAGGTCCCCCAGAGAGCCTCGAGTAGACTGAAGAGGAGTGGGGCCACCTTCCCGGGACCTTTGTCAGGGCGCCCCGTGTCCTGCATGACACCAGCTTCTTAACTCCCAGCTAGCTGATTTTATACTTGCGGTCTTTTCACACTTTGCAAGTGAGGCACTGAGTCCTTTAGGAGCTAAGGAATTTGCCAGGGTCTCAGAAATAACACAAAACTCCCAAATTTCACTCTAATTCAAGGCCTGAGCTCCTTTCCAATAGACCATGACAAGAAGACCATGACATCATCCCCGGCAGTAATTTACATAACATCAGCCACACAGGAACCAGTCCTGGCCTTCTGGCCACAGGGAGCCTTTGCAGGCCAGAGCTTCCTGGAGCCAGCCACCCGCTCATGCTCTGTGGGCTGCAGGGGCCCAGGGTGATGTCAAGGCCCACCCCAACTTCTTCCCTTCCAGGAACAGCTGCCCAGCTCCATCTATGACATGACCGTAGCCTGGCAAGGCAGGGGCCCACCTTCATGCCTGCTTGCCTTCCTAGATCTGCATGAAGCCTGCTCTTTGCAAGGCCGCTGGAACAGCACACAGGCATTCAGACAAGAACGCCTACACAGCTGCTCCACCAGCACCACCCAGAGTGGGGACACTCCCATGTTTAGCAACTGAGGAAGAGACAGTGCAAATGTGGCATGCTCACACAGCAGAACAACAGCCCTGAACAAGAGCATTAGAGTGAGAAGGGCCACCAAGTGGGGGTCCTCGGGGCATTCCGAGTGAAGACGCTAGAGGTGAGCGGTCACGCACGCTTGATCCCTTACAGGAAGTGCCCCAAAGGAGGGCATCTGTAGAGAAGAGCGTAGACCGGCCGTTAGCCATGACTGCACTGGAGGGAGGGTGAGGAAGTGACTGCTTTGCAGGTCTGGCTTCCCTTTAGGGTGACGAAGGTGTCTGGAGTTGGCTAAAGGTGACAACGGCAGAACAGTGAGGATGTGTTAAGCACCAGCAGTGGTAAGCATTCCGTTTTACGCATTTGACCACAGAAACGAGCTTTATCTCAAAGGCCAGGGGAGCCCAGATTCTGGTGCTAGCTTCCTTCCTTCCTTCCTTCCTTCCCTCCTTCCTTCCTTCTCTTCTTTCTTTCTTCCCTCCTTCCTTCCTTTCTTCCTTCCTTCCCTCCTTCCTTTCTTTTTATTTTTCTTTCTATTTTTGTCCTTCTCAACTAGGCTGTTTGCTTAATTTAATTTTAATTACATTTTGCTTCTATATTAAACCTCAATTGTGAACCCTGTTTTGCTTTGAAAATGAAAAGGTTGTTATTTTGTACACACACAGTAAATGTGGGGGCACAGTAAATGGGAGTGTAGTAAATGGGGGCAGAAAGTGTGTGTCACTGGGCATGCACAGTGGGCAGCGGGAGCAATGGCCCTGGGGTGTCCCTGGACGTCACCGATAGTAGCTACAGGGCAGATGAAGCCGTCCTCATGTTGCCGCCCTCTGGCCGGTGACCTCCATCCTGCTACAGGTGCAAACTGCGCGGCTCTCTGCCTGTCTGTGTGGTCACTCAGGAGGAAAGATGATGTGGACCTCCAGATTCAGGCATCCTGGGGCTCGGGCCCCAGCAGGGCTGCAGCTAGCTGGAGGACGCCCCCCCCAGACGCCATGTTGAATGTTAATATCCACCCCAATCTCCAGCCACATTAAGATTCGGTATGCTCAGTGGTGCCTTTGTCTCTCCTGCCAAATGACATTTGTCACACTCAAGTAGGAACAATTATTAATAATTTTCATTTCATTAGAAGCACTACAATAAAATGTCAACAGCCTCAAAAGTGCATCAGAAGTGTACAAATTAATTTTGATTTTCTGAAGTATAATTACTTTTGTAAGTACTAGGCTGTGTAATCACGTTGGGCGCTATTACTTGTGCAATCAATTACACTTAAATGCACTTATCTGTTTTCAAACATGATTTTCAGAGGTCACCTGTTGGTGTGTTTTTGCTCCCATAATAGAAAGAGGCTGTAATTCCTGTTGGACACGCAGCAACCTCGGCTGGGCGAAGTGAGGGCGGGACGGTTGAAAGGCAACAGCAAACACTGATTTAGAAGACACTGTCTCATTGATATTTGTTTCTCAATACAATTATTTTTTGTAAAAATAGAACACACTGCCCCTCCTCTGCAGGAAGTTTGAGCTATCGTTCTGCTTTAGTTCCGGCTGGAATTCAGTCGCTGACAAGCGTTTTCATGGTGAAAGAGTCAAGGCAGTAGCTTCCACCTCCCTCCAAGGGCGGTTGCCCCGAGCGCGGGTTTGGATAGCTGACTTCACGGCTATCGCTGCGCACGCGGCTGCTCGCTCTCCCTGCGCACTGTGGTGTTTTCTACTTACCGTGGAGGTGAGGCGGTGCCTTTCGGTGGGTTCGGTGGCGGCCGGATTCCTCCGCTTTACTCCAAGGCCTTCATAAACACTCACAGAAGGAGTGAACGGGTGTTGTGACACAAATTCAGTGATAAGATGACAGGTACGCGCTGACGACCAGCAACTCTTACTGTTGTCGCTCATCCTTCTCACGCCAGATATAATAGCAATCATTTTAATCTGAGAAGAGTAAAATAGTTCCCTCTACTTCGCTGGGGAAAACAGAACCAAACTCAGTCAACCCAGGGGAAGGGTCGACAAGCCAGTCATTAAATAAGTACGGTATTAAAGTATCAAGTGAACACCTTTATTGCCTATAGAACAGCAAACCGAACATAACGAATAATCAGAGATGGTGAGGTAGGAGAGGACGCATTTATATACTGGATAAAGGAGTGCATTGTGCAAGCCCCTGAAGAGCGATGGAGCCAGATGTGTCAGAACCGGAAGTGGTTGCAACTCTGACAATGTCTGCTTTAGTATTCAAAGGGTCACATGTACCAGTCAGTGGACAAAGGCTTGCTCACAAAGATTTTTTTCGGTATTCCTTAGTGCATGAAACAGAAATGCTTAAATTTCTATCCATAGGATTATCCACTCACCAAAACCACTACATAACCGTGAAGAACGGCTGTAATGGATTTATATGTAAAATTCCCCAAGATAAATGTTGTGTGGTATGAACACACAACTTATGTAGCATCGTTATGCTTTTTAAAATAATGCACCAGATACATAAAACCAAAGAAAAGTATCTGAAAAGCAAGTTAAAGATCAGTTGTAAGTTAAGCTATAGAGAAACACAAACTGCTATCTCTTGGGGATTGGAATTGGATGGATACCCTTGCTAATTATTTATTTCTGTTTCGCATTACAGGGGATCAAACTTGGGACCTTGCGCTTGCCAGGCAGGTGCTTATGCCACTGAGCTATATCCCTGGCCCATTAATTAATTAATTAACTAGGCACAGGATCTTGTTGTACAGCTTGGACTCCTAGTGATCCTCCTGAGTCAGCGTCCCCAGCACTGAGACTATAGGAGCGTGTCACCACACCTGGTGTCAGTGGCCAGCACACCCAGGGTTCTAGGACTGGCATAGCGTGCAGTACCAAGGATCAAATCCGGGTCCTCGTGCTTGCCAAGCCGGTGCTTAGACCACGGAGCTATCATAGTGAAATAGCCCCACTATTTGTTACCTATTTCACATATTGTGCATTGTGTGTGGTTTTACTTTATATTGGCTATGTAAGGAACCTAAAATAAATGCATACAATTCACTTCAAGACAGTAAGGAAATCTGTAATGAAGGCAACCCAAATCTATATGCCCTATTCCCTAGTCCTCTTGGGCTGTGTTCCAGGCTTGGCTGTACGACCGGCTACTGGCTGAAATTAATTAATAAATGGACCAGTGTAGACAGAAGGCTTACGAAAGGGGGTGGGAAGAGTCATGTGATTTATACAAAACATCACTCTCCTCAACTTGGACATTCAGGGCCCTTCCAGTAATATAAATTGGAGCTCTGATAAGCAGGAGTACTGTCAGTACTTTTCCAAAATACGGACAAACTCACAAAATGACATCTTTGTTCTCAAAATGATGTCTGCGGCCTCAGCTAAACGCCTGCCAAGACGTCATTATGTGAAGGGCTGAAGCCCTGCCTCGGCAGAGATGGAAGTGGTGGCTGTGGCCCTCGGGGGATCGGCAGCGCGGGGCTGCTTGCTCTCCTCACTAGAATGGAGGAGATGTTTTCCATTTGGAGTCCGCGAAGGTGGGGCTCGCCTCGCTCTCGCCCCCTTGATTCCGAGGCCTGCGCCTTTAAATATCACATTAGCAAGTAAGATTGTCATTATAAGAAGAATGATAAAACCATAGAGTTAACAAAGTAAACCCTATTTCAAAAACTTAATCTATTACTTTAAGTAAAATAAAACCTTGCATTGACCCGAGAACTTAGTTAATGTGGCGTTTGCCAAATTGTTTAGTTTTCATAGCTTGCCAAGTGTGTAATTACTTGGCTTGGCACTTTTTAAAAATGTTATTATAAACTCTTCTTCCAAAGAAAATTATGCGACATAATTATTAACTCTAAAATTGCGTGCACATTTATCCGCTAGTGTTTGCTCCTGCGTTGCAGCTGCCATTTAAACACTGCCTGCTTGAGTCGCACACCTGTTCACAAGGCTGCTGCTACCAATGCCCCATTGGGTGGTAGGAAGCCAAACGCCGGGAAGATGAGGCAGCAGCGGGGCCTCCGTAGACAGTCAGCGCGCGCGGGCTTGCAGGCCTGCTGAGCACGCGCAGAGGCGCCTGCGGAGCCCTGGCCCAGCCTGCCGCTGCGGTCCGCGGCCCATTTTCATTCATTCCGAGTATTTCAACCGGGCTAGCACAGCCCCAGACTCAAGCAGGGAAGCTACGCGGGTAGGTTCTGTCCATGCTTCCTTTTGGAGGCTGAATCTGAAATGGGAAGAGAAATGTCTGAAGATTTTAACTAGTGGGCAGAAGGAAAATCTTCAAAGTTTTCACAAAAATGCAAACCGTTGTTTGAATCACATTTCATCTTTCCTGTACACGGCGCATCTGCTCTCTGCTGGCTGGTAAGTGCCCTGAGGCCTGCACTGGCTGCCGTGGTTGCCCGGGTTTCCCCGGAGTCGCTCAGCAACTATGTACAGACCGTGGAATGGCTCCATCTTCCTTTGGCTCCACTGCCAGGGAATCGGCACGTCGCAGCTGTTATGGACGGGGCTGGGACAGCACCGAGCTCCCGTGCTGAGGTCCTGAGCCCCACTGCCTCAGGTTGAGACAGACATGGAAGACAACACACCCTTTAAGAGGTGACAAAGTTTGAGTGAGGTCATTGGTAACTCGACATGAGCAGCGGCCTTCAGTGAAGAAGAGCTCAGGGCAGGAACTGCAGAGGGGTGGCCACCCAGAGACCCCAGGAGAAGGCGCCCACTTGCAAGCTTAGGACACATGCCTCAGTTTCCAGCCTGCCCCGGAAATGCGAGATGAATTTCCTGAGCGAGCAGTCCGGGGGTGGGGCCTCAGCAGAGGACCGGAGCTTCTGAGCAGCTGTGGGGTAACTCAGGCTCCTCCCCTTGAGCCCTTCTGCCCACTCTAAAGCAGAAGCTGCTCTTCCTTGAGGGCACCCTGGAAACCAAGAGAAAGGAAAGATGTTTCTTAGAATTCTGGAGGTCTGGGTCTTCAGGTAGCCCAGCCCAGCGAGGCTGGACAATGAGGCTAGCAAACACAGCTGAGAGAGAGAGAGAGAGAGAGAGAGAGAGAGAGAGAGAGAGAGAGAACTTCCACTCATTTCCATAGATCAAATCTTCCAGGACATCAAACTTCCCTAAATATCAGATTAAAGATCCGCTAGAAGTTGTGGGAAATGTCATGACCACTGTGTGTGTGTGCTAATTCTGAACATGCGCCATCCACACACACCGGCACCGTCTCCCAAGCCCCTGGCAGAGGCTGTTCTTTCCCTCTGAGGTATCAAGCTCCAGATTTTTGGCTAGTGAGCCTCCTCTCGCAGAATTCGAGCTGTGAATCAAATTCCAGCGAATCCCCCAGAGCATTCCATGGCAAAGGGAAGCCTGGTGCTGAGCAGGAAGCTATTTGCACAGAAACAGGTTTATTGAATCTTTAGCTGTTGAACTAGGATGTATATCACTCAGATAAATCAAAAAAGCAAACAGTGTTTAGAATTCTTGAGGCAAAGAGCTGGGTTATTTCTACTTTCCCTGACCCTGCACTTCCTAAATTGATTGCTTCTTTTGCTTCTGATTTAGCAATAGGGATTCACACTTATTTCTCTGGAGGAAAAAGACACAAATACAGAAGCTTCGACAACATAACTTTTTTTTCCCTCCGATCAGTAAAGGTTTATCAACACAGACCCACCATGACTGCGCCCGCTGCTATTTTCTAAGATGTTATTTTGCTTTCCTGTTACATGCCATGTTAGATAATCCAAGAGAAATCACATGCAAATCTGCACGGTGCCGTCTTAGATTCTTAGAAAACACTCCGAGGCTCCATTTGAAAGGAAGAGTGAGACATATTTTCCCTTCCACGCCTTCTGTTCCCAAATGAAAACACTGATTTGGAAGCCAGGCTCCGAGCGGCTTTCCACTCACTCAATCACGCCGCGCCGAGGCCTTCCCGGCCGCCAGCAGCTCCGCGTCAGGCACAGAGCTCAGGTGTGTGCAGCTGCCCAGAGTGTGTGAGGAAGTAACCCGAAGAGCGTCGACGGTGAGCTGCACTCCTCGCGGTCCGGGCGGCGGGTGGAGCGGGGCAGCACAGTTTCTATTAGAGTGTTCACTTGGCACTAACAGAAACGCCCAATTCAGCAACAAAGAACGAGGTAATTCTACTTTTTGTCCATTGGATGGTGACGGCCAATTGACCCAAGAGAGGAACAGAACTTTCTGCGTTTTCCCCCGAGAGGGGACAGGCGCTTTGTCCTAGAGGAATCTGCCTCCCACACAAAAAGGGAGGTCGATACTGGCAGTGCTAATCCAAGCCAACCGCGGTACAGCCGTTCCTAGAAACTCCGCGGCTTCTCGCTGGGATCTGACAACGATCCCCAAGTACAGGCCTGAGTGTGTACTTTCCTTGCCAGATGTATGAGTTTTTCCAAGTGATGAACCAGAGAAGAAAGACAAAGTCAGGCACATATTAATTTTCCATTTCAAATAAAGAGGTGTGATGCCAGACCTGGCACGGCCTCGCTTCAATTTCCACTCGGTGAGACAACAGCCTCTTACATTTGAACCTCACGGATCTTCTTTATTACGTCTCAAAAGCTCACCATGTGGGGGAGATCAAGCTCCTCATCAGAAGAGCCGCTCGAGCCTAATCCCAGCTCTGGGAACGTCTCCTATTAACACTTTAGAATATTCATCCTTCCTTACCACCTAATTCAAGCAAGAAGAAAGGCTGTACCACTTCTTGCAACCCATAGTTTTAAAAATCACCTTAAAATTCCCTGTTGAAATTAAAACAATGTACACACGATATCATGTGCTAATCATTCTGGGAAGACTTTTCTAAACCAGAATTACACACTTTGAATTTTAGGAGGCAGGAAGAACGTGTGGGCTGCTTGAAAAATATGTGAAGCTGCTGCTTCTTCAAAAAAGACTTTGGCAGAGGATTCCTGACTTGCAGGTTTGTGCTGAGAAGGCTCTACACTGTGGGGAGACTGCGCAACTGGCTTGCTATTAAAACCCTTTCCCTTGGGGTCTGGTGAGATAGCTCAGCAGACTAAGCACCTGTTTAGGCAAGTGCAAGGACTGTGGTTTGATCCCCACACCACATGCTGCCCCCATCTCTGTCCCCACAGAGACTGGGCGTGGAGGTGCACACCAGTGCAGGGAAGGCGGAAAACAGGAGGACCACTAGGAGTCCGAGCTGTGTAGTAAGACAGTGTACCAAATACATTTTTAAAAATAAAAAAAAAATTAAAAACCCTTTCCTTTGGGAAGGGCCATTTGGAGATGAAAAATTCAAGGAGCAGGTGCAGGTTGACCAGGGAATAACGTCATGTATGTCAGCGGATCGAGAGCGGGAAAGACCTCACCGGGTGCTCTGGGTCCTCTTTGAGGGTGGGTGTGGAGGACAGCTGGGTGCTGAGGCAGGCCGGGTGTAGAGGAGGGCCGGGCGCCGAGGAGGGCCGGGTGCCGAGGAGGGCCGGGCGCCGAGGAGGGCCAGGTGTAGAGGCAAGCTGGCTGTCTCAAGCCTGAGAGAGACATCAAAGGCATCATCACATCCTGGTCCTGGGACAGCATCACCTCAGTATGGCCACTGCTGCTGAGCCTGCTGAAGCAGTGAAGGGGGGTCGTTCAGCTTGCAGCTGGCTCCTGTGTCTCATCCAGCGCTTTGCTCCGCTTGCACCTGTCCTTCAGCAGTGGACGGGGCTGTGCAGAAGCAGCAGCTCTTCATGTGTGCGTGTGTGCATGTGTGTGTGTGTGTGTGTGTGTGTGTGTGTGTGTGTGTGCATTCTGCGGTCATGCTCACCCACTCCATGGCAGAGCGCAGACTTTCCAACTCACGTGTTGCCTTCCTGAGTGTGTTTGGTGTGCTAAGCCAGGTCATCATTTCAACTGGACACAGGTTTTCAGAGTTCAGCAGCTCCCCCTCTTCCTGACTGCAGGAAGGCATCTGGCTTTGAGCTAGATGGGGCAATTTGTGGCAGAGGGTAGAGGAGGCTTCCAGGTGACATGTGGCCCCTGAGCCCTACCTGGGTCTTGGCTGACTGCACAGGTGCCGTCCCCTGGCACGGCCAGACCACGGTCCAGTCTTCCCTGCCCCTGCTGAGGGCACCACACAGGATGCTGTGGTCTGTGTTGGCCTGGTTCCCTGGGCCTGGAGCTCTTCGCTCTGTCTCCCGTGGGCCTGGCTGAGCTCCTGGGCAGCCTGGCGAGGCAGGCATGTGGCACCTCCCTGCCCCAGGGTTGCTCGCAATGGCTGCCCCTGTCCTGGCCCCTGGGTGCCTTGCTGTGCCTCACTTTGCATGCTGATGGCTGAGTGTGGACGCAGTCATCTTGGGTGGGGCAAGTCTCAAAGTCACCTGCATTATCACACAATGCCACATCTCCTGCCCTGAGGCCTCTGGCTTGGTGGCAGAGATCATGGATTTAGGTTCCTTGTTACTACTATGAAATCTGGACCACTTAAGACCTAGGAGAACCTGCCCCAGTTGCCTTCATTTCTAATATCTCTGTTTCCTCATCTTCACCTTGGGATGCTCCTGAAGCACCAAAAGTCTGCATCCCTGCTGAGCCAATCAGAGTCCACACCTCTCCCAGAGAGCATCCTTGTTGCTGGGCAACCCATCACCAGTTGCTGTGTGCTGGGTATGGTGATAGCCAAATTGTAATGCAGGGAGACTGGTTTTAATTTAGACCAAATTTACAGCTGGAGGAAAAAAATGGATCAGAGAAATTGTGTCTCCTGCCCTGAGGAGGGAAATTGATCTCAACTTTAATTCATAGTTTTACTTCTTATCTTCAAATTAAGTTGTAACTAACTTGATGCACACGTGTGTATTCATTTATTGGATATATGCATATATTCAATATATATACATATATTCAAATTAGCCAACTGTGTTGATTAGTGTGTAGAACATGGAAGTTGTAGAAATAAGTATATCTTAGAAAAGTAATAAAGTGGGGCCACCCTGCCTTCTACAGCTCTTCCTTTTACTGTGTAGTAAATTACCTCTAAAATTGAGAAGGCTGAACGACCAACACATCTGACCTCCATGGTTTCTGAAGGTCAGGCATCCAGAGCAGTTTAATCACCTGATCCTGGCTAAGGACGGGAAAGTGGGCAGGGCCCTGGGATCCCCGTGCCTGATGGCACCCATGTGCCACCAGAAGCCCCCTTGCTGTCCCATGAGCCTCCGTATCCGAGCGCTGTGCGATGCCCGTGTGTCCGTGCAGGGCAGCTGCCCTCCCTTGCTCATTCTTGGGTTGTTCAGTTCATTGGAAATGAGGGGATGGATCTAGCTCAAACCAACAGAGGAAAAGCTCAAGCTCCACTCCTGAAGAGATTCCCAGAGAACATGTGGGGATTTTAAAACTCCTACTTCTCCAGCTCAGCTCTCCCATCTTGGGACCCCTCCCAATTTCACAGTACTGTGGTCTGCTGATCGCTTCTGGGGTGCCTGCCCCTTGGCTGTGGGGAGCATGCCCGGCACATTCCAGCCCAGGAATGTGGGTGCTGGGAGAGTGGCTACGACATAGGCACTTGGCCTTCCTCCCATCTATCCATTGGCCAGAAAAGTTCTTTTCTATTTTTACCCCTCTGCCCCATCCAAGGGATTGAACTCAGGGCCTTTGCTACATCTCCAGTCCTTTGCTATTTTTATTTTGAGACAGGGCCTCCCTAAATTACCAAGTTGCCCCACCAGGGCTTAAACTTGCAATCTTCCTGCCTCAACCTCCCACAATCCTGATGTATTTTGAAAAGACTCAAAATAATCATTGATAACTTATCCAGAAAGGGACACACAGCTAACAAAGCCAAATGACCCACTGGGAGAACCTTCAGCCAGCCCAGATAGCTAAATGCATACATCCTGAAAGCCTCTCTAAGGCGTTCCCCCAAATGTAACGCTACTTTGGCTTTATAAACTTTTCTAGTATTATGATCTTCCTCCCATAGTCACCTGCACTTGGGACGCTGCCCTTCTGTCTGTGGGGCTGGCTTCCTCTCAGGTCATACCCTTGGCTGAGATCTATCTCCTCATGGACCAACCTGGAAGAACCAGTGACCAGCTCCACGATGAACCCATCCCTGGCTTTGCTTTCCTTGGTGGACCTTACACTCTATAATCACACGACTCTTTGTATGCTTACTAGCCCATGGTGTACACATGTACACTTGCAAGCATGTGTGTCTGTACATACGTGTTTGTGGATACATAGGCATTTGTAGAGATTCTAAGGGAGAAGTTGAGAGCAGGAAGAAGTCTTCCCAGACCCTGTCAGCTCCGTGCACTGCCCAGAACTCGCAGCTGGAAGATGACAAAACGCTGCACCTCTGTTAGCGTTCAGAGTTGTTAATTCATGGAGAAGCAATTCAGATGAACTTTAGATGAGCAAGTGAATTTTGAACAGCAGAGCAGGAAACCCGTCACTTACTGTAGCTGAGGTTAGTTACCGGTGATTAGTGCTGCTGTGTTAGATGTGGGAACTTTTGTGCCACGCGTGGCATGGGGCGAAGGCAGCCGCGCTGCGGACAAGACATTGAATGTAGCAGAATGAACCTGTGTGTCCAAGGCTCTCCCTCGGGGAATGGCTGGGACGGTGGGTGCCAGCTGCTCCTTCACCTGGTAAAGAAGAAAAAGGTGTTGCTGGCCAGGCCTCAGCTCCCAGGCAGAGGACTCGGAGGTCAGTGTCATGGCACTAGGAGGCTGGCCCTGGGAGGGGCCCGAGAGCGTGGTGCCTCTACACGGGTTTGGCTGGCCCTTGGTGTCAAGATGGACATTCTGATTGGAATGTGCAGCTGCAGGGGAGCATTTAGCTCATGCCCGTGGAGATGGCATCCGTGTGTGGGAAATGGTGTGTGTGGCATTCTGCTGAGTGGCTGTCTCGCAGGCTGGGGTTGGCAGTGCACTTCTGAGCCTGCTGCTCACCAGCTGTGGGTGACCCCGCAGCCTGGCTGAGTAAACCCAGGTCTCTACTGGGGGGCGCTTCCCTGGAAAGCTCCCAAGTGCATGGCTCTGCTGCACCTGCAAAAAGCCAGCAGAGCTGGGCTCCGCACCCACCCATGTGCCCCCCTAAGCTTCGTAGCAAGTGTGCACGGGTCCATGAATCGGTTACACAGAAAGCCTCAGCCTTTCTGCACCTGCATTACCTTCCCAGGGCTCAGGGACAGAGAACGGCCTTCCTAAGATCTTCCCTGGAGAAGGGGCACCAGGCCTCCTGAGAGCTTCGTAAAGAAAAGTGCAGGCATCAGTGATTCATTTGCAGCTGGAGGATCAGAGTCGAGCAGAGAGAATTGCAGCAAGAGTTGGGGGCACATGGCTCACCCACTGGGAAGCAAACCCACGTGGCTTCTTAAAATGCTTCATAATCATCTACAAACGGCAGTAAAATTACTCAGCCTAATAAGTCCAGGGAACTCTGAAAGTCTCCTCTGAAGGTGTGTCCTGCAGAAATTTATCTGGATATTGGCAATTTCTCTCCACCTTGTCCCATTTCCTATGTGCTGTGGCATACAACCGGGTTAGGAATAATTACATTTCCTATAAATTTATTTTCTTCAGTAAAACACAATTTTAGTTTAAATATCTCGAATCTGTGATTGATTTTAGAATACAAATATTGTCTACTATGAAATAGGCATGAATTGTCGATTTCCAGGTGGATATTACGGAGTCCCAACGCAGTCTGCAGAGGCGGCTGCCGCCTCTGACCCCATCCCGGGTGGCAGGCCGCAGGTGCCAGCGGATGTGCCAGGCAGGTTTCAGGGGCCGCTTGGCTGGCAAGGTGGAAGCACTGGAGCCTCTCAGAAAGGAGGCCACATCAGAAGCACCCCCCACACACACACTCCACCTGACGATTGTCCGGAGGTCAGATGTGAAGCAGAACGTGGACTCTCATGTAACTATGCAGAACGTGGACTCTCATGTAACTATCAGCGCATATCTTCAAATCTACAGAGCTCCTGGTGAAAACAGCTTCCTCCTCCTGCAGCGCCTAACGGAGACCGCCATCTTGCTGGCCTGCAGTACTGGACATGCTCAGGAAAGCGAATAAGCATGTTCAATGACATTTCCGTTTCCTTATTTAAAAGATTTATTCTGCACTATCTGCGTGGTGTTTCCCCGCTCATAAATATTTTACAAATTTTCAGAGCTCCAAATGCAAAATACTGATTAGTTAAATTAACAGCCCAAGTAATTGAGGAATAGAATACTTAACTTGGTGGCATTTTTAATTTTAATTTTTGACAGTCATTCAATCTGAATAGTCTGAAATGGAGCTCCGGCAGCAAGTGAGTCCCTGAAGGGACCGTGCCCACCCCTCTGCACAGTGCAGCCTACACTTGCTCTCCCTAAAAGTATCTGAAAGAAATTAATTATTGAGGACTTCCCTGCCATCTGAATGCTAAAGATATTCTGAAAGCTGTCAGTCTCCTCTTTCTCCACCTCTGTTTCAAGGGTCACTGGCGGACCCTCTTCTGGGAACGCTTGGCTGCACACAGCCCCACCATTCGCTCTCCTCCTCTCCAAATGCTTGATCAAACTCCCCCTTCCCAGGAGCTCTGCAGAGGTGGTGCTGTTTAAAACGATGATGGTCCTCCTCCATAGTCCATCCCAGCCCTGCAGATTTGCTTTGCACTGATGAATGTGTAGCTACAGAGACACACAGATAGCTAGAGCTGTAAGCACGGTGCTCGGTCTCTCTGACTTCTTCTCAGCATCGTGGTTTACTGGTGACCTTCCACTCTGGGCAAGTCATCCCTTGCATTTTGTTCATCTCTCTCCCTGCCCTTGCCTGGGCTCGACTTCCCTGGGAAACATTCAGTTAATAGCCAAACCAGGGTGACCTTCCAGGTCCATCCTTCTCAACACACGGATGGCCCGCTGGAATATCCAACCTCGCTGCTCCTTGGACTGCCTGGATGACTTACATCCATCTTTGGATTGAGAATAAAGCTGAGGAGCCTCCATCTGGAGCTTGGAATACTTCACTTCCGCATGCTCCACTCCTTAGAGCACGTGCCGCCACCTCCACAAACATCCCGACTAACCTTTGAGTAAATAAATTTCTACCCCACACCAAGAGCGATTTGGTTTCACTAAAATGTTAGATGTGAATCAAATCAATTTCTATATTCAAGTTTATAAAATGGAATGCTGGTGCTGCACTCAGGCCTATTGCAGAGGAAGCATTTTCCCTCCTCTTGTCACTGTAGTCAGATCTGGACCTAGAGCTAATCATTTTCAAATCATTCTCATGACACTGAAAGAAAAGATTCTCCTTCCCAGGCCTGGTGCGATTTACTCTATGTGTCCTGTGGGGAACATTACCCCCCATTCTTTTCTTCTCCTCACATTTTGATCTGTAGTCCAAGCTCTTAAAATGTATGAATTAACCTTGGGATATATGCTTAACATAAAGTCAAGATAAACTCCGCATAAAATGACTACCTTTAGAAATATTTTAAGTGCTATTACAGAGCAGTACACTTTAAGGGGATTTTTCCATTTATAGATAACTTGGTTCATTTGAGGAAGGTAAAATTATGATTTTTGCTTTCCCTCCAAACTCTCTCTAATCCTGTTGCTACCAGCTGACCTGTGAAGATAGTATCCTGGGTCTGCCTCCACTTTTTCCATTTCTGTTTAACTTTCTTTCTTTCTTTCATTCTTTCTTTTTTTTTTCCTTCAGCACAGCATGGTCAATCTGCAGTGGAAGAAATTGGCCAAGCTTGCAAATATTGAGATATTTCAAGGGCTGAGCTTGGCTCTTCCTGCCCTTCCTTGGGACCATCACAGGGGCCCTTTGGGGTCAGTGCAGGGGAATCTTGCCCCTGTCTTCATGGCCACAACTGTGGTACCCATAGCTGGCTAGCTTCTATGCCCTTGCCTCAGAGCTGCATCTGCCTGGCAGGCTGCTTTCTGCCTCAGTGCAGTGTCGGTCGTGCTGTCTCTGACCCATCAGTGTACATTATTTAGCAAGCAAATGCAGCTGATTTTGTGCCAGGCACTTTACCATGGTGACCTTGTTGAAGATCCCATCAAATGACCCTTGGGATAGGCTCTATCAGGATGTGCAGCCACAAGAGTGGAGGAGGTGAAGGCAGACTGGTGGTTTGTCCCCCTCCACCACCCCGGACTGTTCCCACAGCTAGGGGCTGAAGTCACAACAGATATCTGTAGATAGATGTGCTGATAGTTGTGTGCCCTCCACATGTGGAGGCAAGGAGAAAACACGACCTGGATTTGCAACTTTTGGGGTCCATTCTGGGAGCACAATGGAGAAAGACCCTGAGATCAATTCCCAGGCAACTGCTTAAGCCTAAATGTGGCCTAATGAGGACCCAGATGATGGTAGCCTAGTACAAAGAGAGGGCACTGGGCAAAACTTACCAGCAGGGGGTACTCATTTGGAGGAGGTCAGAAGTGAGAAGGTAGTAAGCAACGTGCCAGTGAGGCCCACCAGCCAACGGAGGAGTGAGGTGGCAACAATACATGGATGGAAGCAAAGCCTCAAGAGAGGTCCATTCCAGCCAGCAAGATACCTCAGAGCACTAAGTGCTTGCTTAGGCAAGCGCAGAGACTGGGATTCGATCCCCAGCTCCACAAGCCATGCTGGCCCTGCCCCAGGGCACACTGAGCTGGCGACCAAGACGGAGTGTGGAGGCGCATGCCTGTAATCCCAGGGCTGGGGAGGTGGAAATAGGAGGATCACTATGAGTCAGAGCTGTGTGCAGAGACCCTGTACCAGAGAGAGAGAGAGAGAGAGAGAGAGAGAGAGAGAGAGAGAGAGACAGACAGACAGACAGACAGACAGAGACAGACAGAGACACAGAGAGACAGAGACACAGAGAGATAGAGATAGAGAGACAGAGAGAGACAGAGACAGAGAGAGTCAGACAGAGAAAGATAGAGACAGAGAAAGATAGAGATAGACAGAGACAGAGACAAAGAGACAGAGACAGAGAGAGAGAGAGAGAGAGAGAGTGAGATCCAACCGGTCCAGTTTCTAGGGAGCCTCTCTGTGCCCTCCTAGTGGTGACAAGTATCCTCCAGGGCTGTTGGTTCTCTCGGAGGCCCCTGGCCTGGGGCTTGGGCTCTCAGCTGGTCAGCTACCCTCCAGTGGGCTGCAGATGATCTCCTGTCTCTGACTTTAGTGACAAGAGGGTGAGTAAAGTACTTTTTAAAAAAAAAAAAAAAATCTTGTCATCTTAATGGCCCTAAAGACCTTCATTCAAGAAGTCTGCAGTCTGGTTAGAAGAGGCAGAGCGAACATAAAGTTGGTCCGGAGCATCTTCCTGTTTGCTGGGATCCCTCTCACCCCACCTGGCCCCACTCCTGAGGAAGCCCTAGCAAAGCCTAAGTGGGCAGTCACAGCTGTCCTCCGGCTCCCGGAGCCTAGGCCCTGAAAGGCACTGCCAGCCTCGCTGCTGCCCCCTGGCGAGGGCTGAGTGAAAGCCTAGTGCAGGTTGGGCAGAGCAAGGACCTACTCAGGGAGGCCTTCTGGGCCTGCCCAGTCCTCAGGGACACCTTGTACTTCATAGGGACACTCAGAAGACAGCTGGGAAGCGTCCTGAAGCCCGCGATGCTTCCAGAAGATGGAACTAAATGCATGCAGATTAAGGACTTACATGAAACAGAAATTACAATTATAACATATTTTTTTAACAGAAATGAACAGGTGGTGTTTTAAATCTATCCAAGATTAACCCATATTCAACGTTCTGAGCACCTGGGCTGCCATAATAAACATTGTCTAATTGCATATTCTTGGGATTGTATCTTATGTGGGGTTTTCAAATCAGAGTTCTGATTCCACTGAAGATATGTACGCACCGCAGTGTTGTGAATAATAAGGTAGGAATCCAAGATAGGAAGTGCTTGTGAGGAGCTTCACTTTGGGGTTTGGTGGAAGTTGTTGCCCAGAAAGGAATATCATGTGGAATGGGGAATTACAAGAGCTTGGAAGATGCTTCCTACCCTTTGAAGCTCTGGTTGCACCCAAGTAATACTTTGGTTGATTCAGGGCACAAACGGGGTTTATAATTCTGGGTTTCCCCAAAGCTCAGCCTCTCCTCCCTGTGACAACTGCTGATGCCATTCTACACAGTTGCATTCTGCTGGTTATTTGAAACAAAGATACTTATATAAACTCCAGACCTTTCACATTTTGCTTTACAGTGTTGACACAAGAGGCCAGGGGCCACAGGTCAACAGCAGTACCAGCGACTCACACTTGAGTGGAAGCCCCAGGACAAGATAATGTCCTTCTGATTCCTGCCATCATTGGAGATTTCCTTAGATCATCTCAGGCTGTGCAATGCCACATTTGGAACCTACCCAAGAAAAATACTATTTTGATTAAATTTTGAAGCCTTTCCCTCAAATCACTTTAGCACTCTCTTCCCAGCATCCTCAGGACAGCATATTTCTTACCTTGGGCATCAAAGGGGAGAATTCTTGTGGAGACCAGCTGAGAAGGAATCTAAAGCCTGATTACGGAGCCTCTGCCCTGCTATCCCCGATCTTGAAATCTAGACACAGAGGCTCTTAGATTTCACGCTGGGCCATGGACTTTGGGTCCCCGCCAAGGTTTTATGGCTTACATCCCTGCAATCTGACCTTTGACACTCGCCTCTTTTGGCACACAAGCGGTCTCACTCTGCAGCCCCGGGGGCTTCCCCACACCACTGCCATGCCCCCAACACCAAAGCCAGCCCCTTCCTCTGTTCCTGCCCTCCTTGGAACAAGCCACTTGACGCACCCTGTGTTATATAAGACTCTCTCCAGAGCTGGGAGGGACGGTGGAAAGCAGCAAGCCCCAGGGAGGTGCTCTCTAATTTCTAACACAAGGTAATCTGGCTTCTTCTCCCAAACACAGATCCAGCTTTCTCCAGAGAGCTTAGAGATGAACACAGTGTCCTGCGTGTCTGTGAAGAGAGAGTGCTTACGAGGATGCAATCCTCCCCTTGCTGGGCAGAACGCTCCCATTCGCTCTGTGCATTGCTGGCAATGAAGCTGGCTTAAGCGCCTGAGCACTTCTTCTTTCATTTTTATTAATGTTAATGAGAAAAATAGCAATGAAAGTTTCAAAACAGGTTAGTAGGACAGTTACAATAATTAATATATTATATACTGCTGTCTTTGTAGTAGTTATTCAAAGTACAAGATGCAGACATGATATCTTGTCTAAACAATATTAGTACAAACCTCATTGAACTAAGACAAAATAGCTGTATATCTATCATATATATATATATATATATTCGCTGCAAGGTGGTCCTCCATTTATATCCTGAGCTCTTTCAGACATCGTAGGAGCTGTTCAGAAAATGGCCTTGCCTGAGTCAGGACCAAGGACAGCTCTCTAACCATCTGGACAAAGCAAGGCTCTTGGGACTTCCCAAGTGCTCAGTGAGGGAAACAAAATGTGTTTCAACTTAACAGATATCTTGCATATTAAAGAGCAAAATAGCAAAGGCAGAAATTCTGTTTCCTGCGTGGAAAAGGAAATTGAGGGTAGTAGAGAAACATAAAGGTTTCTAATTTGGTGAACAAACGCAGGAGAATCAGGACTGGGTTCAGTGTTAACTTTCTTTTCTTTTCTCTCCATTCATGTATTTGGTACAGGGTCTCACTGTGCAACTCAGACTTGTAGTGATCCTCCTGTTTTCAGCCTCCCCTGTGCTGGGATTACAGGAGTGTGCCACCAAGTTAGGACTTTGTTGCCAGCTCGGTGTGCCCCAGGGGCGGGGCCAGCATGGCATGAAGGACAGGGGATTGAAGCCCTCAGTTTTACCTTTCAGCTGTCCCTTTGGGCCCCACACTGGGCTTCCCTCACAGTCTGTCCAGAACATCTTGAATCTCCTGATCCACACGCATTCGACCGCCTGGGATGGCAGTACCTCCTCTTGGTGGCACCTCTGCAGGGTGCTTGTGGTGCCTTAAAAGTAAACATCCAAACAAGCTGGATGTAATACTTGTAATCCCAGCATTGTAAGAGGCTGAGGCAGGAGGATTGCAAGTGTGAGCCCAGCCTAGACAATTACTGAGCAGCAGTCTCAAAAGAAAATATACTTTTTGAATGTTGGGAACATCTTTCTGTTGTAAAGCCCTGGGTTCAGTTCCTAAGTACACACACACACACACACAAGCAAATACACTGCAGAAATTATTTTGCATTCTCAAAAGTCATTTCTCCAGCAGATTTATAGAATTATTCAGGGCATTTATCATAACAATTGTATTTTAATATTTCAAAGAGATAGATTATGCAGAATTTATTAAGCATCCTTTTTCCCTGATCAATTTGCTATGTTTATTTTAATTAAGTTTCTTGACACATTATTTATTTATTATAAATTTAGGATAGTGTCTACAGGGTATACAGGGTCTTACTACATAGGCTGGATTCATAGTGATTCTCCTGCTTTCAGCCTCTCAAGCGCTGGGATTACAGGTGCGCGACACCACTCGCAGTCTCAATCTCCATCTTAGGGCACCCCAGGGGTGGAGCCGGCACCTTGACACATATTAGATATACATATCCCTCATATTCACTATTGGGAACTTGGATCTGTACGTGGTATAACTTGATTCCTTGTTCCTGTTCCCCTACTCTCCCTTCAGCTCCCTTTCTTTCTGTGTTTATAAAAGCTTTTTTTTTTTTTACAATTTTCCTCCTTTATTTATCATGTTTTTTCTTATGAGATGAGCCTTTTTGGTGAGTGCATCAGTCAGCCCTGCAGCTGCATGGAGATTCTGGGCTTGGAGAGAAGCACGTGCACGTGGAGGTGAGGCTCCCTTCTCCCCCTGATGGAAAAGCACCTGATTTAGTCCTAACAGACACTGCCAAAGGCCACACGCACAGGCAGGCCCCAGGACCTCCCCCCCAGGATTCTTCCCTCTGCCTTCTGTGCTTCAGGTTCACTCCGTGTCTCCACGCCTGGGCCCCTACTTCCCCAGCTCCATCCCTCTGCCCTGGATTTGGGTCCCCTCCTCACTCTCCTTGAGTCTCCAGCCCTCCTCCAGGCACAGCTGAACTCCCCAGGGATCCTGACCTCCTTGCCCAGCCCAGCGCCCCTCAGGACTCCCCAGAGATCCTGACCTCCTGCCCCAGCTCAGAGCATCCTTGGCTGGGTGCAGGGTAGACAAATTCCTGACAAGAGAACTGACATTTTCAGCAAAACAAACCTCTCTTCTTTGAAGTTGTAAGTGTTGAGTATTTTGTCCCAGCAAGGAGAAAGTGACTAAGACAGTGCTGACATCTAAGCCTTGAAGGTCTCCAGTTCTCTTAAGGCCATCAGAGGAAAACCCAAAATTTCACTTGGCCTCACTCATGTGAGGTAGGACATGTGCCCTACCTTACATAAAGCAAATTAAAAACCAAGCTGTGCAGTGCCCTCGCTCGTTTTCACCACAGCCTCCGCCCCACATTCGCCACTCCCTGAGTGGTGCACACTCACCCGCTGTCTACCTCCAAAATGGCTAGTCTTGAGCAGGCACACTTTGCCATAGATGTACTGCAATGTGTCTGTTTCTGATAAGCAGGACAGCTCATTAATTTGCACATATTCTTCATCAAAATTAACCATTCTATGGTAAATTTTAAGTCATATTTACATTGGACTGTGTGTTTTTTATGGGTTTGTTTGTTTGTTTTTATTGTACAGGGTCTCACTGTGCAGCTCAGACTCGCAATGATCCTCCTATTTTCAGCTTCCCCAACATTGGAATTACAGGTGTGTGTCACCATGCTGGGACTCAGGTGCTGGCTCAGCATGCCCAGGGGTGGTGCTTGAACCCCAGTTGCCCAAGCGAGCACTTAGTCCACTGAGCTATCTCACTGGCCTTTGGACCGCATGTTTTGATTCCTCGTGCAGACTGCTCATGTATATTTCTGTGTTCTGGATGATAAACGCTATTGGTCTTCCTACCCCTATTATTATAAACTCCAAAAGGTGCTGAGATATATCAGGTTATGCTCCTTAATAAATCCCCAGGACTTATTGCAATAGATGTCATCTGGTGGGTGGCCAATAGGTATTAGTCATGTATTATTTAAGTGAACGAATATGTACTAGGATTCAGAGAGAAGCTTTTGTGTTTTAGTATTTTTATGCATGCTTTTTTTCTGGATATCTTCAACCACCCAGAGCGGTAATTCAGCTATCATTTTAGGATTATAAATGCCACCAGCACACTTCCTCTGGGTGAAGCATGTCTCAAGGGCTGATTTTTTTAAACTGCACGTCACAACCCTGCTCTCTGCTGGCATCTGATAAGGAGTCTTTGGGGACGAAGAAGGGACGATGATGGTGGTGGCTGCACAGCTCTGTTAATATGCCACACACTACTGAACCACACACTCGGAGGTCAGCTGATCATGAAATACATTTCAGTAAAGTTGTAAGAAGCAACAGTGAATTGTACTTGAAAATAAAAAATAGAAATAAACAATCACACATTTCTACACAGAAATTTAGAAATCTAACCATATACAACATTGTAGCAGGACAGTCCTATGACATTTTGCATGGCAATGGAATACCCTTCTCTGACAAAACTAAACAAAAAAGGCTACAAATGAAGGACCATTGTGTATGAAATACATAGATAGATAGATAGATAGATAGATAGATAGATATACAGCTACTTTCTCTTAGTTCAATGAGAAGAAAGATTTGTACTAATAGTATTTAGACAAGATATCATGTCTGCATCTTGTACTCTGAATAACTACTACAAAGACAACAACATGCAATGTATTAATTATTGTAACTGTCCTACTACCTTGTTTTGAAACCATCTCATTGCTATTTCTTTCTCAATAAAATTAATTTTTTGAAAAAGTATGGGGATGTAGCTCAGTGTGAAGGCCCAGGCTTCATTCCTTGGTA